>NC_133047.1:1621538-1932307 GCF_048771995.1 Taeniopygia guttata | reverse complement strand
CATCACCCAGGGGTGGGGGGGGGGGGTCCCCTGCATCACCCAGGAGTTTGGGGGTCCCCTGCATCACCCAGGGGTGGGGGTCCCCTGGAGGAGGCCCTGCCCCATCCGGGGGGGTTGCGGGTCCCCCCATTTTCCGCCCTGTCCCCCCATTTTCTGCCCTGTCCCCCCATTTTCTGCCCTGTCCCCCCATTATCCCCTGTCTCCCCATTATCCCCGTGTCCCCCCATTTTCTGCCCTGTCCCCCCAATTTTCTCCGTGTCCCCATTTTCTCCATGTCCCCATTTTCTGCCCTGTCCCCCCATTTTCTGCCCTGTCCCCCCAATTCCTCCATGTCCCCATTTTCTGACGTGTCTCCCCATTTTTCCCAGTCCCCCCATTTCCTCCATGTCCCCCCGTTTTCCGGGGTGCTCCCAGCCCGGAGCAGGGGCTGTGCCGGTCCCCGGTGTCCCGGAGCTCTGTGCTGGTTCCCGGTGTCCCGGATCTCTCTCCGGTTCCCGGTGCCGGTGCTGCCTGACCCCCTCCCCACCTTCCAGGCTGCTCTTCGGGCTGCTCTACCCGGCCTACGCCTCCTACAAGGCCGTCAAGACGAAAAACATCCGCGAATACGTGAGTGGGGGGCTGGGGGGTCCCGTCCTGGCATCCCGTGCCCCCTCTGCCCCTTCCCCCGGGCTCCAGTGCCCCCCTTTCTGGGGTTCAGCCCCCCCTTTTGCGGTTCAGCCCCCTTTTCTGAGGTTCACCCCCCCCTTTTCCCAGTCTCCAGCCCCCTTTTTGGGGTCCAACCCCCCTTTTCCCAGTCCCCACCCTCTCTTTTGGGGTTCAGCCCCCTTTTCCCAGTCCCCACTCCCCCTTTTGGTCTTCAACCCCCCCCTTTTCCCATCCCCACCCCCCATTTTGGGCTTCAATCCTCCCTTTTCCCATCCCCAGCCCCCTTTTGGGGTCCAACCCCCCCTTTTCCCAGTCTCCAGCCCCCTTTTCCCATTCCCACCCCCTTTTCCAAGTCCCCACCCCCCGTTTTGGTGTCCAACCCCCCTTTTCCCAGTCCCCACCCCCTTTTCCCAGTCTCCACACCCCTTTTCGGGGTTCAGCCCCCTTTTCCCAGTCCCCACCCTCTCTTTTGGGGTCCAACCCCTCTTTTCCCATTCCCAGCCCCCTTTTCCCAGTCCCCACTCCCTCTTTTGGTCTTCAACCCCCCCCTTTTCCCATCCCCAGCCCCCTTTTGGGGTCCAACCCCCCTTTTCCCATCCCCAGCCCCCTTTTCCCATTCCCACCCCCTTTTCCCAGTCCCCACCCCCTTTTTGGGGTCCAGCCCCCTTTTCCCAGTCCCCAGCCCCCTTTTCCCATCCCCAGCCCCCTTTTCCCCATCCCCACCCACCTTTTGGGGTCCAACTCCCCCTTTTCCCATCCCCAGTCCCCTTTTCCCATTCCCACCCCCTTTTTGGGGTTCAGCCCCCTATTCCCAGTCTCCACCCCCCTTTTAGGGGTTCAGCCCCCTTTTCCCAGTCCCCACTCCCCCTTTTGGTCTTCAACCCCCCCTTTTCCCATCCCCAGCCCCCTTTTCCCATTCCCACCCCCTTTTTGGGGTCCAACCCCCCTTTTCCCAGTCTCCAGCCCCCTATTCCCAGTCTCCACTCCCCTTTTAGGGGTCCAACCCCCCTTTTCCCATCCCCAGCCCCCTTTTCCCATTCCCAGCCCCCTTTTTGGGGTCACCCCTTTCCCAGCCCCCCTTTCTCCCGGTGCCCCCAGGTGCGGTGGATGATGTACTGGATCGTCTTCTCTCTCTTCATGGCCACCGAGACCTTCACCGACCTCCTCATCTCCTGGTGAGCCTGGGGGGGTCACCGACCATCCCCACACCCCCCAAATGCGTGGGGGGCTCGGGGGGTGCCTTCAGAGCCCCCCATTTCCCGCCTGTCCCCCCCAGGCTGCCCTTTTACTACGAGCTGAAGATGGCTTTTGTCCTGTGGCTGCTGTCCCCGTACACGCGGGGGGCCGGGCTGCTCTACCGCCGCTTCCTGCACCCCGCGCTGGCCCGCAGGGAGAAGGTGACAATTGGGGACATCCCCGGGGCCGTGGGGGTGCCCCCTGCCCGGCCCTGCCCGGCCCTGCCCGGCCCTGCCCGGCCTGGGCACGCAGCCCCCCGAGATGGGCTGGGGGTGGTCTGCGGGGATGTGGGGTGACAGTGCCCTGGGGGTGACAGAGCTCAGGGATGTGGGGTGACAGTGCCCTGGGGGGTGACAGAGCTCTGGGATGTGGGGTGACAATGCCCTAGGGGTGACAGTGTTCTGGGATGTGGGGTGACAGTGCCCTGGGGGTGACAGAGCTCAGGAACGTGGGGTGACAGTGCCCTGGGGGTGACAGAGCTCTGGGATGTGGGGTGACAGTGCCCTGGGGGTGACAGAGCTCTGGGATGTGGGGTGACAGTGCCCTGGGGGGTGACAGAGCTCAGGGATGTGGGGTGACAATGCCCTGGAGGTGACAGAGCTCTGGGATGTGGGGTGACAGTGCCCTGGGGGTGACAGAGCCCTGGGGGTGACAATGCCCTGGGGGTGACAGTGCTCAGGGATGTGGGGTGACAATGCCCTGGGGGGTGACAATGCTCATGGATGTGGGGTGACAATGCCCTGGGGGGTGACAGTGCTCAGGGATGTGGGGTGACAATGCCCTGGGGGTGACAGTGCTCAGGGATGTGGGGTGACAATGCCCTGGGGGTGACAGTGCTCAGGGATGTGGGGTGACAATGCCCTGGGGGTGACAGAGCTCTGGGACGTGGGGGTGACAGTGCCCTGGGGGTGACAATGCCCTGGGGATGACAGAGCTCAGGGATGTGGGGTGACAATGACCGGGGGGGTGACAGTGCTCAGGGATGTGGGGTGACAATGACCGGGGGGGTGACAGTGCTCAGGGATGTGGGGTGACAGTGCCCTGGGGGTGACAGAGCTCAGGGGTGTGGGGTGACAGTGCCCTGGGGGTGACAGTGCCCAGGGATGTGGGGTGACAGTGCCCTGGGGGTGACAGAGCTCTGGGATGTGGGGTGACAGTGCCCTGGGGGTGACAGAGCTCAGGGATGTGGGGTGACAGTGCCCTGGGATGTGGGGTGACAGTGCCCTGGGGGTGACAATGCCCTGGGGGGTGACAGTGCCCTGGGGGGTGACAGAGCTCAGGGATGTGGGGTGACAGTGTCCTGGGGGTGACAATGCCCTGGGGGTGACAGTGCTCTGGGATGTGGGGTGACAATGCCCTGGGGGTGACAGTGCTCTGGGGTGTGGGGTGACAGTGCCCTGGGGGTGACAGAGCTCAGGGATGTGGGGTGACAATGCCCTGGGGGTGACAGTGCTCAGGGATGTGGGGTGACAGTGCCCTGGGGGTGACAGTGCTCTGGGATGTGGGGTGACAGTAGCCTGGGGGGTGACAGTGCTCTGGGATGTGAGGTGACAGTGCCCTGGGGGTGACAGAGCCCTGGGATGTGGGGTGACAATGCCCTGGGGGTGACAATGCCCTGGGATGTGGGGTGACAATGCCCTGGGGGTGACAGTGCTCAGGGATGTGGGGTGACAATGGCCTGGGGGGTGACAGTGCTCAGGGATGTGGGGTGACAATGCCCTGGGGGGTGACAAAGGTCAGGGATGTGGGGTGACAGTGCCCTGGGGGTGACAGTGCTCTGGGGGGTGACAGTGCTCAGGGATGTGGGGTGACAGTGCCCTGGGGGTGACAATGCCCTGGGGGTGACAGTGCTCTGGGATGTGGGGTGACAGTGCCCTGGGGGTGACAGAGCTCAGGGATGTGGGGTGACAGTGCCCTGGGGGTGACAATGCCCTGGGGGGTGACAGAGCTCAGGGATGTGGGGTGACAATGCCCTGGGGGTGACAGTGCCCTGGGAGGTGACAATGCCCTGGGACATGGCATTGCCCGGGAGGTGACAATGCTGAGGGACATGGCATTGCCCTGGCAGGTGACAATACCCTGGGAGGTGACAGTGCCCTGGGAGGTGACAATGCCCAGGGACATGGCATTTGGGACACGGTGATGCACTGGGGGGGGTGACAGTGCCCTGGGAGGTGACAATACCCTGGGAGGTGACAATGCTGAGGGACATGGCATTGCCCAGGAGGTGACAGTGCCCCAGGACATGGCATTTGGGACACGGTGACAGTGCCCTGGGAGGTGACAGTGCCCTGGGAGGTGACAGTGCCCCAGGACGCGGCATTTGGGACACGGTGATGCACTGTGGAGGTGACAGTGCCCTGGCAGTGACATGGCCATGCCCCAGAGGTGACAATGCCCCGGGCCACCACCCCGCAGTGCCACCAGCTCCCCTCTGTCCCCAGGAGCTGGATGCCCTCCTGCTGCGTGCCCGCCAGCGGGGCTACGAGGCCGCTCTGCGCCTGGGCAAGCGGGGCCTCAACCTGGCGGCCACCGCCGCCGTCCAGGCGGCCACCAAGGTACCCGGGGGTGACATCCCCCCCGTAGGGTGACATCCCCTGGGCTGGGGTCTGATCTGTGTCCCCCTGCAGAGCCAGGGCGCGCTGGCCGGGCGGCTGCGCAGTTTCAGCTTGCAGGACCTGCGCTGCCTGCCCGAGCAGGACCTGCCGTGCCCGGAGGAGCAGCAGAGCCACCCTCTGGGTGAGCAGCCGGGGTGGCACCGTGTCCCCCTGTCACCCTGCAGGGCCGTGCCCGAGCTGGGCTGTCCCCTCTGTCCCCTCTGTCCCCTCTGTCCCCAGGTTACAGCAGCTATTCCAGCGGGTCGGAGGATGAGGATGAGGAGCTGTGGTCGCACCCACGGGTGTCCCCCTGTCCCCCAGCCCTGTCCCCCTGTCCCCCAGCCCTGAGAACCCTGCAGAAAAACCCGGCCAAGGAGGTGAGGGGACAGCGGGGGACGCGCGGTGGGGACATGGGACACGTCAGGGGGTGTCCTGAGTGTCCCTTCTCCTGCCCAGGGCTCCTCCCGGCTCCTGCGCAGCCGCGCCAGGACAAGAGCGGCTCTGGAGGAGCAGGACGGCTGAAATTCCCGGGAATCCTCGGCCAGGGGGGTGTGCTGGGGCACCGGGAGGGAGCTGGGGCACCTTGTGTCCCCAGGGTGGCACCTTGTGTCCCCAGGGTGGCTCCTGCACCTCCGAGGTACCTCCTGCACCTCTGGGGTGGCTCCTCCATCTCTGGGGTGGCTCCTCCATCTCTGGGGTGGCTTCTCCATCTCTGGGGTGGCTCCTCCATCTCTGGGGTGGCTCCTGCACCCCTGGGTGACTCCTTCATGTCTGAGGTGCCTCCTGCACCCCCGAGGTGCCTCCTGCACCTCTGGGGTGACTCCTGCACCCCTGATGTGGCTCCTCCATCTCTGGGGTGGCTCCTGCACCCCTGAAGTGGTTCCTGCACCCCCGCGGTGGCTCCTGCACCCCTGATGTGGCTCCTCCGTCTCTGGGGTGGCTCCTGCACCCCCGAGGTGACTCCTGCACCCCCAAGGTGGCTCCTGCACACCCGAGGTGGCTCCTGCACCCCTGGGTGCCTCCTGCACCTCTGGGGTGACTCCTGCACCTCTGGGGTGGCTCCTCCATCTCTGGGGTGGCTCCTGCACCCCTGGGTGTCTCCTGCACCCCTGAGGTGGCTCCTCCATCTCTGATGTGGCTCCTGCACCCCCGAGGTGGCTCCTGCACCCCTGGGTGACTCCTGCACCCCCGAGGTGGCTCCTCCATCTGTGATGTGGCTCCTGCACCCCTGGGTGACTCCTTCATGTCTGAGGTGGCTCCTGCACCCCCGAGGTGGCTCCTCCATCTCTGGGGTGGCTCCTGCACCCCTGGGTGACTCCTCCATGTCTGAAGTGCCTCCTGCACCCCCAAGGTGGCTCTTGCACCC
This sequence comes from Taeniopygia guttata, assembly GCF_048771995.1. Classification (NCBI taxonomy): domain Eukaryota; kingdom Metazoa; phylum Chordata; class Aves; order Passeriformes; family Estrildidae; genus Taeniopygia; species Taeniopygia guttata. The sequence goes on along the minus strand of NC_133047.1, from coordinate 1,926,463 downwards.
CTGAAGTGGTTCCTGCACCCCCGAGGTGGCTCCTGCACCCCCGGGGTGGCTCCTCCATCTCTGATGTGGCTCTTTGAGGTGGCTCCTGCACCCTTGATGTGGCTCCTGCACCCCTGGGTGGCTCTTGCACCTCTGGGGTGGCTCCTCCATCTCTGGGGTGGCTCCTCCATCTCTGGGGTGGCTCCTGCACCTCTGGGGTGGCTCCTGCACCCCTGATGTGGCTCCTGCACCCCTGGGTGCCTCCTGCACCTCTGGGGTGTCTCCTGCACCTCTGGAGTGACTCCTGCACCCCTGGGTGCCTCCTGCACCTCTGGGGTGGCTCCTCCATCTCTGGGGTGACTCCTGCACCCTCGAGGTGGCTCCTGCACCCCTGATGTGGCTCCTCCACCCCCGAGGTGTCTCCTGCACCCCCGAGGTGTCTCCTGCACCCCCGAGGTGACTCCTGCACCCCTGATGTGGCTCCTGCACCCCTGGGTGACTCCTCCATCTCTGGGGTGGCTCCTGCACCCCTGGGTGACTCCTTCATGTCTGAGGTGGCTCCTGCACCTCTGGGGTGGCTCCTCCATCTCTGGGGTGGCTCCTGCACCCCTGGGTGGCTCCTGCACCCCTGGGTGGCTCCTCCATCTCTGATGTGGTTCCTGCACCCCTGGGTGCCTCCTGCACCCCTGGGGATCCCCCCACCCTAAATCCCTTCCCCGTGGCCCCTCGAGGAGGGGGGAGCAGCTCATTTCCCCCATCCCAGACCCCCCAGCTGGGTGCTGGCACCTCTCCTGTGGGGTCTGACCCCCCGTTTTCCCCCACCCCACGCCACGAACACTACAGCTCCCCCCACCTCCTGTGCCTTCCCCACGGCATTCCACCATTCCCGGTGCCCCGGGAGCCTTTTAACATTCCCCTCTCCGAAAAGGAGGGATTGTACCTGGAAAAATAAACTTTATCCTGAACTTTGGGAAGTGGGAGTTGTCCCTGGTTGGATTTTTTTCTCCTGGAGGAAAGTCTGGAATCCATCTGGGACAGCTCCAGGGCCTCTCCCGGGGTTTGCACCCATGATCCCGGTACAGCTCAGGGCTCCTCCAGGGAACCTTTCTGAGATTTTTATTTTCCTTTGGAGGAAGGGATCCATCCAAGACTCCCTCCAGGGATTTCCCAGGGCCTTTCCCCCATATTTCAGATTTCAAAATTCCGAATAAAAACCCCAGACTCCTCCAGGCATTTCCCAGGGGCTTTCCCTGAAATTTCAGATTCCAAAATCTTGAATAGCATCCCCAGACTCCTCCAGAAAAATTTCCTGAGATTTTTTCTTTTGGAGGAAGCTGCACCCTCAGGAATCCTCCAGGAATCTCCCAGGGGTTTTTCCTGACATTTGAGGTTCCAAAATCCCGGATAAAATCCCCCAACACCTCCAGGAAAGTTTCCTGAGATTTTTATTTTCCTTTGGTACCCTCAGGGATCCATCCAAGACTCCTCCAGGCATTTCCCAAGGACTTTCCCTGAAATTTCAGACTCCAAAATCCCGGATAACATCCCCAGACTCCTCCAGGGAATCTTCCTGAGATTTTTATTTTCCTTTGGAAGAATGGATCCATCCAAGACTCCCTCCAGGCATTTCCCAGGGCCTTTCCCCCATATTTCAGATTTCAAAATTCCGAATAAAAACCCCAGACTCCTCCAGGCATTTCCCAGGGGTTTTCCCTGAAATTTGAGGTTCCAGAATCCCGGATAACATCCCCAGACTCCTCCAGGGAATCTTCCTGAGATTTTTATTTTCCTTTGGAGTAAGGGATCCATCCAAGACTCCCTCCAGGCATTTCCCAGGGGTTTTCCCTGAAATTTGAGGTTCCAAAATCCCGGATAAAATCCCCCAACAGCTCCAGGAAAGTTTCCTGAGATATTTTCCTTTGGTACCCTCAGGGATCCATCCAAGACTCCTCCAGGCATTTCCCAGGGCCTTTCCCCCATATTTCAGATTTCAAAATTCCGAATAAAAACCCCAGTCTCCTCCAGGCATTTTCCAGGGGCTTTCCCTGAAATTTCAGATTCCAAAATCCCGGATAACATCCCCCAACTCCTCCAGGCATTTCCCAGGGGCTTTCCTTGAAATTTCAGATTCCAAAATCCCGGATAACATCCCCAGACTCCTCCAGGAATCTCCCAGTGGTTCCCCCCCAAATTTCAGATCCCAAAATCCCGGATAACATCCCCCAACTCCTCCAGGAATCTCCCTGACCCCATTTTCTCGCTGGAAATGATTTTTTTTGGGGGGTTTTCCCCCCCTTTGCTCCTCACGGTCACTTTTACAGCCCCTTCCTGTCCCCCGGACCCGCGGGTGGCATTCCCCAAATCCCCCAAATTCCTGAAATTCCCAAAAGTCCCCAACTCCTTCCCGGGGGGTGGCACGGGGGGTGGGTGACACGGGGAGTGGGTGACACGGGGGGTGGGTGACACGGGGTGTGGGTTACACGGTGGGTGGGTGACACCGGGGTGACACGGGGGGTGGGTGACACGGTGGGTGGGTGACACGGGGTGTGGGTGACACGGTGGGTGGGTGACACCAGGGTGACACGGGGGGTGGGTGACACGGGGCGTGGGTTACACGGTGGGTGGGTGACACGGTGGGTGGGTGACACGGTGGGTGGGTGACACGGGGTGACACGGGGTGACTCTGCAGCCATCCCCCCGGTGCCACCATCGCTGCCCTCTCCCCCGGGGCACCGGGCCGGGCCGGGCCGGGCCGTGCGGGGCAGATGAGGTGGCAGGAGCGGGATTAGCCCGGGACAAATTAATTAATTACCGCAGCAGCGGGGGGAGGCCGGGTGGGCACCGCGGGCCCGGGGGTGCCTCTAATCCCCCCAAAGCCGCTTAGGCAGCGCGGTTCCTCCGAGGATACGGCCCGGGGAAAGCTGCGGAGGGGCAAACTCGGGGGGTTCTTGCACCCCGGGGTGCTCCCAGCTGGGTTAACACGCGTGGGCGCCCCAAAAAGGGGGTGCGGGGTCAGCTCGGGGAAACTGAGGCACGCCAGCAGCGCTCGGCAGGAGGGGGGAGGAAGGAAGGAAGGAGGAGGTTTGGTGCCCAATTTTGGCAGATCCGTGTGCCCACCCCGCGTTTGGGAGCCGAGGAGGGGCCGGGCGGGGTGGCACAGCCCTCCCCAAAATCCCGGACAGGGTTTGGGTGCTGGGAGTGGGGGGATCCCCCCAAAATCCCGGGCAGGGTTTGGATGTTGTGAGTGGGGGGATGCCCCCAAAATCCCGGGCAGGGTTTGGATGTTGGGAGTGGGGGGATCCCCCCAAAATCCCGGACAGGGTTTGGATGTTGGGAGTGGGGGGATCCCCCCAAAATCCCGGGCAGGGTTTGGATGTTGGGAGTGGGGCGATCCCCCCAAAATCCCGGGCAGGGTTTGGGTGTTGGGAGTGGGGGGATCCCCCCAAAATCCCGGGCAGGGTTTGGGTGTTGGGAGTGGGGGGATCCCCCCAAAATCCCGGGCAGGGTTTGGGTGTTGTGAGTGGGGGGATCCCCCCTGTCCCACCCCAAATCCCCGGCAGGATTTGGGTGCTGGAGTTGGGGGGACCCCCCTGGACCCCCCTGTCCCACTCCAAAACGCCGGGCAGGCCAGGAATGGGGGGACCCCCAGGTGGGTTTTGCCAGGTGGGTTTTGCCAGGTGGGCACTGCCAGGTGGGTTTTACCAGGTGGGCACTGCCAGGTGGGTTTTTCCAGGTGGGTTTTGCCAGGTGGGTTTTGCCAGGTGGGTTTTGCCAGGTGGGCACTGCCAGGTGGGTTTTGCCAGGTGGGTTTTGCCAGGTGGGTTTTGCCAGGTGGGCACTGCCAGGTGGGTTTTTCCAGGTGGGTTTTTCCAGGTGGGTTTTTCCAGGTGGGTTTTGCCAGGTGGGTTTTGCCAGGTGGGCACTGCCAGGTGGGCACTGCCAGGTGGGTTTTGCCAGGTGGGTTTTGCCAGGTGGGTTTTGCCGGGTGGGTTTTGCCGGGTGGGCACTGCCAGGTGGGTTTTGCGGGTGGGTTTTGCCGGGTGGGTTTTACCAGGTGGATTTTACCGGGTGGGTTTTGCCAGGTGGGTTTTACCAGGTGGGCACTGCCAGGTGGGTTTTGCCGGGTGGGCACTGCCAGGTGGGTTTTGCCGGGTGGGTTTTGCCAGGTGGGCACTGCCAGGTGGGTTTTGCCAGGTGGGCACTGCCAGGTGGGTTTTGTGGGTGGGTTTTACCGGGTGGGTTTTGCCGGTGGGTTTTGCCAGGTTGGCACTGCCAGGTGGGTTTTGCCAGGTGGGTTTTACCAGGTGGGTTTTACCAGGTGGGTTTTGCCAGGTGGGTTTTGCCGGTGGGTTTTGCCAGGTGGGTTTTACCAGGTGGGCAGTGCCAGGTGGGTTTTGCCAGGTGGATTTTCCCAGGTGGGCACTGCCAGGTGGGTTTTGCCAGGTGGGCACTGCCAAGTGGGTTTTGCGGGTGGGTTTTACCAGGTGGGTTCTGCCAGGTGGGTTTTGCCAGGTGGGTTTTGCCAGGTGGGTTTTACCAGGTGGGCACTGCCAGGTGGGTTTTCCCAGGTGGGTTTTGCCAGGTGGGTTTTGCCGGGTGGGTTTTGCCAGGTGGGTTTTACCAGGTGGGCACTGCCAGGTGGGTTTTGCCAGGTGGGTTTTGCCGGTGGGTTTTTCTAGGTTGGCACTTTCAGGTGGCATCGGGCCGCCGTGTCCCTGGCTGCCGTCCTAAGCCCTCGGCCCCGGGGTGAGCTTTTAATGCCATCAAGGTATTTGAAGCCGGTAACCGGGAGTCCCGGGCACGCGGAGGGGGGCCGGGGGTGGCACAGGACGGGCACCGTGCCCCCGCACCGGGGCTCGCCGGGGCCGCTCGTTCTCCTCGGGAAGGAGCGGAGCGATGCGGGGCCGGCAGCGCCCGGCAGCATCGGGCACCGCCGGGTCCCCCCCGGCACTGCGGGGCTGCCGCGGCGACATCGGGGACACCGGCAGAGGTGGGCTGGCTGCGACATCCCGCCGTGCCCTGGGACGCGGAGCGGCCGCTCCTTCTCTTCTCCTTCTCTTCTCCTTCTCCTTCTCCTTCTCCTCACTCCTTCTTCTCTTCTCTTCTCCTTCTCCTTCTCCTTCTCCTTCTCCCTTTTTCTTCTCCTTCTCCTTCTCCTCACTCCTTCTCCTCTCTCCTTCTCCTTCTCCCTTTTTCTTGTCCCTTCTCCTTCTCCTCCTTCTCCTCACTCCTTTTCCTTCTTCTCCTCGCTCCTTCTCCTTCTCCTCACTCCTCCTTATCCTTCTCCCTTTTTCTTCTCCTTTCTCTTCCTCCTTCTCCTTCTCCTTCTCCTTCTCCTCACTCCTTCTCCTTCTCCCTTCTCCTTCTCACTCCACCTTCTCCTTCTCCCTTTTTCTTCTTCTCTCTCTTTCTCCTTCTCTTTTCCTTCTCCTTCTCTTCTCCTTCTCCTTCTCCCTTTTTCTTCTCCTCTCTCTTTCTCCTCTCTTCTCCTCCTCCTTCTCCTTCCTCTCCTTCTCCTTCTCCCTCTCCTCGCTCCATCCATCCCAAGCCTCTCCTTGGGGTCTCACAGCACCGGGGAAGGGGCGCCCCGGGCCGGGCAGGGGGTGTTGGGGGCTCGGTAACGCGGGGAAGGGGCGCTCCGGGCCGGGCAGGGGGTGATGGGGGGGTCGGTAACGCGGGGAAGGGGCACCCCGGACCGGGCAGGGGGTGATGGGGGGCTCGGTAACGCGACCCCCGCCCGGGATCAGCGGCTCGCCCGCCCCCGGCAGCGAAGCCAGCGCGGTTTAGCGATGCTCACTCACCTTTCCCCGGGGAAAAACGGGAGATGCGGCTCGGGAGAAGCGTCCGAAGCTGCGGAGGCAGTTCGGAACCGGCACCGGAACCGGCACCGGAACCGGCACCGAACCGGTACCGGCCCCGGGGAGCGGCGGGCAGGGCTGGGGGGCAGCGCGGGCTGCCGGCGCGGTTGGGCTGCGGCCCCAATTCCCAAATTCCCAGAAAGCCGCTCTGGTGTGGGCTGAGCGTCCTCCCGTGCCCTCCGCTCCGCCGCAGCCTCCGCGCTCCTGAAGCTTTGACGTGGGTTTTTTAATTTATTTTTTTTCCTCATTTTTTCTCGTTTTTTTCTTCTTTTTTTTTTTTCTTTTTAATTTTTTTTTTATTTTTTTAATTGAAGCGCCGGCTGCAGATTAACAAAAGCTCTCGGTGCTGGGCACGGGGAGGGGGGATCGGGGCTGCTGCTGCTTCCTCCGCCCTCATCTTCCTCACCTGCGGGCAGGTGGGTGCGCGCCGGGGCTGGGAGGAGGAGGAGGAGGAGGAGGAGGAGGAGGAGGAGGAGGAGGAGGAAGGGCTGGGGTTCTGTGCGTGCACTCCGGATCCATTTTGCATGATAAAAAACAGGATTTTGGGGTTCTTTCCCCGTGCGGACGCGGTTTGTGGGGCTGGGGGCGCACCGGGATGGGGAGGGGGCAGCAGCAGGGAGGGACCCCCAGAACATCCCCCCCAACAGCCGGATCGGGCTGGGGATCCCTGGGCTGCACTGGGATCCCCCAGGGGACATCTGGGGACACCGTGGGGACACCGTGGGGACACCGTCCCCCCAGGATCCCAGGGGACACTGTGGGGACACTGTGGGGACAGTGTCCCTCTGCCCCACATCCCCTCAGCATCCCCCCTATGACCGCAGGGGACACCGTGGGGACACCGTGGGGACACTGTGGGGACAGTGTCCTTCTGCCCCACATCCTGGGGACAGTGTCCCTCCGCCCCACATCCCCTCAGTGTCACCCACGATCCCAGGGGACACCGTGGGGACACCGTGGGGACACGGTGGGGACAGTGTCCCTCTGCCCCACACCCTGGGGACAGTGTCCCCTCCCGCGCTGCCGCCCGCGCTCCGTTTTGGGGCACACCGGAGGATTTGGGGGCTCTGTGCCGAACCCCCCCCGGGGGCTGTGCCCCAGCTGGCACAACCCAACCCAGCCCGGCTCACCCCAGGGCACCCCCAGAGCCCCCAGGGCACCCCCAGACCCTTCCCCGGGTACCCCCAGAGCCCCCCCGGGCACCCCCCGGGTACCCCCAGACCCTTCCCCGGGTACCCACAGAACCCCCTGGGCACCCCCAGACCCTTCCCAGGGCACCCCCAGAGCCCCCCCCGGCACTCGGGGGAGGTTCGGGGCGGGTTTGGGGCGGGTTCGGGGCGGTTCGGGGCGATTCGGGGCGGGTTTGGGGCGGTTTGGGGCGGTTCGGGGCGGTTCGGGGCCGGTTCCGGTTGGTTTTTGTCTGTCAGCGCCTCCTCCTCGCCCCGAGCCCTGCCCGGGTCCCCTCCCTGTTCCCTGGCACCCATGGGTGCGGCCAGCAGCGCCCTAAACCCCCCAAAAACCCTCCTGGGCGAGTGGCGCTGGCGGTGGGTGCTGCTGTGCCAGGCTGTGCCGTGCCAGGCTGTGCCGTGCCAGGCTGTGCTGAGCCGTGCCAGGCCGTGCCAAGCCATGATGAGCACGGCTGGCATGGGTGTGATCCCGGGATCTGTGTGACCCTGATGGGCACGGCCGGGATCTGGGTGATCCTGGTGGGCACAGCTGGCACGGGTGTGACCCTGGTGGGCACGGCTGGCATGGGTGTGATCCTGGGATCTGTGTGATCCTGGTGGGCACAGCTGGCACGGGTGTGACCCTGGGATCGGTGTGATCCAGGTGGGCACAGCTGGCACAGGTGTGACCCTGATGGGCACGGCTGGGATCGGTGTGATCCCGGGATCGGTGTGATCCAGGCGGGCACAGCTGGCACAGGTGTGATCCTGATGGGCACGGCTGGGATCTGTGTTACCCTGGTGGGCACAGTTGGCACGGGTGTGACCCTGGTGGGCACAGCTGGCACGGGTGTGATCCTGGTGGGCACAGTTGGCACGGGTGTGATCCTGGGATCTGTGTGATCCTGGTGGGCACGACTGGGATCTGTGTGACCCTGGTAGGCACAGCTGGCACGGGTGTGACCCTGGTGGGCTGCAGGACAGGCATGAGCGGCCCCAGGCTCTCCCTCCTCATCCCTGCTCAGGGTGGCACTGCCAGGATGTTGGCACAGCACCCCTTGGAGCACGCCCTGCTCTTCCCAGCCGGCTGCTGCGGGGTCCGGGAGCTGCAGGAGCATGGGCATGACCCTGGGCACAGCTTGTGCCAGGTCTGGGACCTTTGGGGCACAACTTGAGCCAGGTCTGGGACCTTTGGGGCACAACTTGAGCCAGGTCTGTGACCCTTGGGGCACAACTTGTGCCAGGTCTGTGACCCTTGGACACGACTCTGGAGGACAATTTGAGGCCAAATCCGTAACCTTTGGAGCACAATTTCAGTCCAGATCCGTAACCTCTGGACACGGCTCTGGAATCCGACCTGAGGCCACATCTGTGACCCTTCCATGGCTCTGAAGGACAATTTGAGGGCAGATCTGTGACCCTTGGACACGGCTCTGGAGCACGACCTGAGGCCAAATCTGTGACCCTTCCATGGCTCTGGAGGACAACCTGAGGCCAAATCTGTGACCCTTCCGTGGCTCTGGAATCCAACTTGAGGCCAAATCTGCAACCTCTGGAGCATGACTTGAGGCCAGATCTGCAACCTCTGGACACGGCTCTGGAATCCACCTTCAGGCCAGATCTGGGACCCTTGGACACGGCTCTGAAGGACAATTTGAGGCCAGATCTGTAACCTTTGGACACGGCTCTGAAGGACAACCTGAGGCCAAATCTGTGACCCTTCCATGGCTCTGGAGGACAACCTGAGGCCAAATCTGTGACCCTTCCATGGCTCTGGAATCCAACTTGAGGCCAAATCTGTGACCTCTGGAGCACGATTTCAGTCCAGATCCGTAACCTCTGGCCAAAGCCAAAGGGATTTGGGGTCCTGGCGACTCCCAACCCGTAGGATGTCCCCGTGCTCCGTGCTGGACATGCCCCCAGCATCTCCCCAGCCCCAGGACGGGCACTTTTGGCCCATCCCGGTGTTTCTCCCGTTCCAGTTTCGCCCGGAGCGGGCGGCTGGAGCCTTTCATGGGTGACGGGGCGGCCTCGGCGAACAAAGGGCGCTTTCTTCACCCGCACGGGGCAGAGCACACCTGCCCGCCTTGGCACCGCCGCCGGTGCCCCCGGGGCTGGGCGGCACCGCCGATTCCCGGTTCCCGGGCGGTTCCCGGGCGTCAGCAGCCCCGGCATCCCTCCCGCCCGCCCAGTCGCTGCCGGAGCCGGCGGAGGCTGCACGCTGGTGGGGAGCCGAGTCACCGCCACCCTCCTTGTCCCGTCCTCATCGCCGCACGATGCTCAGGGCTGCCTAGAGCCGGGGAAGGTCCTGCTGGTGCTGCCGCCGCTCCCTGGGTCCCCTTGTCCCCAAATCCCAGCCCGCCGGGAGCCGCAGCTCGCAGGACGAAAGGCAGGAGGAGCACGGAGCTTCCCAAGCCAATGGATCAAAAAGTCCAGCTCCAGCACGAGAAGAACATCCCCAGGGCCGCCAGGGCGGCTTTCTGCCTCCTCCAGATCCCGGAGCCGGACCCCTTCAGCCTGTGGGTTTAGGTGCTCCCGGAGCCCGCCCGGTTTCGCCTCTCCGGGACCCGGTGGCACCGGCGGAGACCCCGCTCGTCCTCGGCCCCGGGGTCCCTGATGGACCCTCCAGGTAGCTGCGGGGCAGTGGGGACGCTCGCCGAGCTGTGCTCCGGCTGGGATGGAGGAGAGGGGACAGTGTCCCCCCTGGGGCAGTGTCACCCTCGGGGTGACCGCGAGGACCGCAGGCGGTGGGGTGGCCTCGGAGCTGTGCTGGGAGAGCATCCTGAGATGGGGCTGGGTGGGAGAGCCTGGCGCTGGGGGGGTGGGGTGACTGTCCCCAGGGTGTCCCTGTGCGCCCCAGGGTGTCCCTGTGCGCCCCAGGGTGCCCCGGCACGCACAGGGTGCCCCGGGATGCTGCCCGAGCACCGTGGGAACGGAGACTTGGCCCTCTCCGGGAGGAGGATGTGACGGGAACGGGCGGCTCCGGGGACACACGCCTTGTCCCCACCCCGCTCCTGTCCCCATCCCGGCCCTGGGGGTGGCTCCGTCGCACCCCGAGCTGCCCGAGCTCGGCTCTGTCCCCCTGGGCACGACGGGCTGGGGGACACACGCCTTGTCCCCACCCTGCTCCTGTCCCCATCCCGGCCCTGGGGATGGCTCCGTCGCACCCTGAGCTGCCCGAGCTCGGCTCTGTCCCCCTGGGCACGGCGGGCTGGGAGGGACTGGGAATGGGACTGGGACAGACTGGGATTGGGACTTGGATGGACTGGGACTGGGACTGGGACTGGGAGGGACTGGGACTGGGACTGGGATTGGGACTTGGATGGACTGGGACTGGGACTGGGATTGGGACTGGGACAGACTGGGATTGGGACTTGGATGGACTGGGACCGGGACTGGGACTGGGACCGGGACCGGGACCGCCGGTTCTTGCGAGGTCTGGCTCCGCACCCGCATCCGCGTGTGGCCGGGGGTCCCGGGGGAGGGTTAATCCTGCAAATCCCCCCCGGCGTTTCTCCCAGGAGGGGCCCCTGCGAGCGGGGAGCTTCCCCCCTGCTGGGAAGCGCCCTGGCCGGGGGCGAATACCTGCGCGGGGCACGGCCTCCCCAGGCCGGGTGCCAGCGGCCGGGCGCGGGGCCAGGCTGGGTGCGGAGGGACCGCTGGGCGCGAGGTGCGTCCCGGCTCCGGCTCCGGCCCCGCCGGGATGGGCGCAGGAGGGACGGGACGGGACGGGGACACCCGGATCGGGCATCCCGACGGATGCCGCGGGGCTCGGGAGCCGGGGATCCCCCCGCCAAACACGGCAGGATGGAATTGGGGTGGGTGTGGGGGGGTTAAAGGCAGCGATACCCTCAAGGTCCCCGTGCCTCAGTTTCCCTGCAGCGCTGCCCGGGCAGGGTGGGTGCTGTTCCGCACTGATGTCCCTCTCCCTTCCCGCAGGATCCCGCCTGCCCGGCCCGGCGCTGAGCACCACATGAGTGTCGGAGCAGCATGGCCAGCGACGCCAGGATGGGGGAGACCCCGGCGCGGTGGAGAAGAGCCCCGGAGGCAGCGCAGGACCCGCGGGGGATGGAGAGCAGCGGGATGCTTTTACCCCCAAGCGCCGCTGCCCAGCTGGGACTCCCGGCCTACCCGGAGCCCGGCAAACTGAGCTACGGCACGGAGAAAGGATGGCCCTGGAGGGGCTCCCATGGATGTTCGGGACCCGTCCGGGAGCTCGCCGGCCTGGGCTGCCCCTACCCGGCCGCCCTGTGCCGCCCCAAGGCCGGAGCCGAGCTCCCCCCGCTGCTGCCCCCCCGGAACGGGCAGCCCAAGGCGGGTTGGGGGGAGCCCTGCAAGGAGCCCCCGGGGCCGCGCTGGGCCGAGGCCGTGCTGGCCCCGCTGGCGCTTTACAGCCACGCGTACCACCGCTACCCGCTGCCGGTACCGGGGCTGGACGCGCCGCGCCCCGGCATCACCGGCAAGCCCCGCGGCGCGGCGGGGGAGGCGGCCGGAGACCCCCCGGCTTTCCGCCACTGCCCCTTCCTCTTGGAGACCGAGCACAGCCCCTTCCTGCTGTCCTCGCTGCTGCCCACCGCACCCCCGGCCGAGCCCCCGTTCGGCGGGGCGGGCGCGGAGGGACCGGGGGCGGTGGGGGCCGGCCCGGACTGGCGTTTGGGCCCCTACGCGGTCGCCTGGGGTCAGCCCCTCTACATGGGGGTCCCGCCGAGGGGCGAGGCGGCTCCGGCCCGCTTGGAGTGCCCCGGCTCGGGGAACAAGGTAGGACACCCCGGCGAGGCTCCGCGGCGCGCTCCCCGGGGCTCCCGGCAGCGGCTCCAGCCCTCCCGAACGCCCCGAGGGGTGCAGGCAGCCACGGCTCGGCATGGGGGGGTCCCAACCCCCCGAGATCCGCGGTGTCCCCGCGGGTGTACCGCCCCCGGGCTGAGTCACGGCGCCGGGAGCCGCGGCACGGGGGCGGCGGGAGGCAGCGCTGCCAGCCCTGGGCGCGCCCCGCTGGAGCCGCTGCGGCTCCCCATTCCTTTCCCACGCTGGCAGCGAGGGGTCACGGGCACCCCAAAACCCAGCCCCGGCCACCGGCAAGCAGCGGGAGGCTGCCCAGCCTGGCAGGGCTGTGGGGAAACTGAGGCAGGGGCACGGAATGCTCCCCACCGCCGCCTCGCAGGGATGTTGTGGGTGACAGAAGCGGGACGGGGACCCCCATTTGGGGTGACACCGCGCCTCTGCTCCCTTCCAGGAGTTTTACGCCAAGAAAGGAGCCGGATTCCACCCCTCGACCAAGAACCGCGCGGCGCCGCAGCTGCTGGGCAAGAGCCGAGCAGGGCAGGACAGAGGCGGGGAGGGGGAGCCGGAGCTGCCCGGAGCCCCGCGGGGGGATGGCCGGGCGGGGGGCAGCTCGGCGGTGCCCACTCCCCATCCCCGCACGCCTCCCCCCGGCTCCAGCCACCCCCTGTTCCTCCCGCAGCCCTCCTCGGGGGGCTGCGGGGGGCTCTGGGTGGGCTCACGGCCCCACGGTGCTGATTTTACCGCGGACACCGGCCCGGCCCGGCCCTCGGAACGCAAAGATGAGCACCCGGGCTACCGAAACGCCCGGCCCGGCTCGCCCCCGGTGTGCGGGGAGCCCAACCCCTCGGCTCTGCCGGTGGATGGGCACTACCCAGCGGCTCTGGCCAAACCGGAGCCCCCCCCGGGCTGTCTGTGCCGCACCCCGAGCTGCGATGGGTGCCCGGGGGTGCCCAACCCCTTCGAGCCCACCCTGGGCACGGCCGGGGGGCGTTTTCTGTGCCCCCCCAGCAACCACACCAAGCTGAAGAAGACGTGGCTGACGCGGCACTCGGAGCAGTCGCTGCCTCGCTCCAAAACTTCCCGGCGGGACGGGGGTCCCGAGACCCCCGGGGAGGGCAAACGCTCGGCCAAACGCCCCCACGGCACCCCCGATGGGCTCCGCTCTGCCGGAGAGGGCGCCGGGCCGGCCAAGAGGGGCACCGAGGCCGCGGCGTGCCCGGGGGATGGCACGGAGGGCGCGGGGGACCCCGAGGAGAGGAGGATGGAGCTGCGAGATGAAGGTGAGGATGCGCGGGAGCAGCAGCCGATCCCGAGGGAATTTTGCACCCCGCTTCCCGTGCCCACGACGCCAGCTGGGAACACGCGTGGGCTTTTTCCCGGTGTCACCGGCTCAGGGTGGGCACGGATCGAAATGTCCCCTTGGGGCAGCGTGACACCCTCGGGTGGCATTGCCGAGGCAGCGGCTCCTCGGGGAGGTGTTGGCATCCCAGCCCTACTTTCCAGCCCCACTTTCTGGCCCAGTTTCCAGCCCCCGCCGCAGCGTGCCAGTCACAGGATCCCGGAATCCCAGAATCCATGAATCCCAGAATCTCCGAATCCCCAAATCCCGGAATCCCCGAATCCCAGAATCCCAGAATCCCGGAATCCCAGAATCCTGGAATCCCAGAATCCCCAAATCCCACAATCCCAGAATCCCAGAATCCCAGAATCCCCAAATCCCAGAATCTCGGAATCCCCGAATCCCACAATCCCAGAATCCCGGAATCCCCGAATCCCAGAACCCCAAATCCCAGAATCCCCGAATCCCGGAATCCCACAATCCCCAAATCCCAGAATCCCCAAATCCCAGAATCCCGGAATCCCCGAATCCCAGAATCCCAGAATCCCAGAACCCCAGAATCACGGAATCCCGGAATCCCGGGATGCTTTGGCTTGGAAGAAACCCTAAAACCCATCCAGTGCCAACCCCGTGCCGTGCCCAGGGGCACCTTCCACCATCCTGGGTTGCTCCAAGCCCCATCCAAGCTGGCCTTGAGCGCTTCCAGTCCCTCCCAGTCCCTCCCAGTCCATCCCAGTCCCAGTCCCAGTCCCTCCCAGTCCCTCCCAGTCCCTCCCAGCCGCTGTGGCCGGGGCTCCGCGGTGTCCCCAAGCGCTTCCCGTGTCCCCAGAGCCACCGAGAGCGCGGAGACACCCCCAGTCCCAGTCCATCCCAGTCCATCCCAGTCCATCACAGTCCATCACAGTCCCAGTCCCAGTCCATCCCAGTAAATCCCAGTCCCAGTTCCGGTCCCAGTCCCAGTCCCTGTCCCAGTCCCAGTCCCAGTCCATCCCAGTCCCAGTCCCAGTCCCAGTCCCAGTCCCGGTCCCAGTCCCGGTCCCGGTCCCAGTCCATCCCAGTCCCAGTCCATCCCAGTCCATCCCAGTCCATCCCAGTCCCAGTCCCAGTCCCAGTCCCAGTCCCAGTCCCTCCCAGTCCCGGTCCCGGTCCCGGTCCCGGTCCCAGTCCATCCCAGTCCCAGTCCCAGTCCCAGTCCATCCCAGTCCATCCCAGTCCATCCCAGTCCCAGTCCCAGTCCCTCCCAGTCCCTCCCAGTCCCTCCCAGCCGCTGCGGCCGGGGCCCCGCGGTGTCCCCAAGCGCCTCCCGTGTCCCCAGACGCGCCGGGCCGTGCGGGGGAGCGGCGGTGCCTGCAGAGCCTGCCCTGCACGGCGCTGCCCCCCACCATCCCCCGCTGCTGTGCCTGCGCCCCCCGCACCAGGGGGGACCCCCGGGCCGAGGAGGAGGAGGAGGAGCCCCCCGAGAGCACCTGCAGGCTGCTGCACTTCCGCAGGTGAGCCGGGCCGGGCTGCAGCAGGACGTGTCGGGGGGCGGCGGAGCACCCCCTTTTTTGGGGTATCCCTGGGGATCCCCCCGCTTGGGAACGTCCTCCTCTATCACCCGTGTCAGAGCCTTTCCTTCCTGTCACCTCACTTTGGGACACCCCTCTGTGTCACCCCTCTTTGGGACACCCCTCTGTGTCACCCCTCTTTGGGACACCCCTCTGTGTCACCCCACTTTGGGGCATCCCTCTGTGTCACCCCTCTTTGGGGCATCGCAACTTTTCACCTCTTGTATTTTGAGCACCCCCAACTCTGTCCCCCCTCTACCCCAAATTTTCACCTCTTGTCTCATCACCCCATTTTTGGCACCTCCAACTCCATCCCCTCTCCACCCCAAGTTTTCACCTCATCACCCCGTTTAGAGCACCCCCAACTCTGTCCCTTCTCCATCCCAAGTTTCCCCCTCTTGTCTCATCCCCCCATTTTGAGCACCCCCAACTCTGTCCCCTCTGCACCCCAAATTTTCAACTCTGTCTCCCTCCACCCCAAGTTTTCACCTCTTTGAGCACCCCCAACTCTGTCCCACTCTGCCCCAATTTTTCAACTCTGTCCCTCTACACCCCAAGTTTTCACCTCCTGTATTTTGAGCACCCCCAACTCTATCCCCTTCTCCACCCCAAGTTTTGAACTCCGTCCCTTCTCCACCCCAAATTTTCACCTCTTTGACCCGCCCCCCAATTCTGTCCCGTCTCCACCCCAAATTTTCACCTCTTGTTTCATCACCCCAATTTTGGCACCCCCAATTCTGTCCCCTCTCCACCCCAAATTTTCACCTCTTGTTTCATCACCCCAATTTTGGCACCCCCAACTCTGTCCCTTCTCCATCCCAAGTTTCCCCCTCTTGTCTCATCCCCCCATTTTGAGCACCCCTAACTCTGTCCCCTCTCCACCCCAAATTTTCAGCTCTGTCCCGTGTCCACCCCAAATTTTCACCTCCTTTTTTCATCTCCCCATTTTGGTCGCCCCCAGCTCTTGTCCCCTCTACACCCCAAGTTTTCACCTCTTGTTTCATCCCTCCATTTTTGGCACCCCCAACTCTGTCCCTCTCCACCCCAAATGTTTACCTCTTGTATTTTGAGCACCCCCAACTCTGTCCCCTCTACACCCCAAATTTTTACCTCTTGTATTTTGAGCACCCCCAACTCTGTCCCCTCTACACCCCAAATTTTTACCTCATCACCGGATGAGGTAAAAATTTTAGAGCACCTGTTTAGAGCACCCCCAACTCTGTCCCCTCTACACCCCAAGTTTTCACCTCCTGTATTTTGAGCACCCCCAACTCTGTCCCCTCTCCACCCCAAGTTTTGAACTCCATCCCTTCTCCACCCCAAATTTTCACCTCCTTTTTTCATCCCCCCATTTTGAGCCCCCCGAATCTGTCCCTGTCCCCGCAGGCTGGCCCTGGGGGACCGCGGGGAGCTGAGCGCCGCTGGCCTCTGCAGCCTGGCGGAGGCCGAGGGGGATCCGCTGGACGGGGCTGGCCCCGAGCCGGGGCTGCGGAGCGCGGGGAGCGCGACCGTGGGGAGCAGAACCGTGGGGAGCAGAACCGTGGGGAGCAGGACCGTGGGGAGCAGAACCGTGGGGAGCAGAACCGTGGGGAGCAGCCTCTGCCTGGCCAAGTACCTGCTGGGGGTCCTGGGGGACCCTTTCTGCGCCGCCGTCCGCAGGGACAGGGACGCGTGGCCGGGAGCCCCCGGCGGGCCCGGGGGTAAGCGGGGACCGGGCCGGGGGTGGCCCCGGGGACACGGGGGACACCGGGAGGCTGAGGCTGTGTTCCCCGCAGGGCTGACGGGCTGGAGGAGGGGGGAAGGAGCCCCCCAGCTCTGTGACGCCTGCCAGCGTGGCTTCTTCAACTCGCACTGGAGCTGCGCCAGATGTGGCTTCCAGCTGTGCCCCGACTGCCACCGCAGCGGGCGGGAGGAGAGTGGCACTGGTATGGGGACAGGGAGGGGTGGAAAAGGGGGTGTCAGCCCTGGGGGGCTCAGGGGGGACAAACGCAGCCTGTCTGTGGCGCAGAGGGCCCAGCAGAGTGCAGCCCCGGGCGGGACCACCGCGTGTCATCGCTGGTCCCCACGCAGTTCGTCCCCACCGGCGGTGAGCGTGTCCCCCAGCCCCAAAACCCCTCTGTGGTCGCTGCTGGGGGGGTTGACACCCCTGTCCCCGTCCTCCCCCAGTCCTGACGCGGCTCTGGAAGCTCCTACACGAGGTCAGGGCCAAGTTTGGCATCGAGTCGCGCTGTCCCTGCGGGGAGGGGACAGCGGAGCAGAGCCCGGCGGAGCCCCCGGGCGGGCAGGTACGGCGGGGGGGGCTCTGGGTGCTGGGGAAAAGGGGGTGCGGGTGCCCCCCAACCCTGCACAGAGCACCGATGGACCCCCCCAATGCTCCGGGGTGTTTCAGGAGCCGCCGGGGGCCGCGGTGCCCACCCTGCCCCTCCGCAGCCACGGCCCCGCCGACCCCTCCCGGCCCACCGAGGAAGGTAGGGCCGGCTGCGACCCCCCCAGGGGGCACGGCCCCGCTCCGGGGGGGTCAGGGATGCCGCACCCCGTCCCCTTTCGGGGTACCGTGGAGGGGGTGAGGTGCAGAGGATGCCGTGAGCGACCCTGACTGCGTTTTCCCCACCGAGCAGAGAGCCCCGAGCGGGGGGCGCCGTGCCCGGGGCAGCCCCCGGAGCGGGGGGGGCCCGTGCAGGCCGCGACCCTCCGTGACCTCCTGGCCTCCACCGCCGTGAAGCTGTGCCCGGGGCAGGACGGGGTGCGCATGGCCTTCGCCCCCGTGGCACCGGCGCTGCCCGGCGTGAGTCCCGCGGCTCTCGGGGCACCCCGCGTGTCCCTGCCCACCCCGCGTGTCCCTGCCCACCCCGCACCCCACTGCCCACCCCGCGTGTCCCTGCCCACCTCGCGTCCCGCTGCCCACCCCGCGTGTCCCTGCCCACCCCGCGTGTCCCTGTCCACCCCGCGTGTCCCTGCCCACCCCGCGTGTCCCTGCCCACCCCACCTCCCACTGCCCACCCCGTGTCTCCCTGCCCACCCGTGCTCTGCTGCCCACCCCCTTCCGTGCTGCCCACCCCACACCCTGCTGCCCACTCCCTGCCCTTCTGCCCACCCCTCACCCCACTGCCCACCCCGCACCCCTCTGCCCACCCCCTGCCCCTCTGCCCACCCCCTGCCCCTCTGCCCACCCTGTGTCCCACTGCCCACCCCACATCCCACTGCCCACCCCGTGTCCCGCTGCCCACTCCCTGCCCCGCTACCCACCCCACCTCCCCCTGCCCACCCCTGCTCTGCTGCCCACCCCCTTCCGTGCTGCCCACCCCCTGCCCTGCTGCCCCCTCCCTGCCCTTCTGCCCACCCCTCACCCCACTGCCCACCCCTCACCCCGCTGCCCACCCCCTGCCCTTCTGCCCACCCCTGCCCCACTGCCCACCCCACATCCCCCTGCCCACCCCGTGTCCTGCTGCCCATCCCACTGCCCACCCCGCACCCCGCTGCCCACCCCTGCTCTGCTGCCCACCCCCTTCCGTGCTGCCCACCCCACACCCTGCTGCCCACTCCCTGCCCTTCTGCCCACCCCGCACCCTTCTGCCCACCCCGTGTCCTGCTGCCTACCCCGCACCCCCTGCCCACCCCGTGTCCCCCTGCCCACCCCGTGTCCCGCTGCCCACCCCCTGTCCCACTACCCACCCCGTGTGCCCCTGCCCACCCCAAACCCCTCTGCCCACTCCACATCCCCCTGCCCACCCCGTGTCCCGCTGCCCACCCCCTGTCCCACTGCCCACCCCGTGTGCCCCTGCCCACCCCAAACCCCTCTGCCCACTCCACATCCCACTGCCCACCCCGTGTCCCTCTGCCCACCCCGTGTCCCGCTGCCCACCCCACATCCCACTGCCCACCCCGTGTCCCCCTGCCCACCCGTGCTCTGCTGCCCACCCCCTTCCGTGCTGCCCACCCCACACCCTGCTGCCCACCCCGTGTCCTGCTGCCTACCCCGCACCCCCTGCCCACCCCCTGCTGCCCCTCTGCCCACCCCCTGTCCCACTGCCCACCCCACATCCCACTGCCCACCCCACACCCCCTGCCCACCCCGTGTCCTGCTGCCCACCCCATTCCCTTCTGCCCCCCCATTCCCTTCTGCCCACCCCTGCCCCACTGCCCACCCCTCACCCCGCTGCCCACCCCCTGCCCGCTACCCACCCCACCTCCCACTGCCCAGCCAGTGTCCCCCTGCCCACCCCGCACCCTTCTGCCCACCCCGTGTCCTTCTGCCTACCCTGCACCCCCTGCCCACCCCGCACACCTCTGCCCACCCTGTGTCCCACTGCCCACCCCACATCCCACTGCCCACCCCTCACCCCGCTGCCCACCCCCTGCCCTTCTGCCCCCCCATTCCCTTCTGCCCACCCCTGCCCCACTGCCCACCCCACACCCCTCTGCCCACCCCGTGTCCTGCTGCCCACCCCATTCCCTTCTGCCCACTCCACATCCCACTGCCCACCCCGTGTCCCCCTGCCCACCCCGTGTGCCTCTGCCCACCCCGTGTCCCCCTGCCCACCCCGCACCCTTCTGCCCACCCCGCACCCCTCTGCCCACCCTGTGTCCCACTGCCCACCCCACATCCCACTGCCCACCCCTGCCCCACTGCCCACCCCACACCCCCTACCCACCCCGTGTCCTGCTGCCCACCCCATTCCCTTCTTCCCACCCCGTGTCCCTCTGCCCACCCCTGCCCCACTGCCCACCCCTCACTCCCCTGCCCACCCTCTGCCCCTC
The DNA here is from genome assembly GCF_048771995.1 of Taeniopygia guttata. NCBI lineage: Eukaryota > Metazoa > Chordata > Aves > Passeriformes > Estrildidae > Taeniopygia > Taeniopygia guttata. The sequence continues at coordinate 1,907,034 of NC_133047.1, read as the reverse complement.
TGCCCACCCCTGCCCCACTGCCCACCCCTCACCCCCCTGCCCACCCCGCTGCCCACCCCCTGCCCTGCTGCCCACCCCACATCTCGCTGCCCACCCCTCACCCCGCTGCCCACCCCGCACCCCTCTGCCCACCCCCTGCCCTTCTGCCCATCCCTCACCCTGCTGCCCACCCCACACCCCCCTGCCCACCCCGTGTCCCACTGCCCACCCCCTGCCCCGCTGCCCACCCCCGCGGGCTGAGGGGCTCCCCAATCCCGCCCCCCCAGGACGATGGGCTGAGCAGCATCCTGGACACCATCATCGCCCGCGTGGTGGAGAGGAAGATCCAGGAGAGGCCGGCGGGGCCCGGGCTGAGCCCCCCCGGCTCCCCGCAGCCCCCCGCGTCCCCCCGCATCCTCACCCCCAGCGGGCTGCTCTGGCTGCGCCACCCCAGCGACTACAAATCCTTCCAGGAGCACTGGAGGCAGGGCCAGGTGAGCCCCCCACATCCGTGTGGGGTGTTGGGGGGACAGCCGGGAGCCCCCCAACATCCCCACTGAGCCCCGCCTGCCCCCGCAGCCCGTGCTGGTGTCGGGGCTGCAGAAGAAACTGGAGCCGCGGCTCTGGGCGCCCGAATCCTTCCAGCGCTCGGGGCAGGAGGAGGAGGAGGAGGAGGAGGAGGAAGAGGAGGAGGTGGAGGCAGTGAACCTGCGGGCACCGCCGAGCCGAGTCCGGATCAGCAGCCGCGAGTTTTGGGGTGGCTTTGCCACCAGCGCAGGTGAGGGGACCAAGAATTTGTGTCTGTGGCACAGAATTCCTGCTGTGGGGTTGTCGGAATTGGAGGTATTGATGATTCTGAGATTGTAGAAAGTCTCTGTCTGTCAGCCCCGCTGCCAAAGCAGAAGCCATAATTGGTCTGTGCTGGTTTCAAGGTTATTTATTTTTGTTTTTATTTCTAATATGTTCTGCTGCCCTGCCGCAGCTCTGTCCTGCAGGGCAGCGTGTGGGGCTCTGCCCTCAGTGGGATGGTACAAACATTAAATACCAGAAACTCCCTGTGCTGGATTTACAATAACGTGCCAATATCTGTCACCTACGTTGGACAGTGTGTCCCCAGCCTGAACCAACAAAAAAATGCCAACACCACAGTGACACATGGAGGGCATGAAGAAGGAGAAAAAGGACAAGGCACACCCAATTTCCTCCATCTTGTCCCCTTTGGACCCCTTATCTAGAATCCTAAAATTTTACTTTTGCACCCGTGCCACACTTAATTATTACTGATATCAAACACTCAGAGCTGGTAATTGATCCTGTAGGATTGAAAACTCTTTTCCATGGACAGAGATCACAGCCAGTGTCTCTGGGGGCTCTGTCCAGGGGGGTTCTGACCCCTGCCAGGGTCCCAGGGCAGCCAGAGGGATGCTCTGGGTTCCCACAGGGGGTGCTGGGTGGGATTTTGGGGTGAGGCACGCGGGGAGCCGGGATGTGCTCCCCTGGCACCGGGCTCCCTCCCGCAGCGTGCCCCGAGCAGGAGCCGGGCAGCGGGGCCCTGCTGAAGCTGGAGCGCGGCTTTGGGGACACGGAGCTGAGCCGGTAGGTGACAGCGCGGGGTGGCATCACCTCAATGTCCCCTCCCCACCCCAGGGCTGGGCCAGCGGGGCTCAGTGGGGTTGGGGAGGGGGTCCTGAGTGTCGCCACATCCCCGCTGTGCCACAGGGTCACCAACCTGCGGGCCAGCCTGCCCCTGCCCGAGTACTGCGGGGCCAGCGGCCGCCTCAACCTGGCCACCTTCCTGCGGGGCCAGCGCCGGCTGCGCCCGCGCCTCTGCGCCGCCTACGGTCAGAGCGGTGCGGGTTTTGGGGGGCACGGGGCTTTGGGGGGCATTGGGGCTTCGGGGGCACCCGGGTTTTTGGGGGCACCCGGGTTTTTGGGGGCACCCAGGGCTTTGGGGGCTCTGGGGCTTTGGGGGGACCTGGACCATGAGAGGCTCTTGAGTTTTGGGGGGCACAGGGGCTTTTAGGGGCACCGGGGTTTTGGTTCTCCGGGGCTTTGGGGGGCACGGGGGCTTTGGGGGGCACGGGATCTTTGGGGAGCTGCCAGGCTTTGGGTCACCCAGGTTTTGGGGGACCCCTCGGGTTTTGGGGGGCACCGGGGCTTTTAGAGGCACCGGGACTTTGGTTCTTCGGGGTTTTGGGGGGCACGGGGGCTTTGGGGGGCACTGGAGCTTTGGGGGCTTTGGGGGCTCTGGAGCTTTGGGGGGACCGGGGCCATGAGAGGCTCTCGAGTTTTGGGGGGCACCGGGGCTTTTAGGGGCACCGAGGCTTTGGTTCTCCGGGGCTTTGGGGGGCACGGGATCTTTGGGGAGCTGCCAGGCTTTGGGTCACCCAAGTTTTGGGGGACCCCTCGGGTTTTGGGGGGCACCGGGGCTTTGGGGGCTTTGGGGGCTCTGGGGCTTTGGGGGTCCTGGACCATGAGAGGCTCTTGAGCTTTGGGGGGCACTGGGGCTTTTAGGGGCACCGGGGCTTTGGTTCTCCGGGGCTTTGGGGGGCATGGGGGCTTTGTGGAGCTGCCAGACTTTGGGTCACCCGGGTTTTGGGGGGCACCGGGGCTTTGGTTCTCCGGAGCTTTGGGGGGCACGGGGGCTTTGTGGAGCTGCCAGACTTTGGGTCACCCGGGTTTTGGGGGGCACCGGGGCTTTTAGAGGCACCGGGGCTTTGGTTCTCCGGGGTTTTGGGGGGCACTGGAGCTTTGGGGGGCATCCTGGATTTGGGGGTGCACAGGGCTCCCCCCGGCCGTGCCAATGCCCGATCCCCTTCCAGGTGCGCATCCTCAGGAGCGGAATTTGGGCACCAAAGCGCTGACGGTGGAAGCGCTGGACTCCATCAGCGTCCTGACCCACGCAGCGCCGGCTCCGCGGGGTACGGGGCGGGCTGCGGGTGTCCCCCCCATACCCACACCCACAGCCATGCCCACGCCGTGCCCCCCGTGCCCCCCGTGACCCCTCTGTGCCCGCAGAGCCGCTCCTGGCAGCGGACGCGGCCGAGCTGGAGGCGCCGCTGCGGGAGCGGCTGCGGGGCAGCGGCGGGCGCGGTGCGCTGTGGCACATCTTCCGCGCCGAGGATGCCACCCGGATCCGCGATTTTCTGCGCCAGGTGGGTGCCACCAACCCCGGTCCGCTCCATTCACCGGTCCCGCTCATCCCTGGCACCCCACAGGCAGCACCGGAGCCGGGGCAGGGCGGGGAGGCAGCGGCGGAGCCCACCGGGCGTTATTTGGAAGCGGAGCTGCGGCGGCGGCTGCGGGAGGAGCGCGGGGTGAGCGGCTGGAGCCTCCTGCAGCTCCCCGGGGACGCCGTGCTGGTCCCCGCCGGGGCTCCCCACCAGGTAAAAACGGGGGATCCCCGTTAAACCCCCCCCGAGAAGCTGTGCCGAGCCCTCTGGGGAAACTGAGGCACGGCAAACCGGGCAGGTGCGGAGCCTCAGCGGCACCATCAGCGTGGAGCAGCAGTTCCTGTCCCCGGAGAGCGCCGTGCGCCTCCGCCAGCTCGGTACCGGGGCCCCGCCGCACCTCCGTGCCCAGGTGGGGTTCTGGGGGAAATTTGGGGGGGTCGGGGTGGGCTGAGCGGGGGGCTGAGCCCCCTCTTTGCGCCCTCGCAGCTGGACGGGATGATGCTCGCCGCCGTGCGGGAGGCACTGGAGGTCCTGCGGGGCTGCCAGTGAGGGAACGGAGCGATACCGGGAGCACCGAGCAAGGAGAGATACCGGGAGGCACGGAGCGATACCGGGAGCCGCGGGCACGGAGGGACACCGGGAGCACCGGGCACGGAGCGACACCGGGAGCTGCGGGCACGGAGCGATACCGGGAGCCGCGGGCACGGGGGGACACCGGGAGCCGCGGGCATGGAGCGACACCGGGAGGCACGGAGCGATACCGGGAGCCGCGGGCACGGAGCGATACCGGGAGCCTCAGGGCACGGGGGGGCACCGGGAGCACCGGGCATGGAGCGATACCGGGAGCCTCAGGGCACGGGGGGACACCGGGAGCCGCGGGCATGGAGCGACACCGGGAGGCACGGAGCGATACCGGGAGCCGCGGGCACGGGGGGACACCGGGAGCCTCAGGGCACGGAGCGACACCGGGAGCACCGGGCACGGAGGGACACCGGGAGCACCGGGCATGGAGCGATACCGGGAGCCGCGGGCACGGAGCGACACCGGGAGCACGGAGCGATACCGGGAGCACCGGGCACGGGGGGACACCGGGAGCCTCAGGGCACGGAGCGATACCGGGAGCCTCAGGGCACGGGGGGACATCGGGAGCCGCGGGCACGGAGCGACACCGGGAGCCTCAGGGCACGGGGGGACACCGGGAGCCGCGGGCACGGAGCGATACCGGGAGCCTCAGGGCACGGGGGGACACCGGGAGTCCCGGGCACGGAGCGACACCGGGAGCACCGGGCACGGAGGGACACCGGGAGGCACGGAGCGACACCGGGAGCAGCGGGCATGGAGCGACACCGGGAGTCCCGGGCACGGAGCGACACCGGGAGCACCGGGCACAGAGCGACACCGGGAGCACCGGGCATGGAGCGACACCGGGAGCCGCGGGCACGGAGCGATACCGGGAGCCGCGGGCACGGAGCGACACCGGGAGCCGCGGGCACGGAGCGACACCGGGAGCCTCAGGGCACGGAGCGATACCGGGAGCACCGGGCATGGAGCGATACCGGGAGCACCGGGCACGGGGGGATACCGGGAGCTCCACGCACGGAGGGACACCGGGAGGCACGGAGCGACACCGGGAGCCGCGGGCACGGCCGGGACACCGCGGGGAACCGGGACCTGGCGCCCTTTGCTCGGTGCTGCGCTCCCTCGGGGCAGGAGGAATAAAGAGCTCCGAGCGTGCCAGGGCTGCTGGCACCGCCAGTGCCCACCTCGGGGTCCCCCTTTGTGCCCCCCGCCGTGCCATGGGGGGTGGGGGTGCTCCAGGGGCACCGCCAGTGCCCACCTCGGGGTCTCCCTTTGGGGTCAGGGGGGCTCTCCCTTCAACCCTTTTTGGGGTCGGGGGGCTCCTCCTTCACCCCCCCCCTCCATCCCATTGGGGTCAGGGGGTCTCTCCCTCCATCCCATTGGGGTCAGGGGGTCTCTCCCTCCATCCCACTGGGGTCAGGGGTCTCTCCCCCCATCCCATTAGGGTCAGGGGTCTCTCCCTCCATCCCATTGGGGTCAGGGGTCTCTCCATCCATCCCTTTGGGGTCAGGGGGTCTCTCCCTCCATCCCATTGGGGTCAGGGGTCTCTCCCTTCACCCCCTTTTTGGGGTCAGGGCTGCTCACTCTTAATTCCCCCCATCCCATTGGAGTCAGGGGTCTCTCCCTTCATCCCACTGGGGTCAGGGGGGCTCTCCCTCCACCCCCTTTTCATCCCCTTGGGGTCAGGGGGTCTCTCCCTTCACCCCCTTTTTGGGGTCAGGGCTGCTCACTCTTAATTCCCCCCATCCCATTGGGGTCAGGGGTCTCTCCCTCCATCCCAGTGGGGTCAGGGGTCTCTCCTTCCATCCCATTTGGGTCAGGGGGTCTCTCCCTCCATCCCACCGGGGTCAGGGGGTCTCTCCTTCCATCCCATTGGGGTCAGGGGGGCTCTCCCTTCATTCCCCCCCATCCCATTTGGGTCAGGGGTCTCTCCCTTCATCCCACTGGGGTCAGGGGGTCTCTCCCTTCACCCCCTTTTCGGGGTCAGGGCTTCAGCTGGGAACAACAGCTGGAACAGCTGCACGGCGCTGCCCACGGGCTGCGGGACACGCGGAGCAAAACGACTCAACATCGCCGGGCAATTAGCACGGGGCAATTCATTAACACCGGGCAATGGGCACTGGGCTATTAATTAATACCGGGCAATGGGCACTGAGCAATTAATTAATACGGGCAATGGGCACTGGGCTATTAATTAATACCGGGCAATGGGCACGAGGCAATTAATTAACAGTGGGCAATGGGCACTGGGATATTAATTAACAGTGGGCAATGGGCACTGGGCAATTAATTAGCCCCGGGCAATGGGCACTGGGCTATTAATTAATACGGGCAATGGGCACTGAGCAATTAATTAATACCGGGCAATGAGCACTGGGCAAAGGGCACTGGACCACGAACAAGAGGCGAACGCCACCATGCGATAACCCCGCGCATAACCACCACCGCCTAATTAACGCCACTTAATTAACTCTGCGTCACGCTCCCACGCGGCCCCTTTAAGACCAAATCCCGCCCGCTGTGAGTGGCAGGCGGCTCAACCAATGAACAGCGAGCTCCGCCGGCTGGCTGACCAATGGGCGGCGAGCAGGGGGGCGGGGCCGGCGCGGCGGAGCCCCCGGCGCGGTGAGTGCGCGGCGCATGCGCGGGGCGAGGGGGGGGCGGGGGTCCCGCAGCGCTCCCGCGACCCCCGGAGCCGCCCCCGAACCCCCCGAACCCCCCGGAGCCCCCCGAGATCCACCCGGCCCTCCCCGCACCCCCCTGGCGCCTCCCGCAGCCCCCCCATCCTCCTGATGCTCCTTGCAGCCCCCCCTTCCTGCAGCCCCCCGACTCATTCTGCACCCCCCAATCCTTCCTGCAGCCCCCCGACTCTTTTCTGCACCCCCCAATCCTTCCTGCAGCCCCCCGACTCATTCTGCACCCCCCAATCCATCCTGCAGCCCCCCGACTCATTCTGCACCCCCCAATCCTTCCTGCAGCCCCCCGACTCATTCTGCACCCCCCAATCCTTCCTGCAGCCCCCCGACTCTTTATCCACCCCCCAATCCTTCCTGCAGCCCCCCGACTCATTCTGCACCCCCCAATCCTTCCTGCAGCCCCCCGACTGTTTCTGCACCCCCCCAATCCTTCCTGCAGCCCCCCGAGCCTTGCTGCAGCCCCCCCAAAACTGTGCCCGCATTGTGGACCCCCAAATCTTTCCTTAGAGCGCCCTGCAGCCCCCCCAAACCTTTACTGCAGCCCCCCAACCCATTTTCTTCCTGCACCCTGTAGCCCCCCAAAACCCTCCCCTTATCACAGCTTCACAACCTCATTGCACCCCCAAACCCTCTCTGCACCCCCGAAACCCTCACTGCACCCCCCAGACCCTCACTGCACCCCCAAATCCTCATTGCAGCCCCCCAAACCCCTCCCTTCATTGCACCCTGTAGCCCCCCAAAACCCTCCCCTTATTGCAGCTCCAAACCTCATTGCACCCCCAAACCTTCACTGCACCCCCCAAACCCTCATTGCACCCCCCAAACCTTCATTGCACCCCCAAACCTTCACTGCACCCCCCAAACCCTCACTGCACCCCCCAAACCCTCATTGCACCCCCCAAATCCTCACTGCACCCCCAAACCTTCACTGCACCCCCCAAACCCTCACTGCACCCCCAAACCCCCCCGTAGCCCCCCCAATCCCCTGACCCTCATTGCACCCCAGCCCCCCACTGCACCCTGCAGCCCACCCCGCCCCCGAGCCCCCCATTTCCCCCGAGCCCCCCGAGCCCCCCATTCCCCCTGAGCCCCCCATTCCTCCTGAGCCCTCCGAGCCCCCCAGGCTGGCAGCAGCCCCTCCCCCAGCGCGCCCTGCAGCCCCCCCCGCCCCGGGACCCCCGGTCCCCCCCCAGCTCCAGCCCCCCCAGCACCCCCCAGTCTGGCCTGACCTTCCCCACCAGTATCCTCCAGTCTGGCCAGCACTTTCCTCCCAGTATTTCCCAGTACGGCCGGACCTTCCCCACCAGTATCTTCCAGTCTGGTCAGCCCCTTCCTCCCAGTAACCACCAGTCCAGCTACCGTTTCTCCCCCAGTATCCTCCAGTCCGGCCGGCCCTTCCCCACCAGTGCCCCCCAGTCCGGCCCCACCAGTGCCCCCCAGTCCAGCCAACCCTTCCCTCCCAGTATATTCCAGTCTGGCCACCCCTTTCCTCCCAGTAACCACCAGTCCAGCTACCCATTTCTTCCCAGTATTTCCCAGTCCGGCCCCCCCAGTGCCCCCCAGTCCAGCCAACCCTTTCCTCCCAGTATCTTCCAGTCTGGCCAGCACTTTCCTCCCAGTAACCACCAGTCCAGCCACCGCTTTCTTCCCAGTATTTCCCAGTCCGGCCAACCCTTTCCTCCCAGTATCTTCCAGTCCAGCTACCCCTTCCCCACCAGTGCCCCCCAGCCCTTCCCCACCAGTATCTTCCAGTCTGGCCAGACCTTCCCCACCAGTAACCACCAGTCCGGCCACCCCTTTCCTCCCAGTATCTTCCAGTCTGGTCAGCCCCTTCCTCCCAGTAACCACCAGTCCGGCCACCCCTTTCCCCCCAGTATCTTCCAGTCCAGCCACCCCTTTCCTCCCAGTATCTTCCAGTCCAGCCAGCACTTTCCTCCCAGTATTTCCCAGTCCGGCCCCCCCAGTGCCCCCCAGTTCGGCCAGTCCGGCCCCCCCAGTGCCCCCCAGTCCGGGCAGCCCTTCACCTCCTTCCTCTTCCCGTGGGTGCCCCAGTCGGGCCGGCCCTTCTCGTACCGCACCCCCCCGGGGCTCCCCAAATCCTGCCAGCTGCTCCCGGCCGCCTCCCTGGGCCCCCCAAAACCCAGCCAGCCCTTCCCCCCCCTCGCCCCCCCGGGGGTCCCCCAGTCCGGCCGGCCCCTGTCCTACCGCAGCCCCCCCCGGCTGCCCAAATTCCCCTCGGGGGTCCCCCAGTCCGGCCGCCCCCTCCCCGTTTACACCATTTACACCCCCCAGCCCATCTCCCAATCCAGCAGCCCCCTCCCCATTTACACCCCCATTCACGCCCCCCAGTCCAGCAGCCCCCTCCCCATTTCCACCCCCCAGCCCCGCAGCCCCCTCCCCATTTCCAGCCCCATTTCCAGCCCCATTTCCACCCCCCAGTCCAGCAGCCCCCTCCCCATTTACACCCCCATTCACATCCCCCCCCAGTCCAGCAGCCCCCTCCCCATTTCCACCTCCCAGTCCAGCAGCCCCCTCCCCATTTCCACCCCCATTCACGCCCCCCAGTCCAGCAGCCCCCTCCCCATTTCCAGCCCCATTTCCACCCCCCAGCCCCGCAGCCCCCTCCCCATTTCCACCTCCCAGCCCCGCAGCCCCCTCCCCATTTCCACCCCCATTCACACCCCCCAGCCCCGCAGCCCCCTCCCCATTCACGCCCCCCAGCCCATCCCCCAGTCCAGCAGACCCTTCCCCTCCCCCAGCACCCCCCTGCCCCCCTCCCCGTGCCCCCCACAACCGCCGGACCCCCTTTCTCCCCGCCCCCTGCAGCCCCCCCGCCGCCGCCGCTCTCCGCGCCCCCTCCCGCCCATCTGGGGGGTCCCCTCGGCCCCCCAAAACCCCGCCACGCCCTGAGCCCCCCGCTGCCCCCCGCAGCCGCCGCGGGACCCCCGCGGGAGGGACCCCCGCGCCCATGGGGGACGCGCCGGTGCCGGAGCTGGAGGCGGTGCTGGCGGGGGGCGCCTGGGAGGTGGGCACGGATTTCGAGGGGTGCCCCGCGCCCCCCGCGCCCGTCCGCCTGGGCAGGGACGTCTGCTACGTGGTGCTGGCCGTGCTCTTCAACCAGGAGGTGAGGAACCCCGCTGCCCCCCGTGCCCCCCGTGCCCCCCGGTGCCGCCAGGACATTCCCCCGGTGCCTCCCGGTGCCCCCCGGTGCTGCCAGGACATTCCTCCAGTGCCCCCCGGTGCCCCCAGTGCAGCCAGGGCATTCCCCCAGTGCCCCCCGGTACTGCCAGGGCATTCCTCCAGTGCCCCCCGGTGCCCCCCGGTGCCCCCCAGTGCAGCCAGGACATTCTTCCAGTGCAGCCCCCAGTAGCCCCAGTATCCCCAGTAGCCACAGAGCTACCCCGGTACCCCGGTACCCCACTAGCCCCGGTAGCCGCGGTATCCCCAGTAGCCCCGGTACCCCACTAGCCCCGGTATCCCCATTAGCCCCACTAGCCCCAGTAGCCCCACAAGCCCCGCTAGCCCCGGTAGCCCCGGTAGCCCCACTAGCCCCGGTAGCCCCGGTACCCCGGTATCCCCACTAGCCCCGGTACCCCGCTATCCCCGGCAGCCCCGGTACCCCGGTAGCCCCGGTACCCCACTAGCCCCACTAGCCCCGGTAGCTCCGGTAGCCCCGGTACCCGCCTAGCCCCGGTAGCCGCGGTATCCCCACTAGCCCCGGTACCTCGGTATCCCCAGTAGCCACAGAGCCACCCCGGTAGCCCCGGTACCCCACTAGCCCCAGTAGCCCCGGTAGCCCCAGTAGGCGCTGTATCCCCACTAGCCCCGGTAGCCCTGGTACCCCGGTGCCCCGGTAGCCGCAGCAGCCCCGGTAGCCCCACTAGCCCCGGTAGCCCCGGTACCCCACTAGCCCCACTAGCCCCGGTAGCCCCGGTAGCCCCGGTAGCCCCGGTATCCCCACAAGCCCCGGTAGCCGCGGTACCCCGGTATCCCCACTAGCCCCGGTACCCCGGTATCCCCACTAGCCCCGCTAGCCCCGGTAGCCCCGCTAGCCCCACTAGCCCCGGCAGCCCCGGTATCCCCACTAGCCCCACTAGCCCCGGTAGTCCCGGTAGCCCCGGTACCCCGGTAGCCGCGGTATCCCCACTAGCCCCACTAGCCCCGGCAGCCCCGGTAGCCCCGGTAGCCCCGGCAGCCCCGGTAGCCCCGGTACCCCGCTAGCCCCGCTAGCCCCGGCAGCCCCGGTGCCCCGGTACCCCGGTATCCCCACTAGCCCCGCTAGCCCCGGTACCCCGCTAGCCCCGGTTCCGCGCTGCCGCAGGACGCCGTGCTGCTGGTGCAGGAGGCCAAGGCCGGCTGCCGGGGCCGCTGGTACCTGCCCGCGGGCCGCGTGGAGCCCGGCGAGCCGATCGCGGCCGCGCTGCGCCGGGAGGTGCGGGAGGAGTCGGGGCTGCTCTGCGAGCCCCTGACCCTGCTGGCCCTGGAGGAGCGCGGCCCCGCCTGGATCCGCTTCGCCTTCCTGGCACGGGCCACCGGTGCGTGCTGCCGCCTGGCACGGGGGCAAGGGGGGCACGGGGGGCTCGGAGGGTAAGGGGGGCTCGGGGGTTAAGGGGGGTAAGGGGGGCACGGGGGGTAACGGGGGTAAGGGGGGCTCGGGGGGTAAGGGGGGTAAGGGGTGTAACGGGGACTCGGGGGGTAACGGGGGCTCGGGGGGTAAGGGGGGCAAGGGGGCTCGGGGGGTAACGGGGGCACGGGGGGCACGGGGGGCTCGGGGAGCTCGGGGGGCAAGGGGGGCTCGGGGGGTAACGGGGGCTCGGGGGGCTCGGGGGGGTAACGGGGGCTCGGGGGGTAAGGGGGGTAACGGGGGCTCGGGGGGTAAGGGGGGTAAAGGGGGCTCGGGGGGCTCGGGGGGTAACGGGGGCTCGGGGGGTAACGGGGGCACGGGGGGCTCGGGGGGTAACGGGGGCTCGGGGGGTAACGGGGGTTCGGGGGGTAACGGGGGCACGGGGGGTAAGGGGGGTACGGGGGGCACGGGGGGTAAGGGGGGTAACGGAGGTAAGGGGGGTAAGGGGGGCACAGGGGGTAAGGGGGGCTCGGGGGGCTCGGGGGAGCGTCCCCGGCTGTGCCACGGGGTGGGAAATGGCATCTCCGGGGCGGGTGTCCCTGTCCCCTGCCAGCCCCGGGATGGGTGTCCCTGTCCCCAGCTGGCCTTGGGGGTCTTGGTGCCCCACCTGTGTCCCCTCTCAGGCCACCTCGGGGGTCTCAGTGTCCCCTGTCAGGCCACCTCGGGGATCTCAGTGTCCCCTCTCAGGCCACCTCGGGGGTCTCAGTGTCCCCTCTCAGGCCACCTTGGGGATCTCAGTGTCCCCTGTCAGGCCACCTCGGGAGTCGAGGGGTCTCAGTGCCCCACCCGTGTCCCCTCTCAGGCCAGTTCAGGGGTCTCAGTGTCCCCTCTCAGGACACCTCAGGTGTCTCAGTGTCCCCTCTCAGGCCACCTCAGGGGTCTCAGTGTCCCCTCTCAGGACACTTCAGGGGTCTCAGTGTCCCCTCTCAGGCCACCTCGCGGGTCCCGCTGCCCCACCCGTGTCCCCGCTGTGCCCCCCGCTCCGTGCCACCCCTGTGCGCTCAGGTGGGACCCTGAAGACCCTGGCGGAGGCGGACTCCGAGTCCCTTCAGGCCACCTGGTGGCGCGGGGACCCGCGCTCGCTGCCGCTGCGCTCGGCGGACATCCTGCCGCTGCTGGAGCTGGCCGCCCGCTACCGCCGGAGCCCCGCGCACCCCGCCACGCTGCCGCGGGAGCTGCCCTGCTCCCCGCTCTGCCTGCGCCTCCTGCTGCCCTTCACCAACGCCTCCGGCGACCTTTGGGTGCTGCTGGCCGCCGGTGGCACCCCGCGGCTGCCCGTGGTGGCGTGCGGCACGTCCCGCTCCGAGCTGCGTGCGGGGCTGCTGCGGCCGCTGCTGCGGCTGCTGCGGGAGCGCCTGGCCTGGGAGCCGCAGCCCGCGGCTCTGGGGCTGCTGGGGCTGCAGCACCGCCCCGGGGGCTCCGGGGACACCGACGGGATCTGCTTCAACGTGCTGCTGAGCGTGGCACCGGGCGCGGGGCGGGAGCGGCCGCCCGAGCCCCAACACCCCGCGCTGCGCTGGTGGCCGGTGCGGGAGGAGGAGATGCGGGAGCGCGTCCTGCGGAGGCTGCGGGGCACCGTGCCCGTCCGCAGCTAGCGCACGGGAGGGGTGGGATTGGGAATTTGGGGGGCTGTGCTAAAGGGGGAGCCCCCCGGGATGTGCCCCCGTGGGTGCGGGGTGCTGCGGGGCCGGGGTGTGGGCGCTGTGCCGAAGGGGAACCCCCGGGATGTGCTGCCGTGGGTGCGGTTTGGGAATTGGGGGGCTGTGTCAAAGGGGACCCCCGCGGGATGTGCTGCCGTGGGTGCGGTTTGGGAATTGGGGGGGCTGTGCTAAAGGGGGAGCCCCCCGAGATGGGCTCCCGTGGGTGCGGTTTGGGAATTGGGGCGCTGTGCCGATGGGGGAGCCCCCCGGGATGTGCTGCCGTGGGTGCGGGGCGCTGCGGGGCCGGGGTGCGGTTTGGGGGTGCGGGGAGAAGAAATAAATTCAGCCCCGCGACTCCTGTGGCTGCTGCGGGGCTGGGGTGCGGTTTGGGAATTGGGGGGGGCTGTGCCAAAGGGGACCCCCGCGGGATGTGCTGCCGTGGGTGCGGTTTGGGAATTGGGGGGCTGTGTCAAAGGGGAGCCCCCCGAGATGTGCTGCCGTGGGTGCGGGGCGCTGCGGGGCCGGGGTGCGGTTTGGGGGTGTTGGAAGTAGAAATAAAATCAGCCCCGCGACTCCTGTGGCTGCTGCGGGGCTGGGGTGCGGTTTGGGAATTGGGGGGCTGTGCTAAAGGGGAGCCCCCCAGGATGTGCTCCCGTGGGTGCGGTTTGGGAATTGGGGGGGCTGTGCTAAAGGGGAGCCCCCCGGGATGTGCTCCCGTGGGTGCGGGGCGCTGCGGGGCTGGGGTGTGGGCGCTGTGCCCAAGGGGAGCCCCCCGGGATGTGCTGCCGTGGGTGCGGGGTGAGGTTTGGGAATTGGGGGGGCTGTGCCGATGGGGAGCCCCCCGGGATGTGCTCCCGTGGGTGCGGGGCGCTGCGGGGCCGGGGTGCGGTTTGGGGGTGCGGGGAGCAGAAATAAAATCAGCCCCACTGCTGCTGCTGCTGCTGCGGCTGTTTCGTGTCCCCGGCTGCGGCTGGAGGTGGGAATGGGGGAAATGGGGAGGGGGTTTGGGGGGAAATGGGGAGTGGGGTTTGGGGTGTTTGGGAGAAATGGGGAGTGGGGTTTGGGGGAAATGGGGAGTGGGGTTTGGGGTGTTTGGGGGAAAATGTGGAGTGAGTTTGGGAAAATGAAAAGTGGGGTTTGGGCTGTTTGGGGATAATGGGGAGTGGGTTGGGAAAATGGGGAGTGGGGTTTGTGGTGTTTGCGGGCAATGGGCAGTAGGGTTTTGGGGGTGTTTGGGGGAAAATGGGGAGTGGGGTTTGGCAAAAATGGGGAGTGGGGGTTGGGGGTGTTTGGGGGAAAATAGGGAGTGGGGGTTTGGGGTGTTTGGGGGAAATGGGGAGTGGGGTTTGCCGAAAATGGGGAGTGGGGTTTGGGGATGTTTGCGGGCAATAGGCAATAGGGTTTTGGGGATGTTTGGGGGAAAATGCAGAGTGGGGTTTGGGGGAAATGCCGAGTGGGGTTTGGGGTGTTTGGGGGAAATGCTGAGTGGGGTTTGGGGTGTTTGGGGGAAAATGGGGAGTGGGGTTTGGGGATGTTTGGGGGAAATGCCGAGTGGGGTTTGGGGTGTTTGGGGGAAATGCCGAGTGGGGTTTGGGGATGTTTGGGGGAAATGCCGAGTGGGGTTTGGGGTGTTTGGGAGAAATGCTGAGTGGGGTTTGGGGATGTTTGGGGGAAATGCCGAGTGGGGTTTGGGGTGTTTGGAGGAAATGCCGAGTGGGGTTTGGGGTGTTTGGGAATGGGCACAGGAGGTGCTGCTGACTCAGCTTTATTGGAGCAGAGTCCCATCACCCTGGGGAGGGGCTGTGCGGGGTCTGTCCCCCAGCAGAGCACACACACGTGTCACACACACACACACACATGTCACACATGTCACACGTGTCACACATGTCACACTCCCCCTGCCACAGCGCCAGGCCAGGGCACACCCGAGTCCTTGCAGCTGAGGGGGGGGTCCCACACACCCCATTATTGCACCAGCGATGTTGGGGGGTCTGTGGGGTACAACCCCCCCCAAAAAGGCCGTTTTTTGGGGTTGGTGGCGCACCAGGAGGAGCTGAGCCCTGGCGTGGCGCAGCTGCTGCACCAGCTCCCCGATCACCTGGGGAGGGAGGGAGGGAGGGAAGTGTCACCCCCACGGGCAGGGGGTGTCCCCGTGTCCCCACGGCCCGGAGGGTGACATTACCCTGAGGAGGACGGAGAAGAGCGAGCGGCAGCCGGGGGCCAGGGGGGGAAGGGGTGCAGCAGGTACCGGTGGAGGTGGGTGTGGGGCAGGGCGGCCAGCTGGGGTCACCCGCAGGTTCCGGCTGTGGGGCTGCCATGGGGGGGATGCTCAGGTGTGGGGGTGACCCCCCCCTCACCATCCCCTGCTTCCCAGCCCATCCCAACCACGCTGATGCTTTTGGCCACTTTGTCCTTGCCATGGGGGTCCTGAGCCCCCCACGTGGGTCCTGAAAGGGCACAGGGCAGAGCTGGGTGGGCACCCAGGTGTGCCCCTGGTACCTGATCCAGGGGCACCCAGGGGCACCCAGGGGCACCCAGAGCCAGGTGGGCACCCAGGTGTACCCCTGGTACCTGATCCAGGGGTGTGCCCGGGTGTGCCCCCGGTACCTGATCCAGGCCAGGGACACCTTGGCCTGCTCAGGGACCAGGCAAGAGAGCGAGGAGAGGATGGGGGGAGTGGGGTGCACCCCCCAATTCCAACCCAACCCCTCCTGGGGGAGTCCAGGGAATCCCTCTGGCTGCCCTGGGACCCTGGCAGGGGTCAGGAACCCCCCTGGACAGAGCCCCCAGAGACACTGGCTGTGATCTCTGCCCATGGAAAAGAGTTTTCAATCCTACAGGATGAATTACAAGCTCTGAGTGTTTGATATCAGTAATAATTAAGTGTGGCACGGGTGCAAAAGTAAAATTTTAGGATTCTAGCTTAGGGGTCTAAAGGGCACAAGATGGAGGAAATTGGGTGTGCCTTGTCCTTTTCCTCCTTCTTCATGCCCTCCATGTTTCACTGTGGTGTTGGCATTTTTCTGTTGGTTCAGGCTGGGGACACACTGTCCAACGTAGGTGACAGATATTGGCCCGTTATTGTAAATCCAGCACAGGTAGTTTGTGGTATTTAATGTTTGTACCATCCCACTGAGGGCAGAGCCCCACACGCTGCCCTGCAGGACAGACCCCGCTGGAGCCGGCACCGAGCTCCGGGAATTCCGGGAATTCCGGGAATTCGGGGAATTCCGGCCGGAGCTCTCCCGGCGCTGTTCCGGAGCTCCCGGGGTGCAGGACGTGTCCCAGCCTGTCCCCAGCCACCCCAAATTCTCCGCGCTGACCCCACGGGGATGGGATCCCTCTTTTGGGGATGGGGTCCCCGATTCCCGGGATGGGGGTCCCTGTTTCCCAAATGGGGTCCCCGGTTCCCGGGATGGGTCCCTGTTTTGGGGATGGGGTCCCTGATTCCCCGGATGGGGTCCTGGATTCCCGGGATGGGGTCCCTCTTTTGGGGATGGGGTCCCTGATTCCTGGGATGGGGTCCCTCTTTTGGGGATGGGGTCCCTGATTCCCGGGATGGGGTCCCTGATTCCCAGGATGGGGTCCCTCTTTTGGGGATGGGGTGCCTGTTTTGGGGATGGGGTCCCTGATTCCCCGGATGGGGTCCATGATTCCCGGGATGGGGTCCCTGGGAGAGGATGGGGTCCCTCTTTTGGAGATGGGGTCCCTCTTTTGGGGATGGGGTCCCTGGGAGGGGATCGTGTGTCCTTGGAGGGGGTCCCCGTGCCCTGTTTTTTATGGGATCGTGTCCCAGGAGCCCACACTCCCCAGGATAAATACAAGGACACCCTCTTCCCAGCTTTTTTTCCCATAAACCCCAAATTTTACAACTTATTTTTAAAATTCTCTTTAAAAAAACAAACAAAAACCGAAATTTCTCCAATGACAACCAAGCCCTGCCGAGCGCAGCTGCTGGAAAATCACCCCGGGCCCAGCCCGGGGCCGCTGCCTCCAGGGAAAGGACAATCGGATCCTTCCCAAATTCCTCTTTCCCGGGGTTCGTCTGGATCCAGCACCCCAAATTCCCTGAAAATTTGGGGTGCTGGAGGGGGTTTGGGGTGCCACTGATGGACTTGGGACAGAGCCAGCAGCTCCTGAAGGTGAAATCTGGAATTGTGTACCCCAAAAATGAAGGGAAGGGTTGGGGAGAGCATGGCTGGGACCCCTGGGAATTGTGTACCCCGAAATTATGAACCCCAAAAACCGCGGGAAGGGTGGGGAGAGCATGGCTGGGACCCCCGGGAATTGTGTACCCCAAAAATGAAGGGAAGGGTTGGGAGAACATGGCTGGGACCCCCGGGAATTGTGAACCCCAAAAACCGAGGGAAGGGTGGGGAGAGCATGGCTGGGACCCCCGGGAATTGTGAACCCCAAAAACCGAGGGAAGGGTGGGGAGAACATGGCTGGGACCCCCGGGAATTGTGTACCCCGAAATTATGAACCCCAAAAACCGCGGGAAGGGTGGGGGAGAGCCTGGCTGGAGAGCTGCTATGTGTGTAGGGATATATCTGCGTATAAAAAAATAAATGTGCGCGGTTGTAGCGTTGATACTGATGGGAAAAAGGCGAATTTCAGGCTGGTCCTGCGCGATCCACGCGCAGCCCGAGGTTCTCCGGGAGAATCCCGCCGCGTCCTCACATGGCAGATTTCATCTCCCACTCCTGCAAAATTGGGGGGTCAATCCCTCATTTCCCTGTTTTTAGCAGATCAATCCCTCATTTCTGTGTTTTTAGGGGATCAATCCCTCACTTCCCCGTTTTTAGGCAATCAATCCCTCATTTCCGTGTTTTTAGGGGGTCAATCCCTCATTTCCCTGTTTTTAGGGGATCAGTCCCTCACTTCCCCGTTTTTAGGCAATCAATCCCTCATTTCCCCATTTTTAGGGGATCAATCCCTCATTTCCCCATTTTTAGGGGATCAATCCCTCATTTCCCCGTCCTGTACGGAATCGATCCCTGATTTCCCTGTTCTGTAGGGGATCAATCCCTCATTTCCCTGTTCTGTAGGGGATCAATCCCTCATTTCTGTGTTTTTATGGGATCAATCCCTCATTTCCCTGTTCTGTAGGGGATCAATCCCTCATTTCCCCATTTTTAGGGGATCAATCCCTCATTTCCCTGTCCTGTACAGAATCGATCCCTGATTTCCCTGTTCTGTAGGGGATCAATCCCTCATTTCCCTGTTTTTAGGGGATCAATCCCTCATTCCCCCGTTTTTAGGGGATCAATCCCTCATTTCCCTGTTTTTAGCGGATCAATCCCTCATTTCCCTGTTTTTAGCGGATCAATCCCTCATTTCCCTGTTTTTAGGGGATCAATCCCTCATTTCCCCATTTTTAGGGGATCAATCCCTCATTTCCCCGTCCTGTACGGAATCGATCCCTGATTTCCCTGTCCTGTAGGGGATCAATCCCTCATTTCCCTGTTTTTAGGGGATCAATCCCCCATTTCCCTGTTTTTAGGGGATCAATCCCTCACTTCCCTGTTTTTAGTGGATCAATCCCTCATTTCCCTGTTCTATAGGGGATCAATCCCTCATTTCCCTGTTCTATAGGGGATCGATCCCTCATTTCCCTCTTTTTAGGGGATCAATCCCTCATTTCCCCGTCCTGTACGGAATTGATCCCTGATTTCCCTGTTCTGTAGGGGATCAATCCCTCATTTCCCTGTTTTTAGGGGATCAATCCCTCATTTCCCCATTTTTAGGGGATCAATCCCTCATTCCCCCATTTTTAGGGGATCAATCCCTCATTTCCCTGTTTTTAGTGGGTCAATCCCTCATTTCCCTGTTTTTAGGGGATCAATCCCTCATTTCCCTGTTTTTAGGGGATCAATCCCCCATTTCTCCGTCCTGTACGGAATCAATCCCTGATTTCCCCGTTCTGTAGGGAATCAATCCCTCACTTCCCTGTTTTTAGGGGATCAATCCCTCATTTCCCCGTCCTGTACGGAATCGATCCCTGATTTCCCTGTTCTGTAGGGGATCAATCCCTCATTTCCCCATTTTTAGCGGATCAATCCCTCATTTCCCCGTCCTGTAAGATCCCCTAAACCCTTCCCGTTCCCCCAGATCCTGGAATTACCTTTCTCTTCCGCATCACATTTCCCTTCCCGGCCGTGAGCGGGGACGGCGGCGGTCTCAGGGCGCTCCTGGCCGAGCTGGAGCGCTTCAGCAGCGGCCTGAGGAACGAGCCCTGCGGGAAACACAGCGAGAAAAGGCTCGGGGGCGTCCTCCAAACCCAACTCACACCTTAAACCCAACTCACCCCTCAAACCCAACTCACACATCAAACCCAACTCACACCTCCAACCCAACTCACATCTCAAACCCAACTCACCCCTCAAACCCAACTCACCCCTCAAACCCAACTCAGACCCCCTCGGTGTCCCCTGGGGGAACCCAGGGAATCCCTCTGGCTGCCCTGGGACCCTGGCAGGGGTCAGGAACCCCCTGGACAGAGCCCCCAGAGACACTGGCTGTGATCTCTGTCCATGGAAAAGAGTTTTCAATCTTACAGGATGAATTACAAGCTCTGAGTGTTTGAAATAAGTAATAATTAACTGTGACACGGGTGCAAAAGTAAAATTTTAGGATTCTAGATGAGGGGTCCAAAGGGGACAAGATGGAGGAAATCAGGTGTGCCTTGTCCTTTTTCTCCTTCTTCATGCCCTCCATGTTTCACTGTGGTGTTGGCATTTTTCTGTTGGTTCAGGCTGGGGACACACTGTCCAACGTAGGTGACAGATATTGGCACGTTATTGTAAATCCAGCACAGGTAGTTTGTGGTATTTAATGTTTGTACCATCCCACTGAGGGCAGAGCCCCACACGCTGCCCTGCAGGACAGAGCTGCGGCAGGGCAGCAGAACATGGTAGAGATAAACAGAATAAACAACCTTGAAACAGCACAGACCAATTATGGCTTCTGCTTTGGCAGCGGGGCTGACAGAGGTTTTTCACACTCTCGGAATCATCAATACCCCAGATTCCGGCAGTTGCCCACCTCGGAGCCAGCCGAGCTGGCGCTGGCAGCGATGTGCCCCCTCAGCGCCGTGCCCAGCGCCAGCAGGTTGATCTCGGAGCCGGATCTCAGCCCGCCCTTCGCGCCCCTCGGCAGCTGCCCCGTGTGCTCCTCCGGCTTGGGAAAAGCTCTGTGCCCTGCAAGCAGAGCAGGAGCGCTGCCAAGGCCGGGCACGGGCCAGCCCTGCCCGCCGCTGGCATGTGGGGCAGGGGATGTGGGGCAGGGGACACCTCACAAACTCCCACCTTCCCAGTCAAAACGCTCCAAAATTAAAATTATTGCGGCGCGCCACCACGCAGCTGGGAAAGGCCGCGGGGACAATCCCGAATAATCAGCAGGAAGGGAAAGGAGGGAGGACACAGAAATCCCAAATCTCCTGGGCACCGCTGTCTCCCTGGACATTCCCACCCACCCCTCTCACCTGCCGGCGAGGCCCGGGCACCGCCCGCGGCGCTGGCACAGCCGGGCAGGGCAGACACGGGTCTGGGGCGCTGCCCTGGCACTGCCTGCTCCAGGCTCGGCTGCTGCGGGGAGAAGCCCGGGGGCACGGGCAGGGTGAAACCCGGGGCTGAGGGCATGGTGAAGAACGGGGGTGAGGGCACGGTGAAACCCGGGGGCATGGGGAGGGTGAAACCCGGGGTGAGGGCACGGTGAAACCCGGGGGTGAGGGAATGGAGAAGAACGGGGGTGACGGGATGGTGAAACCCGGGGTGAGGGCACGGTGAAGCCTGGGGGCACCGGGATGGTGAAACCTCTGGGCACAGGGATGGTGAAGCCCGGGGGTGAGGGGATGGTGGAGCCCAGGGGGCACTGGGATGGTGAAGAACGGAGGTGAGGGCACGGTGAAGAACGGGGGTGAGGGCGCGGTGAAACCAGGGGGTGAGGGCATGGTGCAACCCGGGGTGAGTGCACGGTGAAGAACGGGGGCACCGGGATGGAGAAACTCGGGGCTGAGGGGATGGTGAAACCCGGGGGTGAGGGCACGGTGAAGCCTGGGGGCACCGGGATGGTGAAGAACGGGGGTGAGGGCACGGTGAAACCCGGGGTGAGGGCACGATAAAGAACGGGGGCACGGGGATGGAGAAACTCAGGGCTGAGGGGATGGTGAAGCCCAGGGGACACTGGGATGGTGAAGAACGGGGGTGAGGGCACGGTGAAGCCCGGGGGTGAGGGCACGGTGAAACCCGGGGGTGAGGGCATGGTGAAGCCCGGGGGTGAGGGCACGGTGAAACCCGGGGGCACGGTGAGGGTGAAACCCGGGGGTGAGGGGATGGCACGGCCCAGGGGGCACTGGGATGGTGAAGAATGGGAGTGAGGGGATGGTGAAGCCCGCGGGCAAGAGGGTGGTGAAACCCACGGGCACGGGGATGGTACCCGGGGGCACGGGGATGGTACCCAGGGGCACGGGGATGGTACCCGGGGGCACGGGGATGGTACCCAGGGGCACAGGGATGGTACCCAGGGGCACGGGGATGGTACCCGGGGGCACGGGGATGGTACCCGGGGGCACAGGGATGGTACCCAGGGGCATGGGGACGGTGAAGCCCACGGGCACAGGGACAGTGGGAGTGGATTTGCCCCCCCTGAGGGGCAGGAGCGGGGGGCACAGAGCACCAGCAGAGGTTACCAGCTGCTGCAGCCGCTCCGCGCTGCAGGAGAGATGTTTGGGGGTCCCGGCTGGCAGGGGGTGCCCGGAGGGATCGTCCATGTAGGCGTTGGGGGTGGGCACACGGCGCAGCAGCAGCCCCCTGCGAGCAGGAGGGGATGCCCTGAGCCCCCCCAGCCCAGAGGGAGGGGCAGGGATGGGGGTGCCCCAAGGCCTTACCCGGCAGCGGGGCGGCTGCTCGGCCTCGGGGGTCTCGGGGGGGGCCCCTCGCCCTTCTTGGGCTCCGCTGCCCCCCTGGTCTGTGGGGTCCTCAGTCGGGCTTCGCTCCCCTGGTCCGGACGGGCCTGGTGGGGGGCAGGGGCTGGGCTCAGGGGGCACCCCCAGGGCAGGGTTTGGGATCAGGGGGTGCCCTTGGGGCAGGGTCTGGGCTCAGGGGGCACACCCAGGGCAGGGTTTGGGATCAGGGGGTGCCCCCAGGGCAGGGGCTGGGCACAGGGGGCACCCCCAAAGCAGGGGCTGGGCTCAGGGGGTGCCCCCAGGGCAGGGTCTGGGCTCAGGGGGCACCCCCAAAGCAGGGGCTGGGCTCAGGGGGCACCCCCAGGGTAGGGTCTGGGCTCAGGGGGCACACCCAGGGCAGGGCCTGGGCTCAGGGGGTGCCCCCAGGGCAGGGTCTGGGATCAGGGGGTGCCCTTGGGGCAGGGTCTGGGATCAGGGGGTGCCCTTGGGGCAGGGTCTGGGCTCAGGGGGTGCCCTTGGGGCAGGGTCTGGGCTCAGGGGGTACCCCCAAAGCAGGGTCTGGGCTCAGGGGGTGCCCCCAGGGCACGGTTTGGGCTCAGGGGCACCCTTGGGGCAGGGTCTGGGCTCAGGGGGTGCCCCCAGGGCAGGGTTTGGGTTCAGAGGGTGCCCCCAGGGCCGGGTCTGGGCTCAGGGGGTGCCCCCGAAGCAGAGTCCGGGTTCAGGGGGTGCCCCTGGGGCACGGTCAAGGCTCAGGGGGTGCCCCCGAAGCAGAGTCCAGGTTCAGGGGGTGCCCCCGGGAGGCACACCGGGGTACCCCACTGGTCACTCACCTGCAGCCGGGCCAGCTCCCGGCCGCGCTGGGCGATGCGGGCGCGGAGGTTTTGGGGGGATCCGGCGGCCGTCCCGGGGGACCCCCGGCATCCCTCCGGGCGCGGGGCAGCGCCGGGCACCGCCAGCACCCGCAGGGCTCCGCGGCGGAGCGCGGCCCGCAGGCGCTGCCGGAGCACCGGGAACCCTGCGGGCAGCGCCGGCAGCGGGCACGGGGGATGGCACCCCCGAACCCCGAACCCCGAACCACTTACCACGAACCACGAACCAGGAATCCCGAACCCCAAACCCCGAACCCCAAACCCCGAACCACGAACCCCAAACCCCGAACCCTGAACCCCGAATCCCGAACCCCGAACCCCGAATCCCGAACCCCAAACTCCGAACCCCAAACCCCGAATCCCGAATTCCAAACCCCGAACCCCGAACCCCGAACCCTGAACCACTTACCACGAACCCCGAACCACGAACCCCGAACTCCGAACCCCGAATCCCGAACCCCGAACCACTTACCACCAACCCTGACCCCCGAACCCCGAACCCGAAACCCCGAACTCCGAACTCCGAACCCCGAATCCCGAACCCCAAACCCCGAACCACAAACCAGGAACCCCAAACCCCGAACCCCGAACCCTGACCCCCGAACCCCGAACCACTTACCACCAACCCTGACCCCCGAACCTCAAACCCCAAACCCCGAACCCCGAACCCCGAACCCCAAACCACTTATCACGAACCCTGACCCCCGAACCCCAAACCCCAAACCCCGAACCCCAAACCCCGAACCCCGAACCCCGAACCCCAAACCCCGAACCCCGAACCCCAAACCCCGAACCACGAACCCCGAACCCCGAACCCCGAACCCCGAACCCCGAACCCCGAACCCCGAACCCCGAACCCCGAACCACGAACCACGAACCCCGAACCACGAACCCCAAACCACGAACCCCAAACCCCGAACCCCGAACCCCGAACCCCGAACCCCGAACCACGAACCCCGAACCACGAACCCCAAACCACGAACCCCAAACCCCGAACCCCGAACCGAACCCCGAACCACGAACCCCAAACCCCGAACCACGAACCCCGAACCCCGAACCCCAAACCCCGAATCCCGAACCCCGAACCCCAAACCCCGAACCCTGAACCACGAACCCTGACCCCCGAACCCCGAACCCCGAACCACGAACCCCGAACCCCAAACCCCGAACCCCGAACCCCAAACCCCGAACCACGAACCCCAAACCCCGAACCACGAACCCTGACCCCCGAACCCCGAATCCCAAACCCCGAACCCCAAACCACAAACCCCGAGCCCCGAACCCCGAATCCCGAACCCCAAACCCCGAATCACAAACCAGGAACCCCAAACCCCGAACCCCGAACCCCAAACCCCGAACCCCGAACCCCAAACCCCGAACCCCGAACCCCGAACCCCGAACCAGGAACCCCGAACCCCAAACTCCGAACCCCGAACCCTGACCCCTCGCAGCCCCCCACCTCCTTTGCCGTCCTCTCCGCGCCGCGCGGGGCTTGGCCGGCAGCGCTTCCTCCCCTCCTCCTCTTCCTCCTTGCCGAGCTGCGGTGAGGCAGGCCCGGAGTGGGGATAGGGGGAGCCCCGAATCTGTGGGGGGAGCCCGGAATCTGTGAGGGGAGCCCCGAATCTGTGGGGAGAGCCCCGAAACTGTGGGGAGAGCCCCGAAACTGTGGGGTCCCAGCTCTCCCCAGGATATGGGGTTGCGGTTTATTTCCCGGGGGGACCAAACTCACCCTGCCGGGCCTGGAGGAAGGCGGCGCTGGGACCCCAAGAGCCGCCAGCCCGCTCGGGGCATCGCTGCTCACCTCCTCGATCACCTGGGGACGGGCACAGCTCACCCCGCCATCCGGCCCCCCGCTAAAAATGCTCCCCACAACCCCCAGAAAGGATCTGGGACTCACAACCCCCAGGAGGGAACTGGGGATCATCCCCAGCTCCCCACTAAAAATGCTCCTCAGAACCCAAAATACTCCCCACAACCCCCAGGAGGGAACTGGGGATCATCCCCAGCCCCCCTCTAAAAATGCTCCTCAGAACCCCCAGAAGGGAACTGGGGATCATCCCCAGCCATCCACTAAAATTGCTCCTCAGAGCCCAAAATGCTCTCCACAACCCCCAGAAAGGATCTGGTGCTCACAACCCCCAGAAAAGAACTGGGGACACCCCGGATCATCCCCAGGTCCCCACTAAAAATGCTCCTCAGAACCCCCAGAAGGGAACTGGGGATCATCCCCAGCCATCCACTAAAAATGCTCCTCAGAACCCAAAATACTCCCCACAACCCCCAGGAGGGACCTGGGGCTCACAACCCCCAGGAGGGAACTGGGGATCATCCCCAGCCCCCACTAAAAATGCTCCTCACAACCCCCAGAAAGGATCTGGGACTCACAACGCCCAGAAAAGAACTGGGGACAGCCCGGATCATCCTCACCCCCCACTAAAAATGCTCCTCAGAACCCAAAATACTCCCCACAACCCCCAGGAGGGAACTGGGGCTCACAACCCCCAGAAGGGAACTGCAGACACCCCGGATCATCCCCAGCCCCCTCTAAAAATGCTCCTCACAACCCCCAGAAAGGAACTGGGGACACCCCGGATCATCCCTAGGTCCCCACTAAAAATGCTCCTCACAACCCCCAGGAGGGAACTGGGGATCATCCCCAGCCCCCACTAAAAGTGCTCCCCACAACCCCCAGAAAGGATCTGGGGCTCACAACCCCCAGAAGGGAACTGGGGACACCCCGGATCATCCCCAGCTCCCCCAGCAGCACCGGGGCAGGGCTGTTCCCCCATTTCCCCCCTGCCCACCCTCCTCCTGCCCGGCTGCAACACCTCCAAACCTTCCTCCAGTCCTCAGCCTGCTGCCGGCTCTGGAAGCCGATGACCAGCACCTCTCCTGCCCTCCCTGCCACCTTCAGGGCGTGGGGCATCTTCTTGCCCCTCTTGTCCTTGCAGGAGACGCGGCAGCCGCGCAGGTCCAGCTGCAGCAGCGGCTGCAGGTCCGCGGCGCACCTGAAGCACTGCGGGGCGGGCACGGCGGGGCCAGGGGGGCACGGAGGGGTTAGAATTGGGCACGGAGCCCCTCTGCCACCTTTACCCATCCTCCTGCCAGCCCCTCACCAGCAGGACGTGCTCCCGGACGATGAAAAGCTGCTTGGCCCACCGCCCCAGCCAGCGCTTCCTCCAGAGGAAACCACAGAGCTGCGCCTCGGGGCGCCCGGGGGGATCGGGGGGCTCGGCGCTGGTGCCCGCTGGCCAGCGCAGGTAATGGGCCCGGTCCGTCACGCCCCCATCCTCCTCCTCCTCCTCTTCCTCCTCTCCGTACGACTCGTAGTGGCTGCTGTCGCTGTCACCACCGCCTGCGAGCCGGGATGGGGTCGGTCAGGCCGGGGTGGGGGGCGTGGGGGGAGCTGGGGAGGGGTCGTGGGGAGACCTCAGGGAGCTGGGGAGGGGTCGTGGGGAGACCTCACCGTGCTCGGGGGGTTCGGTGTCTTCGTAGGAGTCATCAGCTGGGAGGGTCGGAGGGACCCCTGGCTCCTTGTTCTGGGGGTACAAGGGGTGTTCCAAAGGTGGGGAACCTCACTGGGTCCCCCCTCGGTGGGCAGGGGGGCACCACGAAGATTTCCAGCGTGGTGGGACCCCCTCCTGCGAGCAATCTTAGCCAGCCCTGGGGTGGCCGAGTGTGGGACTCGGATTCAGTCAAAGAAAGAAACTGAGAGTTGGCAGCCAGGCAGATGCCTGGGAAAGAGCTAAATAAGAATGTAAATAATTCTTTATGTCTCTTGTTTTTCACATTGTTTATAGGTAAGTTCTGCGTCAAGCACTGTACACCAAAGCTGTGCATTGTTTTCACTTCAATAGATTTAGTCCTCACGGAGCTCTGTATAAAGGAGCGGTGTATTTTAAATAAATCAAAGTTTCACTCTCACAACCTTCTGAGTCAAGTCTATTCATTCCCATCCTGCCTCAACAGCAGCAGCCGAGCCCCTCTCCCACCCCCCCCTGCGCCCCCCAGCCCCTCGCTGCCCCCTCTCACCGCTCCGTGCGGGCGCTCCCGGCCTCCTCCTCCCGCTGCCTCTGCGCTCCCGGAGCCTGCGGGGGGAAACCGGACCGGCTGAGGGGTCGGGGACCCCCCAAACCACGCGTGGAGGAGGAGATGTGTTACAGTGAGCTCAGGACCCCTGTGACTCTGATCAGGATAACCCTGGACCCTCCTTCCTGCCCCAGCGGGGTCGGCGGAGAGCCAGAGAAGAGCTCTGCCATGGTTTGAGACTGGCACTGAAATGTAGACTTTAAGGCATTTAGAGATTCTTGAAGAGCTAAGATTTTAGTTAGAAATAAGCCTTACTAGAATTAATTAAAATAATAATAATAAATGAGTAGGCCTTGATGAAGTTAGGAGTTAGTAGTTAACTAATAATTGATTGCTTGTCAGCACAATGTTTAGTTAGCTGGGTTTGTAATGAAGAATATAAATTGATAAATAGCTTTTAGGAACATAAGACAATTGTGGGCCTCCTCTGTTCTGAAACCAACTGAAGCCAAGGAATGGGAGTTCTACCAAGAGTTCATTTGTCACATTTGCATTGAAAAGGCAGAAAGGTCAGAACGAGGAAGACTTCATTGACTTCCTCATTTTGGGACCCCTCCCCATGGAAGGGACACCGACCCATTTCAGGGAACAAACCACACCTGCTGAATGGCTTTTGGAGTGATTAGCGTATGAAGCGGGGAATGGGATGTACCAAAATGATGAATATGCATTTGTATTTTGGGTATTCAACACTTGTATGGATAAAAAGACTCTGTAATCACCTGGAAGCTGCGGTGTGGATTTGGGAGCGATCCCACACACAATAAACACTCACTTTCTAACTTTAAATTGTTAGAGAGTTTTTGTCCGTCACAGTTGGATATCGGTACTAGATCAATATCCATATTTTTTTAATAAATCAGCGCAATGCCAGCACCCCCATGAAAATGCAACCTTGTCGCTGTCGAGGCAGGGTGGGAATGAGAAGACTCTGATTCAGAAGCTGTAATACTAAAAACTCTCCTTTATTCAAAATACACCGCTCTTCTATACAGAGCTTTGTGAGGACCGATTCCACTGGTCCTGAAGTGAAAACAATTCACACCGTTGGTGTACAGTGCTTGATGCACAGCGACAGAACTTAACTATAAAAAATATGAACAACAAGAGAGATAAAGAATTATTTACATTCTTCGCCAGCTCTTTCCCAGGTTTCTGCCTGGCTGGAAACTCTCAGTTTCTTTTCTTTGACTGAATCTGAGTCCCCCACAAGCTGTCATGGCTTTTGGCTGGACTCTTCTTGTCAGCCATAGACCGAACCAATCCTTCCTCCAGGAGAGGGACTGCATTTTAGGGGGATGCAAATGTGAGCCAAGAGACCCTTCAGCAGCTGCCAGTTCAGGAACGGACAGAGAAAAGCGGAGGAGGGTGTGAGGATGCTCTCCGTCTTCAGAGAAGAAGAGAAGGAGATCTCTGTTCTTGGATTCTCGGCCCCAGGGGGAAATGGGGGGGACTGTGGTCCCAAAATGAGACACTGGACTGTTGTTCCTGTTGGTCCTTGGCAAAGCATCCTTAAAGGAGCCCTGTGAGCGGTTTTGGTCCATGCACGGTGGTGAGAGCACTGTGACATGGAGAGGAGAGTGTCACACTGGCCGGTGTGCCATGGAAACACAAGAGGTGGCAGCTGTGTTTCCTGGGGGTCTGTGGTGCAAGGGGGACTCCTCTCTTCCCTGATGGATTCAGTATTGATTATATTGAAGGGTGAAAACTGGATTAAGGATCCAAATGGGCCTCGCTGTGGTTTGGTGAAGTTGGCTGGTGGGAGGAGGAATGTTTTGAAAGGTTTTCATTTTGAATTTTGTGTGTGTGGTTTTTTTCCTTTCTTTTTCCTTTTGTAGTAGTAGTGGTAGCTTAATAATTTTTTTTCCCTTTGTTATTAAGTTTGGCCTGTTTTGTTCTGTTCTCGATCGAATTTCACAGCATTCAATTGATAGGTTGCATTTTCACAGGGGCACCGGCATTGTGCCAGTGTCAAACCATGACACGCTCCCTATCCAAAGCCTGGATAAACCCCTGGAATTTCCTGTTCGGCCTCTTTTTGTCCCGCTCTTTCCCTTGGACATCACAGAACAAAGAGAACTGCACCAGCACACATCGGGGTAAGAGCCTCTTCCGGAAATCTTTGCCCTCTCCTGATATTCCTCCCCTCAAAGCCTCGGATCTCTGGGCCAGCCTGATAATTCAGGGGGCTGAGAGGGGGGGACGTCAAAGATGATGATGATGATGATGATGATGATGATGATGATGATGATGATGATGAGCGTGACACTCACCCGGGCTGCACTGGCCCGTCGGGGTCACCGGGGAGGGCGAGAGGCAGCGCATGATCATGTACTCGGCATCCTCTGCTGCGGGGGCAGCGCCGGGTCAGGGCCGCGCCCCCCGAGCCTGCCCCAATGCCCAGCGGGCACCGGCCGGGGGGTCCCCCCGCCCCCAGACCCACACTCACGGGGCGGGCGCTGCAGCCGGGCCAGCAGGGCGGACACGGAGCGTTTCTTGGCCCGAGCGGCGGCGCTGAGGCTCTCGCGGTCCAGCAGGAGCAGGAAGGAGCGCAGGTCCCACAGGAGCTGGTCCAGGTCTGCAGGGGACAGCGACAGGGACGTGCCACCCTCCACAGGAGCCTGCGGGCACGGCTCCCCGGCCCTTCCCCTGCACTGGGCACGGCTGGGGTGTCCCCGATGCCATGGAGGGGTCACTGATACCATGGGGGTGTCCCCGATGCCAGGAGGAGTCACTGATACCATGGGGGTGTCCCCGATGCCATGGAGGGGTCACTGATGCCATGGAGGGTCCCTGATGCCATGAGGATGTCCCCAGTGCCATGAGGGTGTCCCCAGTGCCATGGGGTGTCCTCAATGCCATGGGGTGTCCCCTCTGCCATGGGGGTGTCCCCTCTGCCATGGAGGGGTCACTGATACCGTGGGGGTGTCCCCAATGCCATGGGGTGTCCCCGATGCCATGGAGGGGTCACTGATACCATGGGGGTGTCCCCGATGCCATGGAGGGGTCACTGATACCATGGGGGTGTCCCCAATGCCATGAGGGTGTCCCCAGTGCCGTGGGGGTGTCCCTGATGTCATGGGGGTGTCCCCAGTGCCATGGGGGTGTCCCCGATGCCATGGAGGGGTCACTGATGCCATGGAGGGGTCACTGATACCATGGGGGTGTCCCCAATGCCATGGGGTGTCCCCGATGCCATGGGGTGTCCCCAATGCCATGGAGGGGTCACTAATACCGTGGGGGTGTCCCCGATGCCATGGAGGGGTCACTGATGCCATGGAGGGGTCACTGATGCCATGGGGGTGTCCCCGATGCCATGGAGGGGTCACTGATACCATGGGGGTGTCCTCAATGCCATGAGGGTGTCCCCAGTGCCATGGAGTGTCCCCGATGCCATGGGAATGTCCCCAGTGCCATGGAATGCCCCTGCTGCCGTGGGGGTGTCCCTGATGCCATGGGGGTGTCCCCAGTGCCATGGAGGGTCCTCGATACCATGGGGGTGTCCCCAATGCTACGGCAGTGTCCCCAGTGCCATGGGACAAGGGACAGGGGACAACGGACAGGGGCAGGGGACAAGGGACAGAGGACAAGGGACAGGGGACAGGGGTCAAGGAACAGGGACAAGGGACAGGGACAGGGGACAAGGGACAGGGGACAACGGACAGGGGCAGGGGACAAGGGACAGGGACAGGGGACAAGGGACAGGGACAGGGGACAAGGGACAGGGGACAAGGGACGAGGGACAGGGACAGGGACAGGGGACAAGGGACAAGGGACAGGGGACAAGGGACAGGGACAGGGGACAAGGGACGAGGGACAGGGACAAGGGACAACGGACAGGGGCAGGGGACAAGGGACAGGGACAGGGGACAGGGGACAGGGGACAAGCGACAAGGGACAAGGGACAGGGACAGGGACAAGGGACAGGGGACAGGGACAAGGGACAGGGGACAAGGGACAAGGGACAAGGAGAAGGGACAGGGGACAGGGGACAGGGGACAAGGACAAGGGAAAGGGGACAGGGGACAGGGGACAGGGGACAGGGGACAAGGGACAGGGGACAAGGGACAGGGACAGGGGACAAGGGACGAGGGACAGGGACAAGGGACAGGGACAGGGACAGGGAGAAGGGACGGGGACAAGGGACAGGGACAGGGGACAGGGGACAGGGGACAGGGACGGGGGCAGGGGACAAGGACAGGGGACAGGGACAGGGGACGAGAGAGGGAACAGGGGACAGGGACAGGGGACAAGGGACAGGGGACAAGGGACAGGGGACAAGGGACGAGGGACAGGGACAAGGGACAGGGACAGGGACAAGGGACAGGGGACAGGGACAAGGGACAGGGGACAACGGACAGGGGCAGGGGACAAGGGACAGGGATAAGGCACAAGGGACAGGGGACAAGGGACAGGGGACAAGGGACAGGGGACAAGGGACAAGGGACATGGACAAGGGACAGGGACAGGGACAAGGGACAGGGGACAAGCGACAAGGGACAAGGGACAAGGGACAAGGGACAAGGGACAGGGACAGGGGACAAGGGACAAGGGAGAGGGGACAGGGACTGGGGACAGGGGACAGGGGACAAGGGACAGGGGACAAGGGACGAGGGACAGGGACAAGGGACAGGGACAGGGACAAGGGACAGGGGACAGGGACAAGGGACAGGGGACAACGGACAGGGGCAGGGGACAAGGGACAGGGATAAGGCACAAGGGACAGGGGACAAGGGACAGGGGACAAGGGACAGGGGACAAGGGACAAGGGACATGGACAAGGGACAGGGACAGGGACAAGGGACAGGGGACAAGCGACAAGGGACAAGGGACAAGGGACAAGGGACAAGGGACAGGGACAGGGGACAAGGGACAAGGGAGAGGGGACAGGGACTGGGGACAGGGGACAGGGGACAAGGGACAGGGACAGGGGACAAGGGACAGGGACAGGGGACAAGGGACAGGGACAGGGAGAAGGGACAAGGGACAAGGGACAAGGATAAAGGAAAGGGGACAGATGGTCACTGGCACGTTTGGGTGCCGAGGGATGGTGGCACCGCTGTCCCCAGAGGTCCTGCCAGCATGCTGGCATCAAACCTTCCAGAGCCGCCTGGCACAGGTGCCAGCTGTCCCCAGAGCACCCTGCCGGCTGCTCGAGTCCCCCTGCCACCTCCCAGCCGGAAAGGGGGGGACAGTCCCAGTGAAGCCACCACCACCCCTCCTGCAAGGCCCCAGTGACCCACACATCCCCTAACCCCACATTTCTCTGGGCATTAACAGGGACACAGCACACCCCAAAAAGGAGGTGGCACCCCTGGGTGAGGCTAGAGCCACCTCCCAGCTGAAAAGGGACAGTCCTGGTGAAGCCACCACCACCCCTCCTGCAAGGCCCCGGTGACCCCCACATCCCCGAACCCCACATTTCTCTGGGTTAACAGGGACGCAGCACACCCCAAAAAGGAGGTGGCACCCCTGGGTGAGGCTAGAGCCACCTCCCAGCCAAAAAGGGACAATCCCAGCAAAGCCACCACCACCCCTCCTGCAGTCACCACCCCTCCTGCCAGGCCCTGCTGACCCCCACATCCCCGAACCCCGCATTTCTGTGCATTAACAGGGACACAGCGCACCCCAAAAAGGAGGTGGCACCCCTGGGTGAGGCGAGGGCAGGCGGGGGAAGGAGCCCCTCAGTGCCACGCGTGTGAAGCCGCCTCTCCTGCCCCGGAGGTGCTGGCACGGGGCACCCCCGTGTCCCCTCCGCGCGTCCCCGGCCGGGAGCACACACCCTGCCCGGGGGGAGAGGAAACATCTGGCAGCGCGGCCCAAACATCTGGATTGCCCTGGAAACCGGGGAAGGGAAGGGAAGCGGGGGGCAAAGAATTCCCTGCGGGAAAAGCGGCGGGGGCTGCGGCGGGGGCTGGCGGAAGGGGGACACGGGTGGTGGGGGGCACACGGGGACTGTCCCCACCCCACCCCGGCTGGCGGGGCCGGTCCTTCCCCTCCCTCCCCTCCCTCCCCTCCCTCCCTTTCTCCGCTCCTCCGCCCAGGCCGAATTCCTGGGCAATGACATCTCTGTCCGCTCACCCTCTGCCCTCTCTGCGGCCTCCCCGGCTCCCCCCGGCCGCGAGCCGTGCCCAGCCGTGCCCAGCCGTGCCCAGCCGTGCCCGCAGCCGGTGCAGGGAGGGGAGGGGCTGCCCGCAGCTCGGGCTCGGTGCCCGCTGCCGTGCCAAGGGAAAGCGGGCGGGATGGAAAACATCTGCCTCGGTGGCCAGGGCGGGAGGAAAACGCCCCCAAAAACACGCACAGAGCGTCTCCCGGCAAAGCTCCCGCGGGGCGTGTGGCATCTTCAGCCTCATGCCACCCTCCCCGTGCCATCCTCCTCCTCCCCGTGTGATCCTCCTCATCCCCGTGCCATGCTCCTCATCCCCGTGCCATCCTCCTCCCCGTGCCATCCTCCTAATCGTCGTGCCTTCCTCCTCATCCCCGTTCCATCCTCCTCCTCCCCGTGCCATCCTCCTCATCCCCGGGCCATCCTCCTCCTCCCCGTGCCATCCTCCTCATCCTCATGGCAACCTTCCCCTCCTCGTTCCATCCTCCTCATCCTCGTGCCATCCTCCTTCTCCCTGTGCCATCCTCCTCATCCCCATGCCATCCTCCTCATTCCCGTGCCATCCTCCTCCTCCCCGTGCGATCCTCCTCCTCCTCGTGCCATCCTCCTCATCCCCGTGCCATCCTCCTCCTCCTCGTGCCATCCTCCTCATCCTCATGGCAACCTTCCCCTCCTCGTGCCATCCTCCTCCTCCTCGTGCCATCCTCCTCATCCCCATGCCATCCTCCTCCTCCCCATGCCATTATCCTCCTCCCCGTGCCATCCTCATCCCCATGCCATCATCCTCCTCCCCGTGCCATCATCCTCCTCCCCGTGCCATCCTCCTCCTCCCCGTGCCATCCTCATCCCCGTGCCATCCTCCTCATCCTCGTGCCATCCTCCTCCTCCTCGTGCCATCCTCCTCATCCCCATGCCATCCTCCTCCTCCCCATGCCATTATCCTCCTCCCCGTGCCATCCTCCTCCCCGGGCCATCCTCCTCATCCCCGTGCCATCCTCCTCCTCCTCGTGCCTTCCTCCACATCCCCGTGCCATCCTCCTCATCCCCGTGCCATCGTCCTCATCCCCGGGCCATCCTCCTCGTCCCCGTGCCATCCTCCTCCTCCTCCTGCCATCCTCCTCATCCTCATGGCAACCTTCCCCTCCTCGTGCCATCATCCTCATCTCCGTGCCATCCTCCTCCTCCCCATGCCATCCTCCTCATCCTCATGCCATCATCCCCGTGCCATCCTCCTCATCCTCGTGCCATCCTTGTCCTCGTCCCCGTGCCATCCTCCTCCTCCTCCTCGTGCCATCCTCCGCATCCTCATGCCATCATCCCCGTGCCATCCTCCTCCTCCCCGTGCCATCCTCCTCATCCCCGTGCCATCCTCCTCATCCTTGTGCCATCCTCGTCCTCGTCCCCGTGCCATCCTCCTCATTCCCGTGCCATCCTCCTCATCCCCGTGCCATCCTCCTCCTCCCCATGCCATCATCCTCTTCCCCGTGCCATCCTCCTCCTCCTCGTGCCATCCTCCTCATCCCCGTGCCATCCTCCTCATCCTCGTGCCATCCTCCTCATCCTCGTGCCATCCTCCTTCTCCCTCTGCCATCCTCCTCATCCTCGTGCCATCCTCGTCCTCGTCCCTGTTCCATCCTCCTCATTCCCGTGCCATCCTCCTCATCCCCATGCCATCATCCTCCTCCTCGTGCCATCCTCCTCATCCTCGTCTCATCCTCCTAAACCCCATGCCACCCTCCTCCTCCCCATGCCATCCTCCTCCTCCTCCTCGTGCCATCCTCCTCATCCTCATGGCAACCTTCCCCTCCTCGTGCCATCCTCCTCATCTCCGTGCCATCCTCCTCCTCCCCGTACCTTCCTCCTCCTCCCCGTGCCATCCTCCTCATCCTCATGCCATCATCCCCGTGCCATCCTCCTCATCCTCGTGCCATCCTCCTCATCCCCGTGCCATCCTCCTCCTCCTCGTGCCTTCCTCCTCATCCCCATGCCACCCTCCTCATCCCCGTGCCAGGATGGAGGAGGAAGGCCGGGGCGGCCGCAGGGATGCCAGGGGAACGCGCGGTGCCCGGGTGATGCCAGCGCGGGCTGAGGTTCGGGGCTGCCCTTCGGGCCCGGCGCCCACGCGGGGCACGATCGGTGCCACGAGGGGGTGACCCGGGGGTGACCCGGGGGTGACCCGGGGGTGACCCGGAGGGTGCGGGGGTGACCCGGGGGACACCGGGGGGTGCGGGGGTGGCCCTGGGGTGACCCGGGGGTGACCCGGGGGTGACCCGGGGGACACCGGGGGGTGCGGGGGTGACCCGGGGGACACCGGGGGGTGCGGGGCTGAACCGGGGGTGACTCGGGGGACACCGGGAGGGACCCGGGGGACACCGGGGGGTGCGGGGGTGGCCCTGGCCCGGCTGGGGATGACTCAGAGGAGGCTGCGGGGAGCTGCTCCGTCACTCGTCATGTGCGGAGGCTCCGGGCCACGGCTGCAGGGTGGGGACGCTCCCCCCACGCCTGTTGCACCCCCAAATTGCCCCTGGGAGGGCGCTGGAAAGGGGCGATGTCCCCCCACAACCCTGCCATGGCACCCCAACGGCGCGGGGGACACCCCGTCCCTCCTTGTCCCCTCCCACCGCCCCATTTTCACCCTCTCCTCTCTTCCCGAACCCCCTTTTCCCTCCCACGCCCCCACGGGCGCCCCAAACCAGCCGCGCCCGCGTGGGCAGCCCCACGCGGCTCCCCCGGGCACCGAACCCCCTTTTCCCCCCGGGTTTGAGTCGGTCCCCCCAGCCGCGCACCCCCCCGAGCCCCCCGTACCTCGCTGCCGGGACATGGTGTGGGAGCGCTCACATCGCGCCGGGACCGGCACCGGACCGGGACCGCCACCGGGACCGCCACCGGACCGGGACCTGGACCGGGACCGGGACCGGGACCGGGATCGGGATCGGGTTGGGCACAGGGATGAGGACCGGAATCGGGACAGGGATGGGGACCGGGGATCCGGACCGGGACCGGGATCCGGACCGGGATCGGGACAGGGATGGGGACCGGGGATCCGGACCGGGACCGGGATCCGGACCGGGATCGGGACAGGGGGGAGGATGGGGATCGGGATGGGGGATCGGGGATTGGGACCGGGATCAGGATCGGGATCGGGATCGGGACCGGAACCGGGATTCGGACCGGGATCGGGATCGGGATCGGGACCGGGTTGGGGATGGGGACCAGAATCGGGACAGGGATGGGGATTGGGGATCCGGACCGGGACCGGGATCCGGACAGGGATCGAGACAGGGGTGAGGATGAGGATCAGGACCGGACCAGGACCGGGACCGGGACCGGGATCGGGATCGGGATCGGGATCGGGATCGGGATCGGGATCGGGATCGGGATCGGGACTGGAATCGGGACAGGGATGGGGATTGGGGATCCGGACCGGGACCGGGATCCGGACCGGGATCGGGGATCGGGACCGGAGCCTGGATCCGAACCGGGATCGGGACCGGGACCGGGGTCGGGATCGGACCGGGGCAGCGCAGTCCCGGCCCGGCTCGGCTCGGCTCGCACACGCCCTGCGGGCCCCCAGCGCACCCGGCCGGGGCGGGAGGAAGGCGGGGAGGGCTCCGCATCCTCCTCGGAGCAGCGCCGCCATCTGCCGGGAACCGGGCTCGGGGACGAGGGGCGGCTCCGGGTGGGATTTTGGGACGAGGATGGGGGGGAAGCAAAGCTGCGGAGCCGGGTTGGATAAAGCCATTTCACCTTTAATTGTAAGCAAAAAATCACTCTCACGCGGATTCTCCAACACCAGCAAATAAAATAAACTCTAACAAAAACAGAGAAAGTGAATCACTGTAGTCCAGTCCGAAAACAACCCATATTTATATATATATTTATAGATATGTCGTTTGTAGCAGTGAAAGGCAAGTATGGGCCAGTGAATTCCCGAGAAATTACATTCTTTACATCCCAACAAGGTCGAGCGGCTGGGAAGTGGCTGGAAACAAAAACCGGGGAGCGTGGAGGGGTCGGGGGGCGCGGGGAGAGAGGGGTCCTGCCCAAAACGTGTGCCCGGGGAGGGGAGGGGGGAAGGGAAGGTGCTGCCCGGTGCCGGGCAGTGCCCGCCGCCGGTGCGCGGCCGCGGTGCCCATCGGGCCGTGCCCTGTTCCGATCCATCGCTCCAGTTCATCGTCCATGCCAGTTCGGTGTCCTCCTGAGCCCCCCAAATCATCCTTCCTGAGCCCT
The DNA here is from genome assembly GCF_048771995.1 of Taeniopygia guttata. Classification (NCBI taxonomy): domain Eukaryota; kingdom Metazoa; phylum Chordata; class Aves; order Passeriformes; family Estrildidae; genus Taeniopygia; species Taeniopygia guttata. The sequence continues at coordinate 1,870,144 of NC_133047.1, read as the reverse complement.
TCTGAGCCCCCCAAATCATCCTTCCTGAGCCCCCCAAATCATCCTTCCTGAGCCCCCCAAATCATCCTTCCTGTGCCTTCCTGAGCCCCCCAAATCATCACTCCAGTGCCCCCCAAATCATCCTTCCTGTGCCCTTCTGTGCCCCCCAAATCATCGCTCCAGTGCCTTCCTGAGCCCCCCAAATCATCCTTCCTGAGCCCCCCAAATCATCGCTCCAGTGCCCTCCTGAGCCCCCCAAATCATCCTTCCTGAGCCCCCCAAATCATCGCTCCAGTGCCCCCCAAATCATCGCCCCAGTGCCCTCCTGAGCCCCCCAAATCATCGCCCCAGTGCCCTCCTGAGCCCCCCAAATCATCGCCCCAGTGCCCTCCTGAGCCCCCCAAATCATCACTCCAGTGCCCTCCTGAGCCCCCCACAGTGGAGGTCCGACAGCAGAGCCGGGAACGTTCCCAGGGGGAAAAGGGGGGCACAAAGCCCAGAGACCCCCAAATCTCCTCTCCCGGACTGAACCCCCAAACCTCCCCTCCCTGCTGGACCCCCAAACATCTTCTCCTGGCCCCCCAAATCTCCCCTTCTGGCTGAGACCCCCAAACCTCCTCTCCTGGCTGGAACCCCCCCAAACCTCCCCTCCTGAACCCCCAAATCTCCCCTCCTGAACCCCCAAACCTCCCCCCACCCACCGTGCCCACCCCCGGGGCCGGGCAGGTCGGAGCCCCCCGTGCCCGGATCTGGGGGGGCTGATTTGGGGACACGGGGGGGACCCCAATAAAACCGGCTGAGAGCCCCAAAGTGGCGTGAGAGGGACTGGGCTGGCTGGGAGGGCGAGGAGGAGGAGGAGGAGGAAGGCTCAGGAGAGGAGGACTCAGAGGAGGAAGGCTCGGGGAGGATGACTCAGAGGAGGAAGGCTCAGAAGATGAATCAGAGGAGGAAGGCTCAGAGGAGGAGGAGGAAAGCTCAGAGGAGGAGGAGGAAGGCTCAGGAGAGGAAGGCTCAGAAGAAGAAGGCTCAGGGAGGAGGAGGAAGGCTCAGAAGAGGAAGGCTCAGGGAGGAGGATGACTCAGAGGAGGAGGAGGATGACTCAGAGGAGGAAGGCTCAGAAGAGGAAGGCTCAGAAGAGGAGGAGGAAGATGGCTCAGGGAGGATGACTCCGAGGAGGATGACTCTGAAGAGGAAGGCTCAGAAGAAGAAGGCTCAGGGAGGAGGACGAAGAGGAGGAGGAGGATGACTCTGAAGAGGAAGGCTCAGGGAGGATGACTCCAAGGAGGAGGAGGATGACTCCGAAGAGGAAGGCTCGGGGAGGATGACTCTGAGGAGGAGGAGGATGACTCCGAGGAGGAAGAGGATGACTCCGAGGAGGAAGGCTCAGAAGAGGAAGGCTCAGGGAGGAGGATGACTCCGAGGAGGAGGAAGGCTCAGAAGAGGAAGGCTCAGGGAGGAGGATGACTCCGAGGAGGAAGGCTCAGGGAGGAGGATGACTCCGAAGAGGAAGGCTCAGGGAGGAGGATGACTCCGAGGAGGAGGAGGATGACTCCGAAGAGGAGGAAGGCTCCGAGGAGGAAGGCTCAGGGAAGATGACTCCGAGGAGGAGGAGGATGACTCCGAGGAGGAGGAAGGCTCAGAAGAGGAAGGCTCAGGGAGGAGGATGACTCCGAGGAGGAGGAGGATGACTCCGAAGAGGAGGAAGGCTCAGAAGAGGAAGGCCTTTTTCTTCAGCTCGTTGCGCCGCCACAGCGCCAGCTTGGCGAACTCCTCCGGGGACATGTCGAACACGCGCAGGAAATCCTCGGGGGACAGGTGCCGCTGCGGAGGGAGGCGGGAATGCGGCAGAACGTTCCGGAACGGTCCGGAATGGCGCAGAGTATTCCAGAGCATTCCGGAACAGTCCGGGATAGCGCAGAGTATTCCAGAACATTCCGGAACAGTCCGGGATAGCGCAGAGTATTCCTGAACATTCCAGAACATTCCGGAATGGTCCGGGATAGCGCAGAGTATTCCAGAACATTCCAGAACATTCCGGAATATTCCAGAATAGCGCAGAATATTCCAGAACATTCCAGAATATTCCAGAATAGCACAGAGTATTCCAGAGTATTCCGGAATAGTCCAGGATAGCGCAGAGTATTCCCAAACATTCGGGAATATTCCAGAATCGTGCAGAGTATTCCAGAACATTCCAGAATGGTCCGGGATAGCGCAGAGTATTCCAGAGCATTCCGGAATATTCTAGAATAGCGCAGAGTATTCCTGAGTATTCCGGAATAGCGCAGAGTATTCCTGAACATTCTGGAATATTCCAGAATCGCGCAGAGTATTCCAGAACATTCCAGAACATTCCGGAACAGTCCGGGATAGCACAGAGTATTCCAGAGTATTCCAGAATATTCCAGAATAGCACAGAGTATTCCTGAACATTCCAGAACGTTCCGGAACAGTCCGGGATAGCGCAGAGTATTCCTGAACATTCCGGAATATTCCAGAATAGTGCAGAATATTCCAGAATATTCTGGAATAGCACAGCATATTCCGGAATATTCCAGAACATTCCAGAATATTGCAGAATATTCCAGAATATTCCCAAATATTCCAGAATGCCGCAGAATATTTCACAATATTTGACAATATTTGAGAATATTTTAGAATATTTCACAATATTTCAGAGTATTGCAGAATATAGTTGAGAATATTTCAGAATATATTTGACAACGTTTGAGACTATTTTAGAATATTTCAGAATATTTGAGAATATTTGAGAATATTTTAGAATGTTTGAGAATATTTTTTAACAGCCCCAGATGCCTCATAAAAATGTTAAATTAAAAAAAGAATATAATTTAAAAATACAAAATAAGATAAAATAAAATAAAATAAAAATATTTTAATTTGTGTGTAAATATATATTTAAGATATATTTAAGATATATTATTAATATAATATATAAATATACATTATATATATAAATATATATTTAAATATATTAAAAATGTATGAAATATATTTAATATAGTTGAATCTTATATTAATAATATTAATATTTATATTAATCCTATATTAATATTATTATTCTATATTAATAATATGGAATAGTATAATATAATGTAACATAATGTAATATAGTATAATGTAATGTAATGTAATGTAATGTAATGTAATATAATATAATATAATATAATATAATATAATGTAATGTAATATAATGTAATATAATATATAATGTAATGTAATAAAATAATAAAATAATATAAATAGAATCCAATATGTTTTTATTATAAATAAACATATATTTATATATAAAAATCTATTTTTATATATAAATATATTTTTATATATAAATATATTCTTTTATATGTATAAATATATCTTTAAACATTATTCTAAATAAAAAATATTATAAATTAAAAAAATAACCAACGTTAAACCCCTGATTTACACCCGCTGAACCGCCCCTTTATCAATGGCATTGGAAATAAAATATTTATAATATTTAATATATAATATTAAATATAATATTAAATATATAATATTCCGATTTCCCGGCCCCACCTCCAGCCGGGTCCGGTCCACGCCGGGCGGGAGCTTCACGCGGCCGCGGTTGGTCACCACCAGCGCCTCGTAGGGGTAGATCTGGAAATGGGGGGCTGGGGGAGCCTCGGGGCACCCCCGGATCCATCCGAGCCCCCCCAGATCCTTCCAGCCCCCCAGATCCTTCCGAGCCCCCCGGATCCATCTGAGCCCCCTGGACCCTTCCAGCCCCCCCCGGATCCATCCGAGCACCCCGGATCCATCCGAGCCCCATCGGATCCATCCGAGCCCCCCGGATCCTTCCAGCCCCCCCCGGATCCATCCGAGCCCCCCCAGATCCTTCAAAGCCCCTCCAGACCCTTCCAAGCCTCCCCAAGCCCCCTGATCCACCCCCAGCCCCCCAATTCCCCCAGTCCCCCAATCCACCCCCAGCCCCCGAAATCCCCCAATCCCCCCAGCCCCCCAATTCCCCCAAATCCCCCAGCCCCCCAAATCCCCCAATTCCCCCAGCCCCCCTCCCCACTCACCCTCTGCTCCAGCCCCCCCAATCCACCCCCAGCCCCCCAATTCCCCCAATCCCCCCAGCCCCCCAATTCCCCCAGCCCCCCAATACCCCCCAGCCCGCTCACCCTCTGCTCCAGCCCTCCAATTCCCCCAATCCCCCAATTCCCCCAGCCCCCCAATTCCCCCAATTCCCCCAATCCCCCAGCCCCCCAATTCCCCGCCCCACTCACCCTCTGCTCCAGCCCCCCAATTCCCCCCAGCCCCCAATTCCCCCAAATCCCCCAGCCCCCCAATTCCTCCCAATTCCCCCAGCCCCCCTCCCCGCTCACCCTCTGCTCCAGCCCCCCCAATTCCCCCCAGCCCCCCAAATCCCCCCAGCCCCCCAATCCCCCCAGCCCCCCAGTCCCCCAGCCCCCCAATCCCCCAGCCCCCCAATCCCCGCCCCGCTCACCCTCTGCTCCAGCCCCCCAATTCCCCCAATCCCCCAACCCCCCAATTCCCCCAGCCCCCCATTCCCCCAATCCACCCCCATCCCCCCAATTCCCCCAATCCCCCAGCCCCCCACTCCCCGCCCCGCTCACCCTCTGCTCCAGCATGCTGGGCAGGGAGCTCCCTCTGTCCATGCGCCCGCGTTGGCCGTTCTGGGGGGCACAGCCTGAGCTCAGCCCGGCCCCCGCCCCCCAACTCCCCCCCTGGGGCTGGGGGGCTCCACCCGGGGGTCCCGGTCCCCCCCTGCCCCCCCCAAGGGTGGCCGTGCCCCCCATGTCCCCCCCACGTCACCCTCGGCGGGTCTCGGTGTCCGGGCCAGGTGAGCTCTTACCTGCAGGGCTGCACAGAGAGGGGGGTCAGCACCCCGAAATCCCCGGGGCACCCCAACATCTCCCGGGGCACCCCAACATCCCCAGGGCACCCCAACATCTCCCGGGGCACCCCAACATCCACAGGGCACCCCCACACCTCCCAGGGCACCCCAATATCCCCCTGGACACCCCAACATCTCCCAGGGCACCCCAACATCCCCAGGGCACCCCAACATCCCCAGGGCACCCCAACATCTCCCAGGGCACCCCAACATCCCCAGGGCACCCCAACATCCCCCAGGGCACCCCAACATCTCCAGGGCACCCCAACATCCCCGGGGCACCCCAATATCCCCCTGGACACCCCAATATCCCCCAGGGCACCCCAACATCCCCCAGGGCACCCCAACATCCCCAGGGCACCCCAATATCCCCCTGGACACCCCAACATTTCCCAGGGCACCCCACACCTCCCAGGGCACACCAATATCCCCAGGGCACCCCAACATCTCCCAGGGCACCCCAACATTTCCCAGGGCACCCCAACATCTCCCGGGGCACCCCAATATCCCCGGGGCACCCCAACATCCCCGGGGCACCCCAACATTTCCCAGGGCACCCCAATATCCCCCTGGACACCCCAACATCCCCCAGGGCACCCCAACATCCCCCAGGACACCCCAACATCCTCAGGGCACCCCCACACCCACAGGGCACCCCAACATCCCCCAGGGCACCCCAACATCTCCCAGGGCACCCCGACATCCCCAGGGCACCCCAACATCCCCGGGGCACCCCAACATCCCCAGGGCACCCCAACATTTCCCAGGGCACCCCCACACCTCCCAGGACACCCCAACATTTCCCAGGGCACCCCAACATCCCCAGGGCACCCCAACATCCACAGGGCACCCCAACATCCCCAGGGCACCCCAACATTTCCCAGGGCACCCCAACATCCCCCAGGGCACCCCAACATCCCCCTGGACACCCCAACATCCCCGGGGCACCCCAACATTTCCCAGGGCACCCCCAATATCTCCCAGGGCACCCCAACATCCCCAGGGCACCCCAACATCCCCAGGGCACCCCAACATCCCCAGGGCACCCCAACATCTCCCAGAACACCCCAGGGACACCCCCAGGACACCCCCAGGACACCCCCAGGGACACCCCAACATCCCCAGGATCATTTCCCAGGACACCCCAGGGACACCCCAAACCCCCAGGGACACCCCCAGGGATACCCCCAAACCCCCAGGGACACCCCCAAACCCCCAGGGACACCCCCAGGGACACCCCCAAACCCCCCGGACCCCCCACCCCGGCCGATCCTCACCAGGGCTGCCCTTCTCGCTCCCCGCCGAGCCGAACTCTGCGGACTGCAGCTGTGGGGACAGGGAGGGGACAGGGACACAGGGACAGGGACACAGGGACAGGGACACAGGGACAGGGACACAGGGACAGGGATAGGGACACAAGGACAGGGACAGGGACACAGGGACAGGGATAGGGACACAGGGACAGGGACACAGGGACACAGGGACAGGGACACAGGGACAGGGACACAGGGACACAGGGACACAGGGACACAGGGACACAGGGACACAGGGACAGAGGGACACAGGGACAGAGGGACACAGGGACACAGGGACAGGGACACAGGGACAGGGACACAGGGACAGGGACACAGGGACACAGGGACAGGGACACAGGGACAGAGGGACACAGGGACAGAGGGACACAGGGACACAGGGACAGGGACACAGGGACAGAGGGACACAGGGACAGAGGGACACAGGGACACAGGGACAGGGACACAGGGACAGGGACACAGGGACAGGGACAGAGAGACAGAGGGACAGGGACACAGGGACAGGGACAGAGGGACACAGGGACAGGGATGGGGACACAGGGACAGGGACACAGGGACAGGGACACAGGGACACAGGGACAGGGACACAGGGACACAGGGACAGGGATGGGGACACAGGGACAGGGACACAGGGACACAGGGACAGGGACACAGGGACACAGGGACAGGGACACAGGGACGGGGACACAGGGACAGGGGACAGGGACACAGGGACAGGGACACAGGGACACAGGGACAGGGACACAGGGACACAGGGACAGGGACACAGGGACACAGGGACAGGGACACAGGGACACAGGGACAGGGACAGAGGGACAGGGACACAGGGACAGGGACACAGGGACAGGGACACAGGGACACAGGGACAGGGACACAGGGACACAGGGACACAGGGACAGGGACAGAGGGACAGGGACACAGGGACAGGGACACGGACATGGGGACAGGGACAGGGACACAGAGACAGGGATGGGGACACAGGGACAGGGACACAGGGACAGGGACAGGGACACAGGGACACAGGGACAGGGACACAGGGACACAGGGACAGGGACACAGGGACAGGGACACAGGGACACAGGGACAGGGACACAGGGACACAGGGACAGAGGGACAGGGACACAGGGACACAGGGACAGGGACACACGGACAGGGGCAGGGACACAGGGACAGGGACAGGGACACAGGGACAGGGACAGGGACACAGGGACAGGGACACAGGGACAGGGACACAGGGATAGGGACAGAGGGACAGGGGGACAGGGGGACAGGGACAGGGACACAGGGACAGGGACAGAGAGACAGGGACAGGGATAGGGACACAGGGACAGAGGGACAGGGACACAGGGACAGGGACAGGGACACAGGGACAGGGACACAGGGACAGGGACACAGTGACACAGGGACAGGGACACAGGGACACAGGGACACAAGGACACAGGGACAGGGACACAGGGACACAAGGACACAGAGACAGGGACACAGGGACAGGGACAGGGACACACGGACAGGGGCAGGGACACAGGGACAGGGACAGGGACACAGGGACACAGGGACAGGGACACAGGGACAGGGACACAGGGACAGAGGGACAGGGACACAGGGACAGGGACAGGGAGGGGACAGGGACACAGGGACAGGGACACGGGGACAGGGACACAGGGACAGGGACACAGGGACAGGGGACAGGGACACAGGGACAGAGAGACAGAGGGACAGGGACAGGGACACAGGGACAAGGACAGGGACACGGGGACAAGGACAGGGACAGGGACACAGACAGGGACACAGGGACAGGGACACAGGGACGGGGACACAGGGACACAGGGACACAGGGACACAGGGACACAGGGACAGGGACAGGGACACAGGGACAGGGACACAGGGACACAGGGACAGAGGGACAGGGACACAGGGACAGGGACACAGGGACAGGGGGACAGGGACACGGGGACACAGGGACAGGGACACAGGGACAGGGACACAGGGACACAGGGACACAGGGACACAGGGACAGGGACACAGGGACACAGGGACACAGGGACACAGGGACAGGGACACAGGGACACAGGGACAGGGACACAGGGACACAGGGACAGGGACACAGGGACAGGGACACAGGGACACAGGGACACAGGGACACAGGGACACAGGGACAGGGACACAGGGACAGGGACACAGGGACACAGGGACAGGGACACAGGGACAGGGACACAGGGACACAGGGACACAGGGATAGGGACAGGGACACAGGGACAGAGAGACAGAGGGACAGGGACACAGCGACAGAGGGACAGGGACAGAGGGACAGGGACAGGGACAGGGACACAGGGACAGGGACACAGGGACAGAGGGACAGGGACAGGGACAGAGGGACAGGGACACAGGGACAGAGTCAGGGACACAGGGATAGGGACACAGGGACACAGGGACACAGGGACACAGGGACAGGGACACAGGGACACAGGGACAGGGATGGGGACACAGTGACAGTGTCACAGGGACACAGGGACACAGGACAGTGTCACAGGGTCACAGGGACACAGGGACAGAGTCAGGGACACAGTGACACAAGGACACAGTGTCACAGGGTCACAAGGACACAGTGACACAAGGACACAGTGACAGTGTCACAGGGACAGAGGGACAGGGACACAAGGACACAGTGACAGTGTCACAGGGACACAGGGACACAGGACAGTGTCACAGGGTCACAAGGACACAGGGACAGAGTCAGGGACACAGTGACACAAGGACACAGGACAGTGTCACAGGGTCACAGGGACACAGTGACACAAGGACACAGGACAGTGTCACAGGGTCACAGGGACACAGGACAGTGTCCCAGGGGTGTCCCCAAGCCCCGGGCAGGGTGGGTGGCCCGGCAGGGGGTGGCACTGTCACTTACCCGGGTCAGGGTGCTCCGGCCGGAGGCGGGCAGGGAGGAGCTCTTGGAGCTGCTGTGGAGGGCTGGGAGAGAGGCAGAGAGCGTCAGCGACATTTGGGGACACGCAGGGACATTGCGGGGCCTTTGGGGACAGGCAGGGACACTTAGGTACAGGCAGGGACATTTCGGGACCTTTAGGGACAGGCAGGGACATTTAGGGACAGACAGGGATGGGCAGGGACATTTAGGGACATTTAGGGACAGGCAAGGATGGGCAGGGACATTTAGGGACAGGCAAGGATGGGCAAGGACCACCAGGGACAGGCAAGGATGGGCAGGGACACTTAGGGACAGACAGGGACATTTAGGGACAGACAGGGACAGACAGGGACAGACAGGGACATTTAGGGAACTTTAGGGACAGGCAGGGACATTTAAGTACAGGCAGGGATGGGCAGGGACATTTAGGGACATTAAGGGACATTTAGGGCCAGGCAGGTGTGGGCAAGGACCTTTAGGGACTTTTAGGGACATTTAGGGACAGGCAGGGATGGGCAGGGACCACCAGGGACAGGCAGGGACATTTAGGGACATTTAGGGACAGGCAGGGATGGGCAGGGACCACCAGGGACAGGCAGGGACATTTAGGGACATTTAGGGACATTTAGGGCCAGGCAGGGATGGGCAAGGACCTTTAGGGACTTCTAGGGACCTTTAGGGACCTTTAGGGACAGGCAGGGACATTTAGGGACAGGCAGGGACATTTAGGGACATTTAGGGACCTTTAGGGACAGGCAGGGACATTTAAGTACAGGCAGGGATGGGCAGGGACATTTAGGGACATTAAGGGACATTAAGGGACATTTAGGGCCAGGCAGGTGTGGGCAAGGACCTTTAGGGACATTTAGAGACATTAAGGGACATTAAGGGACATTTAGGGACATTCAGGGACAGGCAGGGATGGGCAAGGACCTTTAGGGACTTTTAGGGACATTTAGGGACAGGCAGGGATGGGCAGGGACAAGAAGGGGTGCAGACAGGATTTAGGGTACAGAGGCAGGATTTGGGATGCTCTGGCAGGATTTGGGATGCACAGGGAGGATTTGGGATGCACAGGCAGGATTTGGGATGCACATTTGGGATTTCGGACGTGCAGGCAGGATTTGGGAGGTGCAGGCAGGATTTGGGATGTTCAGGTGGGATTTGGGATGTTCAGGCAGGATTTGGGATGTACAGGCAGGATTTTGGAGGTGCAGGGGGGATTTGGGATGTTCAGGTGGGATTTGGGATGCTCTGGCAGGATTTGGGATGTTCAGGTGGGATTTGGGATGTGCAGGCGGGATTTGGGATGTGCAGGCGGGATTTGGGATGTGCAGGTGGGATTTGGAATGTTCAGGTGGAATTTGGGATGCACAGGGAGGATTTGGGATGTACAGGCAGGATTTTGGAGGTGCAGGTGGGATTTGGGATGTTCAGGTGGGATTTGGGATGTGCAGGTGGGATTTGGGATGTGCAGGCGGGATTTGGGATGTGCAGGTGGGATTTGGGATGTGCAGGTGGGATTTGGGATGTGCAGGTGGGATTTGGGATGTACAGGCAGGATTTGGGATGCTCTGGCAGGATTTGGGATGCTCTGGCAGGATTTGGGATGCACAGGCAGGATTTGGGATGCTCCAGCATGATTTGGGATGTTCAGGCAGGAATTTGGAGGTGCAGGTGGAATTTGGGATGTTCAGGCAGGATTTGGGATGTTCAGGTGGGATTTGGGATGTGCAGGTGGGATTTGGGATGCACAGGGAGGATTTGGGATGTACAGGGAGGATTTGGGATGCACAGGCAGGATTTGGGATGCACATTTGGGATTTGGGATGCACAGGCAGGATTTGGGGTACAGAGGCAGGATTTGGGATGTTCAGGTGGGATTTGGGATGTTCAGGCGGGATTTGGGATGTTCAGGCGGGATTTTGGAGGTGCAGGTGGGATTTGGGATGTTCAGGTGGGATTTGGGATGCACAATTGGGATTTGGGATGCACAATTGGGATTTGGGATGCACAGGGAGGATTTGGGATGCACAGGGAGGATTTGGGGATGCACAGGAAGGATTTGGGGGACAGAAGGGGGGTCCAACACCCAGAACCGAGGAGGGAAATCCCGGTGGGATCCGGGGGAAGGACCCACTCACAGGTGTGGAAAGGCGTCCGGTCCGGCAGCGAGCGAGTTTTCCTGCGGATCGGGAGCGACTTCTCCATCTCCTCCTTCAGGATCAGCTTCCCGAGGTTGGAGGTGACCTGGGAACGGGGGGGGGGGGACACACGTTGGCACCGGTGCCAGCGCCCCCCAACCCCTCAGCGCTGCCACTCGTCGGAATCCGGGGTATTGATGATTCCTCAGTGGGATGGTACAAACATTAAATACCACAAACTACCTGTGCTGGATTTACAATAACGTGCCAATATCTGTCACCTACGTTGGACAGTGTGTCCCCAACCCAAACCCAGTCCCCAGTTTCTGGTACATAATGTTAAAAACATTATATCTGGTACATAATGTTACAAACATTATATACAACAAACTACCTGTGCTATATTTACAATAATGTGTTAACATTTATCATTTATGTTAAACACTGTGTCCCCTGTCTAATCCAAGTCCGCAGTTTCTGGTATATAATGTTACAAATATTATATCTGGTATATAATGTTACAAATATTATATCTGGTACATAATGTTACAAACATTATAATATTACAAACATTATAATGTTACAAACATTATATACCACAAACTACCTGTGCTATATTTACAATAATGCGCCAATATAACATCCCTCAGTGGGATGTTACAAACATTATATACCAGAAACTACCTGTGCTGGATTTACAATATATTTAATATATATACCTGCAGATAATCATATCCTGTGATTATTTGTGTTCTGAACGCTAACACCATTCCTCACCTCCTGTGCAGTAATTTCAAAATCTATTCAGCGTGCGTGGTTTGTCCCTTGAAATGGGTCGGTGTCCCTTCCATGGGAGGGGTCCCACAATGAGGAAATAAATGAAGTTTTTTCCTCCTTCTGACCTTTCTACCTTTTCAGTGCAAACATGACAAATGAACTCTTGGTAGAACTCCCATTTTTTGTCTTCAGTTGGTTTCAGAACAGAGGAGGCCACAATTGTCTTATGTTCCTCAAAGCTATTTATCAATTTATATTCTTCATTACAAACCCAGCTAACCAAACCTTGTGCTGACAAGCAATCAATTATCAGTTAACTCCTAACTCTTAACTTCATCAAGGCCTACTCATTTATTTTAATTAACTCTAGCAAGGCTTATCTCTAACTAGAACCTTAGCTCCTGTAAAATCTCGAAATCTCTTCAAATTGACGTTTCACCGCTCCGCCCCTGACCTTGCTCAGCTCCTGCCGCTGGAGCTCCCGCAGGTTCTTCATCTCCTCCGTCAGATCCTCATCCTCCTCCTCGCCTCTCTTGGACGCCATCCGCCTCCTCCACTCGGTCTCTGCGGGAAAAGGGAATTTCCAGCCATTCCTGTCGGGACTCAAAGTGTCCCTCAGACATTTTTGGAGGTTCCAGGCCCGGGTCAGAAGCATTTCAGACCCTGGCAGGCAGCTGGAAACAGCTGTGATTTTGGGTTTGAGCCATGGAACGATTTACCAACCTTGCAGGAAGAACAAGAAGTCACAAAAGTTTAGATATTATAGTAGAAATAGTCACAAAGTAGAGGGAAGAATTTCTGAGTGCTGTACAGGGGGGGTTTGGTTTTGTACATGGGGGTCAGAGGGTTTAAGGTGGAGGGATTTGGGCCTGTCCTGTCCTCCCTCTTTCTCCTTCCTCACCTCCATGTTCTTGGTGATGTTGGCACTCACAGGTTGGTTTAGAGTAGAAAAGCACCATTTAATATAGGTAATAGGCATTGGGGAAAAATTATAAACATGTAACACGGAATGTACCATATAAAAGATAGAAAAGCACCATTTAATATAGGGAATAGGCATTGGGGAAAACTGTAAACATTTAACATGTAATGTACATATAAAAGATAGAAAAGCACCATTTAATATAGGTAATAGCATTGGGGACAAACTGTAAATATTTAACATGTAATGTACATATAAAAGACAGCAGCAGCCCTGGGCGGGGAGAGAAGGAGGAGAAGCAGAAGAAGAAAAAGAAGAAAAAGAAGCAGAAGAAGAAGCAGCAGAAGAAGCAGAAGAAGCAGAAGAAGGAGAAGGAGGAGGAGAAGGAGAAGAAGAAAGAAGAAGGAGAAGAAGAGAGGAGGAGGAGGAAGAGGAGGAGGAGGAGGAGAAGAGGAAGGAGAAGAGGAAGGAGAAGGGGAAGGAGAAGGAGAAGGAGAAGGAGAAGGAGAAGGAGAAGGAGAAGGAGAAGGAGAAGGAGAAGGAGAAGGAGAAGGAGAAGGAGAAGGAGAAGGAGAAGGAGATTGGGAAGGAGAAGGGGAAGCAGAAGAAGCAAAAGAAGAAGAAGAAGCAGAGGAAGCAGAAGAAGCAGAAGAAGCAGAAGAAGCAGAAGCAGAAGAAGCAGAAGAAGCAGAAGAAGCAGAAGCAGCAGAAGAAGCAGAAGAAGCAGAAGAAGCAGAAGCAGAAGAAGCAGAAGAAGCAGAAGAAGCAGAAGAAGAAGACGAAGAAGAAGAAGAAGAAGAAGCAGTCGGGAGTCAGAGAGGATGTCAGGGTGTGTGTGTGCCTCTGCCTGAGCTGTGAGCAAACCACAGCAGCCCAAGGAGAAAATCTTTTAGATAAAACTTGCAATAAACTGCCCTGAGACTGAACAACAGAGACTGCTGAGCCTTTCTTTGGCAGCACGGCTTGGAGGAGAGACTTTTCCACCACACAAAGCCACCCCACCACCTAGGGTGGTCTTTGGCACACCCCCAGCCCTTTTTGGGGTCCCCAGGAGGGAGAACCCCGCCGTTCCCACCTACCCATGACGGCCAGCGAGGGCGGGCAGGGCCAGTAGTCGGTCTCGATCTTGGCAGGCTGGTTGGGATCCGGGGGCTGCGCCGCCGGGAATTTGGAGGATTCGATGATCAGGTCCTCGATGAGATGTTTGCCGTGGTGGGCACTGGAATGGTGGTCTGGGGGCGCCACGGGGAGGGGTGAGGCAGCGTCCCGGGGCGCCCCATCCCATGGGATAAACCCCCCTCCCCACAATCCACACTCACCTTTCTGCCGGTAGATCGGCGGCTTCTTGTAAATGTTGAGCTCGGTGGTGTCGGTCTCTGGGAGGAAAACGGGATTTGGGGTTGGGAGGGGAGTTTGTGGGGTTGGGAGTGGGAATTGATGGGGTTGGGAGTGGGATTTTATGGGGGTGGGAATGGGATCTCATGGGGTTGGGAGTGTGAATTTATGTGGTTAGGAATGGGAATTTATGGGATTGGGAGCTCATGGGGCTGGGAATTGATGGGGTTGGGAATGGAGTGGGAGTTTATGGCATTGAGAATGGAAATTTGTGGGGTTGGGACTGGGAATTTATGGGGTTGGGAGTGGGAATTTATGAGGTTGGGAGTGGGAATTTATGGGGTTGGGAGTGGGAATTTATGGAATTGGGAGTGGGAGTTTATGGGGTTGGGAATGGAAATTTGTGAGGTTGGGAATGGGAATTGATGGGGTTGGGAGTGGGAATTGATGGGGTTGGGAATGGGAGTTTATGGGGTTGGGAGTGGGAATTTATGGAATTGGGAGTGGGAATTTATGGAATTGGGAGTGGGAATTGATGGGGTTGGGAATGGGAATTTATGGGGTTGGGAGTGGGAATTTATGGGGTTGAGAATGGGAATTTATGGGGTTGGGAGTGGGAATTTATGGAATTGGGAGTGGGAATTGATGACGTTGGGAGTGGGAGTTTATGGGGTTGGAGTGGGAATTGATGGGGTTGGGAGTGGGAATTGATGGGGTTGGGAGTGGGAGTTTATGGGGTTGGGAGTGGGATCTCATGGGGTTGGGAGTGGGAATTTATGTGGTTAGGAATGGGAATTTATGGGGTTGGGAGCTCATGGGGCTGGGAATTGATGGGGTTGGGAATGGGAATTCATGGGGTTGGGAGTGGGAGTTTATGGCATTGGGAATGGAAATTTGTGGGGTTGGGACTGGGGGTCCCGGGGCCGTTACCGGGTCGGTGGAAGTGCTGGACGCTGCTGCGGGTGGGGGCCGCGCTCTGGCGCGAGGGGGGCCCCGGGGTGCTGCTGGGGGGCCGACTGTCCAGCCACTCCCGGATCACCTGCGGGACACGGGATCAGCTGGACCCTCCCCAATTCGGGATCAGTCAGACCCTCCCCAATTCGGGATCAGCGGGACCCTCCCCAATTTGGGATCAGCCGGACCCTCCCCAATTCGGGATCAGGCAGACCCTCCCCAGTTCGGCACCAGACCCTCCCCAATTCGGCACCAGATCCTCCCCAATTTGAGATCAGCCGGACCCTCCCAAATTCGGGATCAGCCGGACCCTCCCCAATTCGGGATCAACCAGATCCTCCCCAATTTGAGATCAGCCGGACCCTCCCAAATTCGGGATCAGCCGGACCCTCCCCAATTCCTCACCAGACCCTCCCCAATTCCTCACCAGACCCTCCCCAATTCGGGATCAGCCAGACCCTCCCCAATTCGGGATCAGCCAGACCCTCCCCAAATCTGCACCAGACCCTCCCCAATTTGGGATCAGCCGGACCCTCCCCAATTCGGGATCAGCCGGACCCTCCCCAATTCGGGATCAGCCAGACCCTCCCCAGTTCGGGATTAGCCGGACCCTCCCCAATTCATCACCAGACCCTCCCCAATTCATCACCAGACCCTCCCCAATTCGGGATCAGCCCCTCCTTGGGATCAGCCGGACCCTCCCCAATTTGGGATCAGCCAGACCCTCCCCAATTCAGCATCAGACCCTCCCCAATTCCCGCCACCCCCTCCCCAATTCCCACCACCCCCTCCCCAATTCCCTCCACCCCCTCCTCCCTCAGCAATTCCGGGACTCACCTCCGGAGACGGAGGAGGAGACATGGATTTGGGAGACAGGGAGCGCTGCAGAAGGCAAGGATTGAATGAATTTTAACCTTTTTTACTGAATTTTAACCTTTTTTACTGAATTTTACCCACTTTAATAACCTCCACAAACTGCTACGAACTATCACCAACTTGAACAAATTTTAGGCATTTTTACGCTGGGATTTTAACCTATTATTCTAAAATTCCATCCCAGCTCGGCGATCCTTCTATCCAGGTGGGATTCTCCCAAAAAAGCCCCAAAAAATCAGGGAATTCCCCCCGACCTCCCGGCTCCGGGGCAGCTCCACGTGCTCCATCAGCGAGTAGGTGAAGTGGGGCTCGTAGATCATCAGGTCGGGGCGTTCGATGTCCAGGATGGCTTTGTCCTTGGGGATGGCGGCCAGGTCCTTGTAGCCCAGCACCTCGTTGTCCATTTTGGCCTGGGACGAAGGAAAAACTCCTTAATTTGGGGTGAAAAATTGAATTTTTACAAGGTCCTGGTAGCCCAGACCTCATTGTCCATTTTGGCCTGGAACGAAGGAAAAAAGGCTCAATTTGTAGTGAAAAATTGAATTTTTACAAGGTCCTGGTAGCCCAGCACCTCGTTGTCCATTTTGGCCTGGGAGGAAGGAAAAACTCCTTAATTTGGGGAGAAAAATTGAATTTCTACAAGGACCTTTTAGCCCAGGGTCTCGTTGTCCATTTTGGCCTGGGACGAAGGAAAAAAGGCTCAATTTGTAGTGAAAAATTGAATTTTTACAAGGTCCTGGTAGCCCAGACCTCATTGTCCATTTTGGTTTGGGCGGAAGGAAAAACTCCTTAATTTGTGATGAAAAATTGAATTTTTACAAGGTCCTGGTAGCCCAGGAAGATTTTGGCCTGGAAGGAAGGAAAAAACCTCAATTTGGGGAGAAAAATTGAATTTCTACAAGGACCTTTTAGCCCAAGATCTCATTGTCCATTTTGGCCTGGAAGGAAGGAAAAACACCTTAATTTGGGGTGAAAAAGGGGAAATTTTACAAGGTTCTGGTACCCCATGACCTTTTGGCCTGGGAGGAAGGAGAAAACCTTAATATGGGGTGCAAAAGAGAATTTTTTACAAAATACTGATATCCCAGGACCTCGTTGTCCATTTTGACCTGGGACGAAGGAAAAATATCTTAATTTGGGGTGAAAAATGGAATTTTTACAAGGTCCTTGTAGCCCAGCACCTCGTTGTCCATTTTGGCCTGGGACAAAGGAAAAATATCTTAATTTGGGGTGAAAAATTGAATTTTTACAAGGTCCTGGTAGCCCAGCACCTCGTTGTCCATTTTGGCCTGGGAGGAAGGAAAAACGCCTTAATTTGGGGTAAAAAAGGGGATTTTTTACAAGGTCCTCTTAGCCCAGATCTCGTTGTCCATTTTGGCCTGGGAGGAAGGAAAAAAGGCTCAATTTGTAGTGAAAAATTGAATTTTTATAAGGTCCTGGTAGCCCAGCACCTCGTTGTCCATTTTGGCCTGGGACGAAGGAAAAACTCCTTAATTTGGGGTGAAAATTTGAATTTCTACAAGGTCCTTGCAGCCCAGCACCTCGTTGTCCATTTTGGCCTGGGAGGAAGAAAAAATATCTTAATTTGGGGCAAAAAATTGAATTTTTACAAGGTCCTGGTAGCCCAGACCTCGTTGTCCATTTTGGCCTGGGAGGAAGGAAAAAAGGCTCAATTTGTAGTGAAAATTTGAATTTTTACAAGGTCCTGGTAGCCCAGACCTCGTTGTCCATTTTGGCCTGGGAGGAAGGAAAAATATCTTAATTTGGGGAGAAAATTTGAATTTTTACAAGGTCCTCTTAACCCAGGACCATTTTGGCCTGGGAGGATGGAAAAGCTCCTTAATTTGGGATGAAAAAATGAAATTTTTTACAAGGTCCTGGTACCCCAGGAAGATTTTGGCCTGGAAGGAAGGAAAAAACCTCAATTTGGGGAGAAAAATTGAATTTCTACAAGGACCTTTTAGCCCAGCACCTCGTTGTCCATTTTGGCCTGGGACGAATGAAAAATATCTTAATTTGGGGTGAAAATTTGAATTTTTACAAGGGCCTGGTAGCCCAGACCTCGTTGTCCATTTTGGCCTGGGAGGAAGAAAAAAAGGCTCAATTTGTAGTGAAAAATTGAATTTTTACAAGGTCCTCTTAGCCCAGCACCTCGTTGTCCATTTTGGCCTGGGACGAAGGAAAAACGCCGTAATTTGGGGTGAAAAATGGAATTTTTACAAGGTCCCAGGACCTCGTTGTGCATTTTAGCCCAGTAGGAAAGAAAAAGGCCTTAATTTGGGGTGAAAAATGGAATTTTTTACAAAACCCTTTTTGCCCAGGACCGTTTTGGCCTGGGAGGAAGGAAAAACTCCTTAATTTGGGGTGAAAAATGGAATTTTTCACAAACCCCTTTTCGCCCAGGAGCGTTCTGGCCCGGGCGGAAGCAAACCCAGCGGTATTTTTGGGGTGAAAAATGGAATTTTTCACAAACCCCTTTTCGCCCAGGACCGTTTTGGCCTGGGAGGAAGGAAAAACTCCTTAATTTGGGGTGAAAAATGGAATTTTTCACAAACCCCTTTTTGCCCAGGAGCGTTTTGACCTGGACGGAAGCAAACCCGGCGGTATTTTTGGGGTGAAAAATGGAATTTATTACAAAACCCTTTTAACCCAGGAGAGTTTTGGCCCGGGCAGAAGCAAACCCAGCGGTATTTTTGGGGTGAAAAATGGAATTTTTCGCAAACCCCTTTTCGCCCAGGAGTGTTTTGGCCCGGGCGGGAGCAAACCCAGCGGTATTTTTGGGGTGAAAAATTGAATTTTTTACAAACCCCTTTTCGCCCAGGACCGTTCTGGCCCGGGCAGGAGCAAACCCAGCGGTATTTTTGGGGTGCGGAAGGGGATTTTCGGGAACGGGGTCAGGGGGGTTTTTGGGGGTCCCAGCCCGATTTTGGGGGGCTCACCACGATGCTGCAGGGGGAGCCGGGCAGGCTGGAGCCCCGCGAGGAACCGACGCTCCCCGGGGAGGTCAGAGGCGGCTGCGGGAGAAAAGGGCCAAGAGGAGGAGGAGGGAGGAGGGGGAGGAAGAGGAGGAAGAGGAAGAAGAGGAGGAGGAAGAAGAGGAGGAGGAAGATGAGGAGGGAGAAAAGGAAGAGGAGAAAGAGGAAGGAGGAGGAGGAAGAACAGGAGGAAGGAGGAAAAAGAGCAGGAGGAGGAAGGAGGAGGAAAGAAGAGGAGGAAGAGGAGGAAGAGGAGGAAGAGGAGGAAGATGAGGAGGAAGAGAAGGAAGAGGAGAAGGAGGAAGGAGGGGGAGGAAGTAGAGGAGGAGAAAGGAGGAAAAAGAGGGGGAAGGGGAAGGGGAAGGGGAGGAAGAAGAGGAGGAAGAAGAGGAGGAAGAAGAGGATGAAGAGGAGGAGGAAGAGGAGGAAGAAGAGGAGGAAGAAGAGGAGGAAGAAGAGGAAGAGGAAGAGGAAGAGGAAGAGGAAGAGGAAGAGGAGGAAGAAGAGGAGGAAGAAGAGGAAGAAGAAGAGGAAGAATAGGAAGACGAGGAAGAAGAGGAAGAAGAGGAAGAGGAAGAAGAGGAGGAAGGCTTGGCTCTGCTGCCAGCACCCCCAGCACCCCCCAACACTTCCTCTGCACCCCCAGAGCCTCCCCAGACCCCCCAGAACTTCCCCCGGACCCCCAAGACCCTCCCTGGACCCCCCCAAACCTTCCCTGGGCCCCCCAAACCTTTCCTGTACCCCAACACACTCCCTGGACCCCCAACACCTCCTTAGACCCCCCAAAACCTTCCCTGGACCCCCAAGTCCCTTTCTGGACCCCAAAACCCTCCTTGGGCCCCCCAAAACCTTCTTTGGACTCCCCAAACCTTCCCTGGACCCCAAAACCCTCCTTGGACCCCCCAAGACCCTCCCTGGACCACCAAGTCCCTCCATAGCCCCCCAACACCGTCCTTGGAACCCCCAAAACCTTCCCGGGACCCCAAAACCTTTCCTGGACCCCCAAGTCCCTCCTGGGACCCCAAAACCACCCTCGGGCCCCCCAAAAGTCCCCCGGCCCCCCAAATCCCCGCTCACCTTGTGCAGCCGTTCCATTCAGCCGCGGCCGCCTCGGGTCAGTGCCAGGCTCCTGTGGGGCACAGCGGGGTCGGGCACAGAGCCCCCCAAAACCCCCCGGGAACTGCCAGGGGGCACAGAGCCCCCCAAACCCCCCCATGGCACTGCCAGATGGGCCCCCCAAAACCCCCCGGGCACTGCCAGGGGGCACAGAGCCCCCCAAACCCCCCCCGGGCACTGCCAAAGGGGCACAGAGCCCCCCAAAACCCCCCATGGCACTGCCGGGGGGCACAGAGCCCCCCAAAACCCCCCGGGCACTGCCAAAGGGGCCCCCCAAAACCCCCCGGGTACTGCCAAAGGGGCACAGAGCCCCCCAAAACCCCCCCGGGCACTGCTGGGGGGCACAGAACCCCCCAAAACCCCCCGGACTGGGGGGGACAGGAGGTGACAGGAGGGGACAGAGAGGGGACAGAGAGGGGACAGGAGGGGACCGGAGGTGGCACCGTGCCCGGGGAGGGGACAGGAGGGGACAGGGGGGATGGGGGGAACAGGGAGGGACAAGGAGGGACAAGGAGGGACAGGAGGTGACAAAAGGGGACAGGAGGGGACAGGAGGGGACAGGAGGTGACAGGAGGTGACAGGAGGGGACCGGAGGGGACAGGAGGGCACAGGAGGAGACAAGAGGGGACAAAAGGTGCCACCGTGGCCGGGCTGGGGACAGGAGAGGACAGGAGGGGACAGAGGGGAATAGGAAGGGACAGGAGGGGACGGGGGGGGGACGGGGGGGGGGGGGACAGAGAGAGGACAGAGAGGGGACAGAGAGGGGACAAGAGGGGACAAGAGGTGCCACCGTGCCCGGGCAGGGGACAGGGGGGCACAGTCGGGGACAGGGGGACACAGGAGGGGACAGGAAGGGACACAGGGGGACAGGAGGGGACAGGAGGGGACAGGAGGGGACACCGCCCTCACCGCTGCCTCTGCGGCTCCGCATCCCCCTGGGCTGGGGCTCGGCCGGTCCCTCTGCAAGGAGAGCGCGGAGGTGACGGGGACCCGCAGGGTGACACAGCCACCCCTGGTCCCCGCGCTGTCCCCGCGCTGTCCCCGCGCTGTCCCCGTGTCCCTCCCTGCCCGCCGGCTGCTGACGGGGCTGGCAGTGTCGCCCTTTTGTCCCTCGGCCTCCAGAAGGCTCCAGCGGCTGCGGAGCGGCCTCGGCTGCCCCAGAGCCCCCGGGGGCCCTAAAGCCACAATGCGGCGCACAAAGGGGAAAATTCCCCATTCTGCATCCCCCGTTCCCCATTCTCCATCCCCCATTCCACGTTCTCCATCCCCCATTCCCCATCCCCCATTCCCCATTCTCCATCCCCCATTCTGTATCCCCCGTTCCCAATTCTCCATCCCCCGTTCCACGTTCCCCATTCCCCATCCCCATTCCCCATTCCCCCATTCCCTGTTCCCATTCCTAATTCCCCATTCCCAATCCCCCGTTCCCCATTCCCATTCCCCATCCCAAATTCCCCAATTCCCCATTCCCAATCCCCCATCCCCAATTCCCCATTTCCCATTCCCCATCCCCATTCCCCATCCCCAATCCCCAATTCCCCAGTTCCCCATTCCCCATCCCCAATTCCCCAGTTCCCCATTCCCCATCCCCCACATCCCATTCCCCATCCCAAATTCCCCAATTCCCCATTTCCCACCCCCCATTTCCCATTCCCCAATTCCCCATTTCTCGTTCCCCTCCGAACTTCTCCTTTCAGAAAAACTTTGGAAAAGCTCCTGCGAGCCGGGCAGCGACCGCGACAGCGACAGTGACAGTGACAACAACAGCGACAACAACAGCGACAGTGACCGCGACAGTGACAACAACAGCGACAGCAGCGCGGGCAGCCCCGGCCCTGAGCCCCAACCCCGCAGCTCGACACGGGGGTGGCACCGGATTTGGGGACACCAACCCCGCTGTCCCCCGGGCCCATCCCGGAGAGCTCCGGGAGCATCGAGCTCCGCCGGTACCCCCGGGGAGGGGTCCCGTGGGACACAAAGAACCCCCAAATTCGGCGCTGGGGCGCGGTTTTAGGGCGCTGCCGGGGGACGGGGACAAGGGTGGCATTGTCCGGGTGGCGCTGGGGACAGCGGCGGGGACGCGATGGCGGAGAAGGAAAGGAAAGGAAAGGAAAGGAAAGGAAAGGAAAAAGGAAAGGAAAAAGGAAAGGAAAAAGGAAAGGAAAGGAAAGGAAAGGAAAGGAAAGGAAAGGAAAGGAAAGGAAAGGAAAGGAAAGGAAAGGAAAGGAAAGGAAAGGAAAGGAAAGGAAAGGAAAGGAAAGGAAAGGAAAGGAAAGGAAAGGAAAGGAAAGGAAAGGAAAGGAAAGGAAAGGAAAGGAAAGGAAAGGAAAGGAAAGGAAAGGAAAGGAAAGGAAAGGAAAGGAAAGGAAAGGAAAGGAAAGGAAAGGAAAGGAAAGGAAAGGAAAGGAAAGGAAAGGAAAGGAAAGGAAAGGAAAGGAAAGGAAAGGAAAACAAACCCGAGCCGGGGGTTCCGATAGACGCCCCGAAACTGCGCAAACAGCTCGGCCGCGGTGCCCTCCGCCCCTCCCCGCGCTCCGGGGCCGCGGGCAGCGCTTATCGGGCACGGGCAGGGAGCCACCGCCCCATGGCACCCCCGGTGTCCCCGCGGCCGGAGATAAGCGCGGTCGGTTCTTTGGGATTTTCCCGGCCTGGAGGCCCGAGGGGAGCGG
This sequence comes from Taeniopygia guttata, assembly GCF_048771995.1. NCBI lineage: Eukaryota > Metazoa > Chordata > Aves > Passeriformes > Estrildidae > Taeniopygia > Taeniopygia guttata. Next base: position 1,847,252 of record NC_133047.1, on the reverse strand, counting down.
GGACAGGCAAAGGGGGGACGCGGCGTGTCCCCCCCTCGCTGAGGGGAAAGAAAAGGGCTGCGAGCGTGGGAATGGAGAGGGAGGTGGAGGAAGGAAGGAAGGATGGATGATGGATGGATGGAAGGACGGACAGGACACGCGCGGGCGGGGCTCACCGCGATGGAGGGATGATGTTTCCCCCCGGTGAAGGGCAGCCAGGGCTGTGCTGCCGCGGGAAGAGGCCGGTTCCCGGTTCCCGGCTCCCGGTTCCCTCCTCCCCACCCCGAGGAAATCCGGATTTGACATTTCGCAGCCGCCAAAGCCATCAGGGCCCGGCCCCGAGCCAGGAGCCAGGCGGTGAGAACCACCCGCACGGCCCTGGCGGGGAGCGGGAGGGGACCCCCAGCCTTCCTCCATCCTCCTCATCCTCCCTTCCCCGCGTCCACCGAGGAGCGGCGCGGCTCGGGGACACCCGGGGTCACAAATTCCCCGAGCAGACGGTTCCCTCCAGCCTGGGAACCGTGTCCGGTGCTGCCCCACCCACCCCCTCCTCCTCTTCCTCCTCCTCCTCCCACCACAACCTCCAAAGCAGCAGCGCCGCCGAGGCCCGGAGCATCCCCGGAGCATCCCCGGAGCATCCCCGGAGCATCGTCCCGGCTCACCGGGGAAACTGAGGCACCGCCGCACAAGCGGGGGCCTCACCGGCAATTTGATCGCCGCCGCGACGAGCCCCGGGGCAGCGCGGGGGTCCCCGAGCCGCGGCTCGCCGGTGTCCGGTTCCTCCTTTGTCCCGGTTCTGCCATCCCCGCCGGGCCAGCGGCAGCCAGCCCGGTCACCGGAGTGTCCCCAAAAGCCACCGGGGCTGCCCCGTGCCTCAGTTTCCCTGAGGATGTGGGTAACGAGCACCCGGCCCTGGAATTTCCAGGGAAATTTCCACCTCCTCCTTTCCTCCCACCCGCGGGATCTGCGCTAACAGCCGCCCCCAGCCCTGCCAGGAGGTTTAGAGGGGGGGGAGGCGTAGCCTGAACCCCAAATCTCCCTGGGGAGGATGTGGGGGGCCCCCCTGCCCCGATGGGCACCCCACAACCCGCGTTGTGCCGCGCCGCACGTGGCCGTTAATCCGGGATTAGAGCGGGATTAAACTGCTCATCCGCCGCGGAGGGACCCGCGGGGGCGGCTGAGGAGGCCGCGCCCCCACCCCACCCCCCCCCCGATGGGGGTTTGGGGGTTCCTCTGCACCCCAAAACCCCCGCGGTTCTGCACACCCAGCGCTGGGTACCTCAATGGGGGGTGGGCACCCCAATACCGCGCCTGGGGCCACCACAGCGGGGCTCGGGCGTGCCAGGACACCGGGAGGTGGCCGGGGACACCGAGGTGGCCCAGGGGTGGCCCTGGAATGTTCCCACATAGTCCAGGGGTCCCCAATTGGTGGCCCTGGAATGATCCCAGATAGTCCAGGGGTCCCCAATTGTGGCCCTGGAATTGTCCCAGATAATCCAGGGGTCCCCAGTTGGTGGCCCTGGAATTATCTCAGATGGTCCAGGGGTCCAGGGGTGGCCCTGGAATTATCCTAGATGGGCCAGGGGTCCCCAGTTGGTGGCCCTGGAATTATCCCAGACGAGCCAGGGGTCCCCAGTTGGTGGCCCTGGAATTATCCCAGATAGTCCAGGGGTCCCCAATTGGTGGCCCTGGAATTATTCCAGATGGGCCAGGGGTCCAAAGTGGCCCAGTGGTGGCCCTGGAATTATCCCAGATGGTCCAGGGGTCCCCAATTGTGGCCCTGGAATTATCCCAGATGGGCCAGGGGTCCCGAGGTGGCCCAGGGGTGGCCCTGGAATTATCCCAGATAGCCCAGGGGTCCCCAGTTGGTGGCCCTGGAATTATCCCAGATGGGCCAGGGGTCCCCAATTGTGGCCCTGGAATTATCCCAGATAGTCCAGGGGTCCCGAGGTGGCCCTGGAATGTTCCCAGATAGTCCAGGGGTCCCCAGTTGGTGGCCCTGGAATGATCCCAGATAGTCCAGGAGGCCCCAATTGGTGGCCCTGGCATTATCCCAGCCCAGCCACCCCCCAAATTCAGTGCCCAGGTGGGGTCAGGCTCCTCCCTTGGCACCCGCGGTGCCCGTGGCGATGTCCCCGGGGAAGGGGGACAGGGGTGTCCCCATGGGGGGCTCGGGGAGGGCTCCCCACGTCCCCCCGCGGTGGTTGTGGGGACAAAGTGGGGGACAAACTGTGGGGGCACCCCCGAACCCCCCCCGGCAGCAGAAAGCGACGGGAAAACACAGAGCGGCCGCCAAGAATCAACCCCACCCGTGTCCCCCCCGTGTCCCACCCGTGTCCCCCCCGTGTCCCACCCGTGTCCCCAACCCTGCCGCGTCCCCCCCGCGCCGCTCACTCACCTAAACCCGGGGGCACCGCATCCCTCCGGCCGCGGGGGGATGCCCTGGGGGAGAGGCGGCCCCGAGTCACGCGTGGGCTCCCGGGGCTGCCGCGGCGCATCCGAGAGGAGCGTGACCGTGGGGCGGGCGCCGCTATCAGTCCCCGCCAGCCCCGCCGGCCGATAACCGGGCTGGGCCGGGCCGGGCCGGGCTGGGCCGGGCCGGGCGTGCGGGGGAGGCTGCGGGGAGCGCAGCGTGGAGCGCGGGGGGGGTTCGTGCCGCGCGTGGGTGCCGCTGCCTTCCCCAGCAGAGAATTAACCGGCACCATGACGAAGCAGTCTCGCCGCCGCTCCTCCCCGCACAAAGAAGGAGGAAAACGGCAAAAAAAACCCAAAAAAACCGCCCTGACCCCTCTGCCCGCACCCCCGGTACCCCCCCAAACCTCGCGTGCCCACGGAGGGGTTTGGGCACCCCCAGCCCCGCTCGGGGTGGGGCTGAGCGCCCCACGGGGCTGCGGCGGCGCGGGGGGGGAGGGTGGGGAGGGCACCTCCCGCCCACCGCGACCCCCGGGATGGGTCTGGGGGCGCTGCGCCCACCCCTCACTGCCGCGGGAGGGGAAATCCAGCGGGATTCAGCCCAGGGAGGGGCGGGAATGTGCCAGAACGCAGCGCTGGGCGCTGGCTGGGGGGGGAGCTGAGCCCCCCACACCCCAAACCCCCCACCCACGGCCGGGGGGTCGCGCTCCGGCCCCGCTGCGGGGGAAGGACCGGGCAGGGCAGGGGGGTGCGGCCACCTCCGCCCCTCCGGAGCCGCTGGGAAGGCGATCCCGGCATGCCGGTGCCGCCGGGGGCGGTGGCGGTGCCGCAGCGCGGGGATGCGGAGTCTATTCCCGGCCCCGCGTGGGAGCGCTGCCTGGTGACAGCACCCCCTCCCTCCCCGGGGCTCCCCCTCGCACCTTCTGCTCCTCTCTGCCTCAGTTTCCCCCCACCCGCCTCAGCAAAGGGCGGCCGGACCCATCTGGGGTGGGGGGATGGACACGCGTGGGGAGGCAGAGCGTGGGGTGTGGCCGGGGGTGGACACATCTGGGAGGAAACACACCCGCCGTGCACATCTGGGGGGGTACAGGCGCGGAGGGGAACATCTGGCGGGGATACACCCCCAGGGGGATCCCCACGCGTGTCCTTCAGCGCCGAGGGGGCTCCGAGGGGTCCCCGGGATGTGTCCGTGGGTCAGCGAGGCCGCGGCCGCCGCTCTAACCCAGTTTCTCATGCGTGAAGGAGATCGCGGCGGCCACGGCGGCTGCCACCGGGGCCCGGGCCTGCTCGGGCTGCGGGCCCGGCCCGGCACCCACCGGGGACCAAAACCCACCGGGGACCGACACACACCGGGGCTGCTCGGGCTGCGGGCCCGGCCCGGCACCCACCGGGGACCGAAACCCACGGGGGATCGAAACCCACCGGGGACCGACACACACCGGGGACCGACACCCACCGGGGACCGAAACCCACCGGGGACCGAAACCCACCGGAGCTCATCATCCACCGGGGACCGAAACCCACCAGGAACCGAAACCCACGGGGGATCGGCACCCAGCGGGACCCAGCATCCACCGGGGATCAAAACCCACCGGGAATCGACACCCACCGGGGACCGAAACCCACCGGGGGATGGGCATCCACCGGGGATCGAAACCCACCGGAGCTCATCATCCACCGGGGATCGACACCCACCGGGGGATCGGCATCCACCGGGGCCCGGCCTCCACCGGGAATCGGCCCTCCTGGCCGGGGCATCCACCGGGGATCGACACCCACCTGGGCTCCTGACCCGGCCGCGGCATCCACCGGGGATCGAAATCCGCCGGGGCTCAGCATCCACCGGGACTCGGCACCCACCGGGGACCGAAACCCACCGGGGGATGGGCATCCACCGGGGATCGACACCCACCGGGGCTCATCATCCACCGGGGCTCGGCCCTCCCAGCCGCGGCATCCACCGGGGATCAACACCCACCTGGGATCGCCACCCACCGGGGATCAACACCCACCTGGGATCGCCACCCACCGGGGATCGACACCCACCGGGGCTCATCATCCACCGGGGATCGCCCCTCCCGGCCGCGGCATCCACCGGGGATCAACACACACCGGGGCTCGGCCCTCACCGGGGCTCAGCATCCACCGGGCCCGGCCCGCCCCGGCCCCAACCCGCGGCGCGCCGCGGCCCGAGCGCCCTCCCGGAGCCGGCCCCGCTCTCCAACCCTTCCCGCTGGGTCACCCCCGGCCCGGCCGTGCCCGGGGGGTGCCCGGGGGGTGCCGGGGGGTGCCCGGGGGGTGCCCGGGTCCGGCCGTACCTTCAGGGGAGCCCATGGGCCGCCGCCGCTCCGCCGGGAGCCATCCCCGCGCCGAGCATCGCCCGCGCCGCCCGCGCGTTGCCGCAGCGACCGCCTCCCGCAGCCGCGGGGGGAGCGGGGCGGGACCGGGAGAGCACCGGGAGAGCACCGGGAGAGCACCGGGAGAGCACCGGGAGAGCACCGGGAGAGCACCGGGAGAGCACCGGGAGCGGGGCGGGGACCGGGAGAGGCACCGGGAGCGGCGGGAGGGCTGGGCCGGGCTGGGCCGGAGGGTGCGGGAGCAGCCCGGGGGTACCGAGAGGGATGGGGGTGCTGGAGGGTCCCGGGGGTGCGGAGGGGGATGAGGGAGAGCAGGAAAATCCTCTGGGCACACAGAGGGATGGAGGATATGCAGGAGCAGCCTTCAGCCTCACTGAGGGATGGAGGGGTGCAGGACAATCCCCTGGGCACACACAGGGATGGAGGGGTGCAGGAGCAGCCTTCGGCCTCACTGAGGGATGGAGGGGTGCAGGACAATCCTGAGGGTTCAGAGAGGGATGAGGGAGTGCAGGACAATCCCCTGGGCACTCACAGGGATGGAGGAGCACAGGACAATCCTGTGGGATGAGGGAGTGCAGAAACATCCTGTGGGTTCAGAGAGGGATGAGGGAGTGCAGGACCATCCCCTGGATTCAGTGAGGGATGCAGAACGTGCAGGACAATCCCCATGACAATCAGAGGGGTGGAGGAGGTGCGGGAGCAGCCTTCGGCCTCACTGAGGGATGCAGGGGTGCAGGACAATCCCCTGGGCACTCAGAGAGTGAGCAGGAGCATCCTGTGGGCTCAGAGGAGGATGAGGGAGTGCAGAAAAATCCTGTGGGTTCGGAGAGGGATGGAAAATGTGCAGGACAATGCCCTGGATTCAGTGAGGGATGCAGAACAATCCCCATGACAATTAGAGGGATGGAGGATGTGCAGGAGCATCTTGTGGGTTCAGAGAGGGATGGAAAATGTGCAGGACAATCTTGTCAATTTACAGAAGGATGGAGGAGGTGCAGGACAATCCCCTGAGCACTCAGAGGGGTGGAGGGGCACAGGACAATCCTGTGGGATGAGGGAGTGCAGAAAAATCCTGTGGGTTCTGAGAGGGATGAGGAGTACAGGACAATCCCCTGGATTCAGTGAGGGATGCAGAACAATCCCCTGGGCACTCAGAGGGATGAGGGAGTGCAGGAGAATCCTGTGAATTTACAGAAGGATGGAGGAGGTGATGGACAATCCCCTGGGTAATCAGAGGGATGGGGGTGCTGGAGGGTCCCGGGGGTGCAGAGGGGGATGAGGGAGAGCAGGACAATGCCCTGGGCACACACAGGGATGGAGGAGGTGCAGGAGCAGCCTTCGGCCTCACTGAGGGATGGAGGAGTGCAGGAGCAGCCTGAGGGTTCAGAGAGGGATGAGGGAGTGCAGAAAAATCCTGTGGATTTAGAGGGGGATGGGGGAGAGCAGGACAATGCCCTGGATGCTTAGAGGGATGGAGGAGTGCAGGACAATCCTGTGGGTTCAGAGAGGGATGGAAAATGTGCAGGACAATCCCCTGGACACTCACAGGGACAGAGGAGCACAGGACAATCCCCATGGCACACACAGAGGGATGGAGGAGCACAGGACAATCCTGAGGGTTCAGAGAGGGATGAGGGAGTGCAGGAGGATCTTCTGGCCTTGCCAAGTGCTGGAGGAAGCCCAGGAGCAGCCTTTGGCCTCAGGGAGGGATGGAGAATGTGCAGAAAAATCCTCTGGATTTAGAGGGGGATGAGGAGTGCAGGACAATCCCCATGACAATCAGAGGGATGGAGGAGGTGCAGGAGCAGCCTTCGGCCTCACTGAGGGATGGAGGAGTGCAGGACAATCCCCATGACAATCAGAGGGGTGGAGGAGTGCAGGAGCATCCTGTGGGTTCAGGGAGGGATGGAGGGAGAGCAGGAAAATCCTTTGAATTTACAGAAGGATGGAGGAGGTGACGGACAATCCCCTGGACACTCAGAGGGATGAGGGAGTGCAGGAGGATCCCGGGGGTGCAGAGGGGGATGAGGGAGCGCAGGAAAATCCTCTGGGCACACACAGGGATGGAGGAGGTTCAGGACAATCCCCTGGGCACTCACAGGGGTGGAGGAGGTTCAGGATCATCCTTTGACCTCCCCACCCGCCGGGTGCACCCAGAGGTGCTCGGTGACCCTCCCCAGGAGACAGCAGCCCTGCCACCCCGGTGCCACCCCCGGCCCAGCTCGGGGCACCTCTGGAGGACAGGAGAGAGGGTTTGGGGTGGCAGGGGGGGCACCAGCCCCTCTGCAGCCCCCCCAGGGCACCCCCAAACCGGGAAAGGCTGAGTTCCTGAGGAGTTCATCCCATTCCCAGGGGGACCCCAAATCCCCTCCTCACCTGCCCTGACCCTCCAAAATCCCACGTTTAGGAAAACCAAATGGAGCCGTTTTAGGGTTCCCAGGGGAGTTCATCCCATTATTCCCAGGGGGGACCCCAAATCTCCTCCTCACCTGCCCTGAGCAGTTCCGCTTCTCTCTCCAACATTTAGGAAAAGCCCTGGAGCCGTTTTGGGGTTCTAAGGGAGCTCATCCCATTATTCCCAGGGGGGACCCCAAAATTCCCCTCCTCACCTGCCCTGACCTTCCAAAATCCCACGTTTAGGAAAAGCCATTTTGGGGTTCCTGGAGAGTTCATCCAGTTCCCAGGGGGGACCCCAAATCCCCTCCTCACTTGCCCAACCCACCAAAATCCCGCATTGGGGAAAACCAAATGGAGCCGTTTTGGGGTTCCTGACAAGTTCATCCCATTCCCAGGGGGGACCCCAAAATCCCCTCCTCACCTGCCCTGAGCAGCTCCGCTTTTCTCCCCAAAATCCCGCATTTAGGAAAAGCCCTGGAGCCGTTTTGGGGTTCCTGGGGAGCTCATCCCATTATTCCCAGGGGGGACCCCAAAATTCCCCTCCTCACCTGCCCTGACCCTCCAAAATCCCACCTTTAGGAAAAGCAGTTTTGGGGTTCCTGAGGAGTTCATCCCATTCCCAGGGGGGACCCCAAATCTCCTCCTCACCTGCCCTGAGCCTCCAAAATCCCACGTTTAGGAAAACCAAACAGAGCCGTTTTAGGGTTCCTGAGGAGTTCATCCCAATCCCGGGGGGGACCCCAAAATCCCCCTCCTCATCTGCCCTGACCCTCCAAAATCCCACGTTTAGGAAAAGCCGTTTTGGGGTTCCCGGGGAGCTCATCCCATTATTCCCAATGTGGACCCCAAAATCCCCTCCTCACCTGCCCTGAGCAGCTCCGCTTTTCTCTCCAACATTTAGGAAAAGCCCTGGAGCCGTTTTGGGGTTCTAAGGGAGCTCATCCCATTATTCCCAGGGGGAACCCCAAGATCCCCCCCCTCACCTCCCCTGACCCTCCAAAATCCCACATTTAGGAAAAGCCGTTTTCGGGTTCCTGAGGAGTTCATCCCAATCCCAATGTGGACCCCTAAATCCCCTCCTCACCTGCCCTGAGGTCCCCTGGGGCCGGGAACCGTCACTGCCCCACACCCCTAAAAAAGGGGGTTCAGCCCCCCCCTCTCTGGGACACCCCAAATCCCGGCCAGCTCATTGGGATCCCAAAAATTCCCAAAATTCCAGGCTGGGGGGCGCCCCACAGGCTCCAGGAGTGCAAAATCCGCTTTATTTATTTCGGGAATCAACCCACCACCACCACCAGCAGCTGCACCTGCAAAATAAGGAGGAAAAAGGGATTATTTTTTTTTTTCCCACCCGCTGTGGGGTGGGAGCACCCCAAGATTTCCCCCCAAAGCTCTGTAGGGCACCCCAAAAATCCTCACCCGGACGGAATTGCGGAATTCCCATCATTTCTTTGGCGCTGCTTTCCTGCCCCGCCCGGCTCCGCGGCCCTGCGGGAATGGGGGGGGTTCGAGGTGATGGGGGAGCCCCAAATCTGCGCTTTGCCCCCAAATTTGGGGTCCAAATTCTGCCTCCCGACCCTTCCTGTCACCCCAAACCCCGATCCCTTGGGAAAAGGTGATGGGGGAGCCCCAAATCTGTGCTTTGCTCCCAATTTTTGGGTCCAAATTCTGCCATCCCCCCAAACCCCGATCTCTTGGGAAAAGGGGGTGCAGGGAGCCCCAAATCTGCGCTTCACCCCCAAATTTTGGGTCCAAATTCTGCCACCCGACCCCTCCCGTACCCCTAAACCCCGATCCCGTTATCCCTTGGGAAAAGGGGGTGTGGGGAGCCCCAAATCTGCGCTTCACCCCCAAATTTTGGGTCCAAATTCTGCCTCTCGACCCCTCCCATACCCCCAAACCCCGATCCCGTTATCCTGCAGGAAAAGGTGATGGGGGAGCCCCAAATCTGCGCTTTGCTCCCAAATTTTGGGTCCAAATTCTGCCTCCCGACCCCTCCCGTCCCCCCAAACCCCGATCCCGTTATCCCTTGGGAAAAGGTGATGGGGGAGCCCCAAATCTGTGCTTTGCTCCCAAATTTTGGGTCCAAATTCTGCCGTCCCCCCAAACCCCAATCCCTTGGGAAAAGGGGGTGCGGGGAGCCCCAAATCTGCTCTTCGCCCCCAAATTTTGAGTCCAAATTCTGCCGTGTCCCCAAACCCCGATCCTTTGGGAAAAGGGGGTGTGGGGAGCCCCAAATCTGCACTTCACCCCCAAATTTTGGGTCCAAATTCTGCCTCCCGACCCCTCCCGTCCCCCCAAACCCCGATCCCGTTATCCCTTGGGAAAAGGGGGTGCGGGGAGCCCCAAATCTGCGCTTTGCTCCCAAATTTGGGGTCCAAATTCTGCCTCCCGACCCTTCCAGTCCCCCCAATCCCTTGGAAAAAGGTGATGGGGGAGCCCCAAATCTGCACTTCGCCCCCAAAATTTGGGTACAAATTCTGCCGTCCCCCCAAACCCCGATCCTGTTATCCCGCAGGAAAAGGTGATGGGGGAGCCCCAAATCTGCGCTTCGCCCCCGATTTTCGGGTCCAAATTCTGCCACCCGACCCTTCCTGTCACCCCAAACCCCAATCCCGTTATCCCTTGGGAAAAGGGGGTGTGGGGAGCCCCAAATCTGCGCTTCACCCCCAAATTTTGGGTTCAAATTCTGCCGTCCCCCCAAACCCAGATCCCTTGGAAAAAGGTGATGGGGGAGCCCCAAATCTGCGCTTCACCCCCAAATTTTGGGTCCAAATTCTGCCTCCCGACCCCTCCCGCCCCCCCGAACCCCGACATCCCCCGGGAAAAGGGGGTGCGGGACCCCCTCGGCCCTACCTTGGCGGGAGGGGGACCCTCGGGGGCGAGGCTGTTCCTGCTCGGGAGACAAGGCGGGGTTGGGGTGGGGGTCCCGCCTATGGGGGACCCCCCCCGTACCCCAAAATTTGAGTACTCACAGCTCCTCCTCCTTCTCGCGCTTCCTTTTCTGCGGGGGGAGAAAGAGGAGGAGGAGGAGGGTGAGGGATTTCCTCCCGGGGGATGAAGGTCAGGGCTCGTTTCTGGCACAGAGAGGATTTTGGGGTCCCCGCCCGAGGAATTTGGGGTCCCCACCCCCCCAAAATCTGACCTTGGCGGCGCCGCCCCTCGGGGCGCCGGAGCCCTTGGGGGGTTTCTTGGGGGTTTCCTCGGCTGCTTCTTCCTCCTCCTCATCATCATCCTCATCCTCCTCCGAGCTCAGGTCCATGACTGCGGGATAAGGGGTGGGGGGTCAGGGGCACCCCAAAAACTCGCGGGATAAGGGGTGGGGGGACCCCAAAACTCGCGGGATGAGGGGTGGGGGGACCCCAAAACTCGCGGGATGAGGGGTGGGGGGACCCCAAAACTCGCGGGATAAGGGGTGAGGGCACCCCAAAACTCGCGGGATAAGGGGTGGGGGGTCAGGGGAACCCCAAAACTCGCGGGATAAGGGGTGGGGGCACCCCAAAACTCGCGGGATAAGGGGTAGGGACACCCCAAAACTCGCGGGATAAGGGGTGGGGGGTCAGAGGAACCCCAAAACTCGCTGGGCACGTGGAGGACACCCCAATACTCACTAGAAAGGGGGTGGGGGGTCGGGGGGACCCCAAAACTCACGGGATAAGGGGTGGGGGGTCGGGGGGACCCCGAAACTCGCTGGACACGTGGGGGGCACCCCAATACTCACTGGACACCCCGATATTCACTGGATAAGGGGTGGGGGGACCCCAATACTCGCTGGATAAGGGGTAGGGGGGTCAGGGGGACCCCAATTTTCACTGGACACGCAAGGGGAACCCCAATACTCAGAGGGGATGTGGGGGAATGTGGAGGGGGACACCCCGATACTGACTGAACATGTGAGGGGAGACCCCGAGACTCACTGGAGAGGGGGTGGGGGATCAGGGGGACCCCGATACTCACTGGACACCCCGGGGGACCCCGATGCTCCCGGGACACCCCAAAACTCCCGGGACACACAGGGGGACCCCAAAACTCCCGGGACACCCCAAAACTCCCGGGACACTACGGGGGACCCCAATCCTCCCGGGACACCCCCGGGGGACCCCAAAACTCCCGGGACACCCCAAAACTCACGGGACACGTGCTGGCCGCTGACGAACAGGGGGCCGGAGCCGGCCCGCAGGCGGAAGGTCACCGGGGGGGTCAGCTCCACTCCGGCCAGCGAGGTCTGGGAAATCGGGGTGCAAACGGCTCCTGGCAGCCCCCCCGGACAGCAGCAGCACCCCCAAAGCCTCCCCGGGGGCAGGAGCAGAGACCCCCGGAGCCCCGAACCCTCCCCGGGGTCACCCTCCGAACCCCAAACCTTCCCCCGGGGGCACCCCCCGAACCCCAAACCTTTCCCGGGGGCACCCCCCGAGCACCGAATCCCTACCCAGAGGCAGGAGCGGAGACCCCCGGGGCCACCCCGAACCCCAAACCCTCCCTCGGGTCACCCCCAAACCCTCCCCGGGGGACCCCCGGAGCCCCGAACCCTCCCCCGAGTCACACCCGAACCCCAAACCCTCCCCGGGCACCCGCCGAGCCCCAAACCCTTTCCCGGGTCACCCTCAAACCCTCCCGGGGGATAGCCCCCGAAGCCCCAAACGCTTTTCTGGGTGACCCCCGAACCCCAAACCCTCCCCGGGTCCCCCCGAGTCCCGAACCTTTTCCCGAGTCACCCCCGAACCCTCCCCCGGGTCACTCCTGAACACTTTCCCGAGGGTCACCCCCGAACCCTTTCCCGGGTGCCCCCCGAGCCCCGAACCCTTTCCCGGGTCACCCCCGAGCCCCAAACCCTCCCCCGGGTCACCCCGAACCCTTTCCCGGGTGACCTCCGAACCCCGAACCCTCCCGGTCACCCCGAGCCCTGTCCCGGTACGGACCGAGGGCAGCACGGAGGGTCTGAGCGTGGCCAGCGGTACCGGGGTTCGGTTCTCGCCGTCCTCGGGCAGCACCTCCAGCACGTGGAACTCGTCCCGGGCCGCCTCCCCCAGGCACACCTGGGCACAGCGTTGGGGGCATTTTGGGGGTTTGGGGGGCATTTTGGGGGTTTGGGGGTCTTAGGGGCATTTTGGGGGGCACTTTTTGGGGGGTTTGGGGGGGTTTTAGGGGCATTTTGGGGGGCATTTTCGGGGTTATATTGCTTTTTTGGGGGGGTTTGGGGGTTTTAGGGGCACTTTGGGGGGCACTTTTTGGGGGGTTTGGGGGGGGTTTAGGGGCATTTTGGGGGGCATTTTCGGGGTTATATTGCTTTTTTGGGGGGAGGTTTGGGGGTTTTAGGGGTACTTTGGGGGGCATTTTTGGGGCTATATTGATTTTGGGGGCCCCCTTCTTTTGGGGGTGGGCTTGGGGGGTATTTTTTGGGGGGGGTTGGGGGATTTAGGGGCACTTTGGGGGGCATTGTCAGGGTTATATTCCTTTTTTGGGGGGGGGTTTTGGGGTTTTTAGGGGCACTTTGGGGGGCATTTTCGGAGCTATATTGATTTGGGGGAGTTTTGGGGGCCCCCTTCTTTTGGAGGGGGGGTTTGGGGGTCCCATCTCTTCGGGGGGGGTTTTGGGGGGGCATTTTTTGGGGTTTGGAGACTGTATTTCTTTTTGGGGGGTTTCAGGAGCGATATTTCTTTGGGGGATTTTGGGGGGTTTTAGGGGCACTTTGGGGGGCATTTTCGCGGCTATATTGCTTTTTGGGGGGGGGGTTGGGGCCCCCTTCTTTTGGAGGGGGATTTTGGGGGTCCCATCTCTTCGGAGGGCTTTTTGGGGGGGCATTTTTTTGGGGTTTGGGGACTGTGTTTCTTTTTGGGGGGTTTCAGGAGCGATATTTCTTTGGGGGATTTTGGGGGGTATTTTTGGCGGTTCAGGGGTTATTTCTTTGGGGGTTTTGGGGGGAGATTTTTAGGGGTGGTTTGGGCTATTTTTTAGGGGTGGTTTGGGGGGAGATTTTTTTTGGGGTGGTTTGGGTTATTTTTTGGGGGTATTATTTGGAGGGAGATTTTTGGGGGGTATTATTTGGAGGGAGATTTTTGGGGGGTATTATTTGGAGGGAGATTTTTGGGGGGTATTATTTGGAGGGAGATTTTTGGGGGGTATTATTTGGAGGGAGATTTTTGGGGGGTATTATTTGGAGGGAGATTTTTGGGGGGTGCCTCGGGCTATTTTTTGGGGGTGCCTAGGGCTATTATTTTTTGGGTTATTTTTTGGGGGCGGTTCGGGCTATTTTTTGGGGTGTCGGGGCTATTTTTTGGGTTATTTTTTGGGGGTGCCTCGGGCTATTTTTTGGGTTATTTTTTGGGGGTGGTTCGGGTTATTTTTTGGGGGTGGTTCGGGCTATTTTTTGGGGGTGGTTCGGGCTATTTTTTGGGGGTGGTTCGGGCTATTTTTTGGGGGTGGTTCGGGCTATTTTTTGGGTTATTTTTTGGGGGTGCCTCGGGCCATTATTTTTTGGGGGTGCCTCGGGCCATTATTTCTTGGGTTATTTTTTGGGGGTGCCTCGGGCTATTTTTTGGGTTATTTTTTGGGGGTGGTTCGGGTTATTTTTTGGGTTATTTTTTGGGGTGTCGGGGCTATTTTTTGGGTTATTTTTTGGGGGCGGTTCGGGTTATTTTTTGGGTTATTTTTTGGGGGTATCGGGGTTATTTTTTGGGTTATTTTTTGGGGGTATCGGGGCTATTTTTGGGTTATTTTTTGGGGTGTCGGGGCTATTTTCGGGGTGACTGACCGTGCGCAGGACCAGCTGCTGCTCGCAGCGCCAATCCTCGGGGGCGCGGAAGGTGCAGCAGCTCCGGGCGGCGCTCAGCTCGCAGCCTGCGGGGACACAGCCGCGATTTTGGGGGGTCGCGACACCCCGGGAGGGGTTCGGGGGGATTTGGGGGGATTTCGGGGGACACTCACCCCAAAGGACGGAGACGGGGCGGTCGGAGCCGCTGTCGGTGCTGTCGGTGAAGGACATGGCCGAGGGGTGGCACAGCCTGCGGGGGACACGCGGGGATGGGGGAGACCCCAAAATCTGGGGACACCCCCAAAATCTGGGGACACCACCCCCAAAATCTGGGGACACCCCCGCACCCCAAAAAATCACCGCGGGGGCGTTCGGCAACGGCGGGAGCGGAGCGGGACTGGGGGACACTGGGGGGACTGGGAATGGGGGTCACTGGGGATACTGGGGGGGGGGCACTGGGAGCACTGGGAATAATGGGGGGACACTGGGAATACTGGGGGGGGACACTGGGAGCACTGGGAATAGAGATACTGGGGGGACTGGGAATGAAGACACTGGGAGCACTGGGGGGACTGGGAATGGGAGCATGGGGACACTGGGAATGGAATGGGACTGGGGACACTGGGAGCACTGGGGGGACACTGGGAGCACTGGGAATAATGGGGGGACACTGGGGGCACTGGGAATGGGAGCATGGGGACACTGGGGGGACTGGGGACACTGGGAGGACTGGGAACACTGGGAATGGGGATACTGGGGGCACTGGGAGCACTGGTGGATTGGGGACACTGGGGACACTGGGGGTACTGGGAATGGGAGCATGGGAGCACTGGGGGGAACTGGGAACGGGGACACTGGGGGGAACTGGGAATACTGGGAATGGGGATACTGGGAGCACCAGTGGACTGGAGACCCTAGAGGGACTGGGGACACTGGGAATGGACTGGGGACACTGGGAGCACTGGGAATGGGGACTGGGAATGGAGACACTGGGAATGGGGACACCCCCAAAATTTCAGCGCCTCCCCCCACCCCACCCCAAAAACTCACCCAAAGCAGCGTCGGCCCCAAGGGAAACCCCACAGACAGCGGGGCCGCCCCACAGGCGGCGCTTATAGGGCGGCAGCGCCCCCGCCCGCGGTAATTGGGGTTAATTGGGGTAATTAGCTCATTAGCATTCAGCTGGGGCTGCTCATCAGCAACGCCCCCCCCCCACCGCTGTGTGACAGGTCACCGCGTGGGGACAGGGCTGGGGGTGGCACCGCGCGCTGGGTGTCCCCCCATATCCCCCGTGTCCCCTCCGTGTCCCCCATGACCCTCGATATCCCCCGTGTCCCTCGGTGTCCTTTGTGTCCCCCCGTGTCCCCTCCGTGTCACCCCCTGTGCCTCGATGTCCCCCGTGTCCCCCCATGTCCCCCCGTGTCCCTCAATGTCCCCCGTGTCCCCCCATGTCCCCCCGCGTTCTCCAGTGTCCCCTCGTTTCACCCGTGTCCCCCTCGCCTCGCGTGTCCCCGTGCTGTCCTGTGTCTCTCCATGTCCCCCGTGTCCCCTCCATGTCGCCGTGTGTCCCCACCCCACGTGTCCCCCGGTGTCCCTCCGTGTCCCCCTGTTCTTGGTCCTGCATGACCCTCTCGTGTCCCCCCGTGCCACCCCATGTCCTGTGTCCCTCCATGTCCCCCCGTGCCACTCCCACGTCACGCCGTGTCCCCTCTGTCCCCCGTGTCCCCCCGCCCCACGTGTTCCTTCTGTCCCACCGTGTCCCCCCCCGTTCCCCGTGTCCCTCTGTCCCCCCAGTCCCTCTGTCCCCCCGTGTCTCTCTGTCCCCCCGTGTCCCCCAGTCCCGCTGTCCCCACGTGTCCCTTCTGCTCCCCGCGTCCCCTGTCCCCCGTGTTCCCCGTGTCCCTCTATCCCTCCGTGTCCCCCCATGTCCCTCTGTTCCCCCGTGTCCCACCCCGTTCCCCGTGTCCCTCTGTCCCCACGTGTCCCCTCTATCCCCCCGTGTCCCCTGAACCCTCTGTCCCCACGTGCCCCCCGTGTCCCCCCCTGTCCCTCTGTCCCCCCGTGTCCCTCTATCCCCCGCGTCCCCCCCGTCCCGCTGTCCCCCCGCCCGTGTCTCTCTGTCTCCCCGTGTCCCCCCCTGTCCCTCTATTCCCCCGTGTCCCCCCGTGTCCCTCTATCCCCCGGTGTCCCCCCGTGTCCCACTGTCCCCACGTGTCCCTCTGCTCCCCGTGTCCCCTGTCTCCCGTGTCCCTCTATCCCCTCTGTCCCCCCGTGTCCCACTGTCCCCCCGTGTCCCCCGTCCCTCCCAGTCCCGCTGTCCCCACGTGTCCCCTCCCCGGTCCCTCTGTCCCCGCCCTGTCCCGCTGTCCCCGCCCGTCCGGGGCGGTCCCGCCGCTCCTTCCGGCAGCGATGGCGGCGGCGGCACTGCCGGGACTGGTGGGACTGGGATGGACTGGGATGGACTGGGATGGACTGGGGGGGACTGGTGGGACTGGGATGGACTGGGGGGACTGGGGGGACTGGTGGGACTGGTGGGACTGGGGGGGGCTGGGGGGACTGGGATGGACTGGGATGGACTGGGGGGGACTGGGATGGACTGGGGGGGACTGGGGGGACTGGGATGGATTGGATGGACTGGGGGGACTGGGGGGGACTGGTGGGACCGGGGGGACTGGTGGGACCGGGGGGACTGGGGGGACTGGGATGGACTGGTGGGACTGGGATGGACTGGGGGGGACTGGTGGGACTGGGATGGACTGGGATGGACTGGGATGGACTGGTGGGACTGGGATGGACTGGGGGGACTGGGATGGACTGGTGGGACTGGGATGGACTGGGATGGACTGGGGGGACTGGTGGGGACTGGGGGGACTGGGGGGACTGGGATGGACTGGTGGGACTGGGATGGACTGGGATGGACTGGGGGGACTGGTGGGGACTGGGGGGACTGGGGGGACTGGGATGGACTGGGGGGACTGGGATGGACTGGGATGGACTGGGGGGGACTGGGGGGACTGGGATGGACTGGGATGGACTGGGGGGGACTGGGGGGACTGTGTCCGTGTCCCAGCCCCGTGTCCGTGTCACAGCCCCGTGTCCGTGTCACAGCCCCGTGTCCGTGTCCGTGTCCGTGTCCCGTGTCCGTGTCCGTGTCACAGCCCCGTGTCCGTGTCACAGCCCCGTGTCCGTGTCCGTGTCGCAGCCCCGTGTCACAGCCCCGTGTCCGTGTCCGTGTCCCGTGTCCGTGTCCCATGTCCCGTGTCCTGTGTCCGTGTCACAGCCCCGTGTCCGTGTCCCGTGTCCGTGTCCGTGTCCGTGTCCGTGTCCGTGTCCCAGCCCCGTGTCCGTGTCCCAGCCCCGTGTCCGTGTCCGTGTCCCATGTCCCGTGTCCGTGTCCGTGTCCGTGTCACAGCCCCGTGTCCGTGTCCGTGTCCGTGTCCGTGTCACAGCCCCGTGTCCGTGTCCGTGTCCCGTGTCCCCTGTCCGTGTCCGTGTCCCGTGTCCCGTGTCCGTGTCCGTGTCCCGTGTCCGTGTCCGTGTCTGTGTCCGTGTCCGTGTCACAGCCCCGTGTCCGTGTCCGTGTCTGTGTCCGTGTCCGTGTCCCGTGTCCGTGTCACAGCCCCGTGTCCGTGTCCGTGTCCGTGTCCGTGTCCCATGTCCCGTGTCCGTGTCCGTGTCCGTGTCCCATGTCCCGTGTCCCGTGTCACAGCCCCGTGTCCGTGTCACAGCCCCGTGTCCCGTGTCCCGTGTCCGTGTCCCGTGTCCCGTGTCCGTGTCCGTGTCCGTGTCCGTGTCACAGCCCCGTGTCCGTGTCCGTGTCCGTGTCCGTGTCCGTGTCCGTGTCCCATGTCCCGTGTCCGTGTCCCGTGTCCCCGCAGGGTCCCGCTGAGGTCGCAGCGGCCGCTCAGGCGTTGGCGCTGCCCGCGGAGGCGTTCGGCAACGACGTGAGTGGAGCAGGACTGGGAGCACTGGGAATACTGGGAATGGGACTGGGGGCACTGGGAGTACTGGGAATGGGACTGGGAATGGGAATGGGAATGGGAATGGGACTGGGAATGGGACTGGGAGCACTGGGAATACTGGGAATGGGACTGGGACTGGGAATGGGACTGGGAATACTGGGAGTGGGACTGGGAATGGGCACACAGGGAGCACTGGGGACACTGGGTGTGGGGACACTGGGGGGACTGGGAATGGGACTGGGAATGGGACTGGGGGGACTGGGTGTGGGGACACTGGAATGGGGACACTGGGAATGGGGGGACTGGGAATGGGGGGACTGGGAGCACTGAGGGGACTGGGGATACTGGGGACACTGGAATGGGGACACTGGGGGGACTGGGGACACTGGGGGGACTGGGTGTGGGGACACTGGGGGACTGGGGACACTGGGAATGGGGACACTGGGAGCACTGGGGGGGACTGAGGAGACTGGGAATGGGGAAAATGAGAACAGTGGGGACACTGGGAATGGGGACACTGGGGGGACTGGGGACACTGGGGGGACTCTGATTGGGGACACTGGGAATGGGGACACTGGGAATGGGACTGGGGGGACTGGGAATGGGGATAATGGGAATGGGGACGCTGGGGGACTGGTGACACAGCGGGACCGGGAATGGGGACACTGGGAGCACTGGGGGGGACTGAGGGGACTGGGGACACTGGGGGGACAGGGACTGGGAGCACTGGGAGCACTGGGGGGCCTTACTGGGAGGGGTCACAGGTTTGGGGGTCCCTGCCCTGGGTGTCCCTGTCCTCACAGAGGGGTCTCAGATTTGGGGTTCCCACTCTGGGGGTCCCTGTTTTGGGGGGTCACACAGCTGAGGGGTCCCGGCTTTGGGGGGATCCCAATCCTGGGGGGTCCCACTCCTGGGAGGGGGTCCCAGTTTTGGGGGATCCCCCAATCCTGGGGAGTCCCGGTTTGGGGGGCTCCAGTTTTTGGGGGTGTCCCCATTTTGGGGGTGTCCCCATTTTGGGGGTCCCCATTTTGGGGCTCTCAGTCCCACTGGGGGGTTCCCAACCTTGTCCCCTGGGAGGAACAGGACCCCAAAAGCAGAAGGGGAAGGGGGGAACCCCGAGGGGAGGCGAACCCCAAAAGGGGGAGGGGGTCCCCGAGATGTGCCGGGGCCCCCCGAGGGGACGCGTGTCCCCCCAGAGGTGACGCGGCCGTCCCCACTCGTGTCCAGCCCCGCGTGGAGCTGGCCTGGGCCATGAGGGCCCACCAGCACGCCCAGGTCTACTTCAACGTGAGTTTGGGGTTTTGGGGTGCCCCGGGGCTTTTGGGGTGTCCCAGGGCTTTTGGGGTGGGGTTTTGGGGTGCCCTGGGGCTTTTAGGGTGGGGATTTGGGGTGCCCCGTGGGCTTTTGGGGTGTCCCATGGCTTTTGGGGTGGGGATTTGGGGTGCCCCGTGGGCTTTTGGGGTGGGGATTTGGGGTGCCCCGGGGGTTTTGGGGTACCCCGGGGGGTTTTGGGGTGCCCCGTGGGCTTTTGGGGTGTCCCAGATCTTTTGGGGTGGGGTTTTGGGGTGGCCCGTGGGGTTTTGGGGTGTCCCAGGGCTTTTGGGGTGGGTTTTTGGGGTGCTCTGTGGCTTTTGGGGTGGGGTTTTGGGGTGGCCCGTGGTGTTTTGGGGTGTCCCAGGGCTTTTGGGGTGGGGTTTTGGGGTGCCCTGGGGGTTTTGGGGTACCCCGGGGCTTTTGGGGTGGGGTTTGGGTCGTCTTGTGGCTTTTGGGGTGGGGTTTTGGGGTGCCCCGTGGTGTTTTGGGGTGCCCCAGGGCTTTAGGGGTGGGGTTTTGGGGTGCCCCGGGGCTTTTGGGGTGGGGATTTGGGGTACCCCGGGAGGTTTTGGGGTGGGGTTTGGGTTGTCTTGTGGCTTTTGGGGTGGGGTTTTGGGGTGTCCCAGGGCTTTTGGGGTGGGCTTTTGGGGTGCCCCAGGGCTTTTGGGGTACCCCGGGGGGGTTTGGGGTGGGGTTTGGGTCATCTTGTGGCTTTTGCAGAGGGGTTTTGGGGTGGCCCGTGGGGTTTTGGGGTGTCCCATGGCTTTTGGGGTGGGGATTTGGGGTGGCCCGTTGGGTTTTGGGGTACCCCAGGGCTTCTGGTGTGGGGTTTGGGTCGTCTTGTGGCTTTTGGGGTGGGGTTTGGGGTGCCCCGTGGGGTTTTGGGGTGCCCCAGGGCTTTTGGGGTGGGTTTTTGGGGTGCCCCGGGGGTTTTGGGTTGCCCATGGCTTTTAGGGTTTTGGGGTGCCCGTGATTTTTGGGGTGCCTGTGGCTTTAGGGGTGCCCTGTGGCTTTTTGGGTTTTGGGGTTCCCCATGGGGTTTTGAGGTGCCCCATGTGATTTTTGGGGTGTTTTTTTTGGGGTACTCCATGGCTTTTGGGGTTTTGGGGTGCCCGTGATTTTTGGGGTGGTTTTTTTGGGGTACTCCATGGCTTTTCGGGTTTTGGGGTTCCCCGTGGGGTTTTTGGGGTGCTGCTGTTTTTGGGGTGCCCCATCTGCCCCCCCCCCAGCTGATCTGCTCGGTGGACCCCCAATTCCTGCGGCTGACCCCGATGGACGAGCGGATCTACGAGAACTTCCGCGGAACCTTCCGGAACCTGCGCCTCGACCGCCTGGACCCCGAGGAGCTGAAATCCGAACCCGCCAAGGCGGTGGGAAGGGGTTTTGGGGTTCTTTTGGGGTTTTTTTGGGGTTTTTATGGGGTTTGGGGTTTTTATGGGGTGTTTTTGGGGGTCTTGGGGTTTTATTTTAGGGGTTTTATGGGGTTTTTATGGGGTTTTTTGGGGTTTTTTGGGGTTTTTTGGGGGTTTCTTTGGGGTTTTTTGGGGTTTTTTTTGGGGGGTTTTTATGGGGTTTTTATGGGGTTTTGTTTTTTTTTTTGGGTTTTTTTATGGGGTTTTTATGGGGTTTTGGGGTTTTTTGGTTTTTTTTTGGGGGTTTTGGGGGTTTTCTGGGGGGGTTTTCTGGGGTTTTGGGGTTTTAATGGGGTTTTTATGGGGTTTGTGGAGTTTTTAGTGCGGTTTGGGGGATTTTAATGGGACTTGAGGGGTTTTAGTGGGGTTTGTGTGGGTTTTATTGGGATTTGGGGAGGTTTTATTGTGGGGGGTTTTAATGGGGTTTGGATGGGTTTTAGTGGGGTTTGGGGAAGTTTTAGTCGGGTTTGGGGTCATTTCAGTGGATATTGAAGGGTTTTAGTGGGGTTTGGATGGGTTTTAATGGGGTTTGGGGGTGTTTAAATCGGGTTTGGTTGGGTTTTAGTGAGATTTGGGGAGGTTTATTCGGGTTTGGGGGGTTTTAGTGGGGGTTTGGGGGTGTTTTAATAGGGTTTGGATGGGTTTTAGTGGGGCTTGGATGGGTTTTAGTGGGGTTTGGGGAGATTTTAGTCGGGTTTGGGGGGATTTCAGTGGATTTTGAAGGGTTTTAATGGGGTTTGGGTGGGTTTTAGTGGTGTTTGGATGGGTTTTAGTGGTTTTGGGGGTGTTTTAATGGGATTTGGATGGGTTTTAGTGGGGTTTGGATGGGTTTTAGTGGTGTTTGGGGGTGTTTTAATAGGGTTTGGATGGGTTTTAGTGGGGTTTGGATGGGTTTTAGTGGGGTTTGGATGGGTTTTAGTGGGATTTGGGGAAGTTTTAGTCGGGTTTGGATGGGTTTTAATGGGGTTTGGATGGGTTTTAGTGGGGTTTGGGGGTGTTTTAATAGGGTTTGGATGGGTTTTAGTGGTGTTTGGGGGTGTTTAAATCAGGTTTGGATGGGTTTTTGTGGGATTTTGGGGCCCGTTTCGGGGTTTTGGGGTGCTGAGGCTGCTCTGCCCCCCAGAAGTGGCGCCCGTTCTGCCTGGCCTTCGAGGGCCTGGTGGAGGATTTCAATTTCGGGACGCTGCTGCGCCTGGACGCGCGCGGCGCCTACACGGAGGAGAACACCATCCTCGGTGGGTTTGGGGTTCTGGGGGGCCGGGGGGACCCCAAAACCCACGGATCCCCCCAGAGCCCGGCCCTGTCCCCCTCTGCAGCCACCAGGATCCAGTTCTTGGCCATCGAGATCGCCCGGAACAGGGAGGGCTGCAACCAGGAGCTGCACCGGCGGCAGCGGGAGCGCGGGGACACGGGGGCCAGGGAGCCCGAAACCCAATAAACCCTGCAAGGAATTCAATAAATCCTACAGAAACCCAATAAATCCTGCAAGGAATCAAATAAATCCTACAGGAAATTCAATAAATCCTACAGAAACCCAATAAATCCTGCAAGAGAGGCAATAAATCCTACAGAGATCCAATTAATCCTGCAAGAAATTCAATAAATCCTACAGAAATCCAATTAATCCTACAGAGATCCAATAAATCCTGCAAGAAATTAAATAAATCCTGCAAGAAATTCAATAAATCCTACACAGATCCAATAAATCCTACAAGAGAGGCAATAAATCCTACAGAAATCCAATAAATCCTGCAAGAAATTCAATAAATCCTACAGAAACCAAATAAATCCTGCAAGGAATTCAATAAATCCTACAGAAACCAAATAAATCCTGCAAGGAATTCAATAAATCCTACAGAAACCCAATAAATCCTGCAAGGAATTCAATAAATCCTACAGAAACCAAATAAATCCTGCAAGGAATTCAATAAATCCTACAGAAACCCAATAAATCCTACAGAAACCCAATAAATCCTGCAAGAAATTAAATAAATCCTACAGAAACCCAATAAATCCCACAAGAAATTCAATAAATCCTACACAGATCCAATAAATCCTGCAAGAAATTTAATAAATCCTACAGAAACCCAATAAATCCTGCAAGAAATTCAATAAATCCTGCAAGAAATTCAATAAATCCTACAGAAACCCAATAAATCCTGCAAGAAATTAAATAAACCCTACACAGATCCAATAAATCCTGCAAGAAATTCAATAAATCCTACACAGATCCAATAAATCCTGCAAGAAATTAAACAAATCCTACACAGATCAAATAAATCCTGCAAGAAATTCAATAAATCCTACCGAGATCAAATAAATCCTGCAAGAAATTCAATAAATCCTAAAAGATCAATAAATCCTACAGAGATCCAATAAATCCTGCAAGGAATTCAATAAATCCTACAGAGATCCAATAAATCCTGCAAGAGATTCAATAAATCCTAAAAGATCAATAAATCCTACAGAGATCCAATAAATCCTACAAGAGAGGCAATAAATCCACCCAAAGCTCAGCCTAAAACCACCAAAGTTCAGCCTGAAACTGCCAAAACCTGACCCTAAAACCACCCAAAACTCACTCTAAAACCACCCAAAGCTCAGCCTAAAATCACCCAAAACTTGACCCAAAGCTCAGCCTGAAACGACCCAAAACTCACCCTAAAAACACCCCAAAAACAGCCTAAAATTACCCAAAACTCAGCCTAAAACCACCCAAAGCTCAGCCTAAAACCACCCAAAACTTGACCCAAAACCCACCCAAAGCTCAGCCTAAAATCACCCAAAGCTCAGCCTCGGAGCACCCTGGGGTGACCCTGGGGGCACTCAGGGTCACTCGGGGTCACTCAGGGTCACACAGGGTCACTTGGGGTCACTCAGGGGTCACTCAGGGTCACAAAGGGTCACTTGGGGTCACTTGGGTCATTCAGGGGACTCAGCGGTCACTCGGTCATTTGGGGTCACCCAGGGTCACGTAGGGGGTTCAGGGGTCACACAGGGTCACTCAGGGTCATTTGGGGTCACCCAGGGTGCTTGGGGTCACTCAGGAGGCTCAGGGGTCACTCAGGGGTCACTCAGGGGTCACTAAGGGTCACTCAGGGGTCACACAGGGTCACCCAGGGTCATTTGGGGTCACCCAGGGTCACTCAGGGGGTTCAGGGGTCACTCATGGTCACTCGGGGTCACTCGGGGTCACTCGGGGTCACTCGGGGTCACTCAGGGTCACTCGGGGACACGGCCGGGCACCGGGATGAGAAAAACCGATCAGATCAAACCGGGACAGATCGTGGATCCCCCGGATCCCCCAGACCCACGGGATTCCTGCTCCTTCCCAAAATCTGATCCCACCCCCGGATTCCGCGGGATTCCCGCTCCATCCACATCCCAAAATCTGATCCCAGATCCCCCGGACCCACGGGATTCCGGCTCCTTCCCAAAATCTGATCCTGGATCCATGGGATTCCTGCTGCATCCCCATCCCAAAATCTGATCCTGGATCTCCCGGATTCCTGCTCCATCCCAAAATCTGATCCTGCCGCCGGGCCCGCGGGATTCCTGTTCCATCCCCATCCCAAAATCTGATCCTGGATCCCCTGGATCTCCCGGATTCCTGCTTCATCCCAAAACCAGATCCTGCCCCTGGATCCATGAGATTCCCGCTCCCCCCACATCCCAAAATCTGATCCCAGATCCCCGGGATTCCCGCTCCCCCCACATCCCAAACCCTGATCCCGTTCCCGAGGGCTCCTCGAGGCTCCGGCCGGGCAAACATCGGAACCCTCTGGGGGAAAATGGGGAAAAAGGGATGGAAAAAGCTCAAAAAATGGGAAAAAAAGGGTGGAAAACCCCAGAAAGTGGGGAAAAAAGGCTAGAAAAAGCTGGAAAATAGGATGGAAAAAGCCCAGAAAATGGGAAAAAAAGGATGGAAAATGAGAAAAAGGGATGGAAAAAGCCTGAAAATGGGAAAAAAGGATGGAAAAAGCCCGGAAAACGGGAAAAAAGAAATGGGACAGGGAGAGCCACGAGAAGCGCGAGTTGAGGGGTCACGTCACAGCTTCGAGTTCCCAAAAACGAGGGCGAGATGGGAGCGGGAAATTCTGATTTTTGAATGGGGCTGAATAAGGAAAAAAAAAAAAACATTTGGAATTTTACAACGCCTTTTTTTTTTTTTTGTGGTGTTTTTTTTTATTATTATTATTATTTTAAATTTTTTTTTTTTTCCGTCGGTTTTTTTTTTCATTTTTTTATTTTTTTTGCGTCGTTTTGAGATTTCGCTTCTCTCTACAGCTCCTCTCACTAAATAGATCTCTGCACTTTCACACAGCCACCCCCTCGCCCAGTAAAGCTTTAGGCCACGCTTTCCTCACTCGCATTCACAACCCTCACACCAGCTGCACCAAGACTCTGTAAAAATTTCAATCACACTTTGTTTTTTTTGTCCTTTTGTCGTTTTTTTTATATCTTTTTTTTTTTTTTGGTGTGTATTTTTTTATGATTTTTTTTGTCTTTTTTTTTTTTTTTTAATTTTTTTTTTTTAATCATCTCGTTTTTCTGAAACTCAATATAAACCTTGCTCCAAAATGTTATGAAAAAATGTACATGTTTTTTTTTTTCTTTTTTTTTGTTGGTTTTTTGTTTGTTTGTTTGTTTTTTTCTTTTATACAAGGCAGGTTTTTCCGCGGCCGAGCCGCCGCCGGTTCCACGTTCCGGGCGGGGAAGGAAAAAAGAGAAGACACAGACACCTTGGAATTCCTGCAGCTGGATTCTGCCCTTCCCACGGGAAAACACCTGCCCAGGTGAGCTGCCCCTGCTGCTCCTGCTCCCGGGAATTCGGGATTCGGGATTTGGGATTGGGGATCTGCGGCTGTCAGCTCATCATGTCGTTGCTGTTGACGCCGTAGCTCGAGTTCTTCATGGAGTCGTTGACTTCCCTCCGGAACGCCGACAGGTTCTGGGTGAACCTGTGGAGATGGGACAGGAGGTTCCGTCATTCCAGGGTTTTATCATTCCGTCATTCCAGGGTTTTATCATTCCGTCATTCCAGGATTTTATCATTTCGTCATTCCAGGGTTTTATCATTTTGTCATAGTCCAGCATTCCATCCTTGCACCATTCTGTCATTCCGGGATTTTGTCATTCCACCATTCCATCATTCCGTGATTCCACCATTCCATCATTCCAGCACTCCACCATTCCAATATTCCATCATTCCACCATTCCAATATTTTATCATTCCAGCATTCCACCATTCCATCATTCCGTGATTCCAGCATTCCACCATTCCACCATTCCAATATTCCATCATTCCGTCATTCCAGCATTCCACCATTCCAATATTTTATCATTCCATCCTTCCATCATTCCAATATTTTATCAATCATTCCATCACATTCCACCATTCCATCATTCCAGCACTCCATCATTCCAATATTTTATCATTCCATCATCCCACCATTCCAATATTCCACCATTCCGTCATTCCACCATTCCAATATTTTATCATTCCATCCTTCCACCATTCCAATATTTTATCATTCCATCACATTCCACCATTCCATCATTCCAGCACTCCACCATTCCAATATTTTATCATTCCATCATCCCACCATTCCAATATTCCACCATTCCATCATTCCATCATTCCAATATTTTATCATTCCATCATTCCACCATTCCAATATTTTATCATTCCATCACATTCCACCATTCCATCCTTCCACTATTCCATCATTCCACTGTTCCAATATTTCATCATTCCATCATTTCACCATTCTATCATTCCAATATTTTATCATTCCATCATTCCATTCTTCCACCATTCCATGATTCCATCATTCCATGACTCCACCACACTCCACCATTCCACTATTCTATCATTCCATCATTCCATGATTACATCACATTCCATCATCCCACCATTCCATCATTCCAATATTTTATCATTCCATCATTCCGTGATTCCATCATTCCGTGATTCCAGCATTCCATCACATTCCACCAATCCATCATTCCATCACATTCCACCATTCCATCATTCCATCACATTCCACCATTCCATCACATTCTATCATTCCAGCATTCCATCATTCCACCACTCCACCATTCCATTATTCCATCATTCCACCATTTCATCATTCCACCATTCCACGATTCCATGATCCCAGCATTCCACCACATTCCACCATTCAATCATTCCATGATTCCACCATTCCACAACTCCAGCATTCCATGATTCCACCATTCCACCGTTCCATGATTCCACAACTCCACTATCCCCATGATACCACCATCCCATGATTCCACCATTCCATGACTCCACCTTTCCGCAGTTCCACCATTCCATGGTTCCACCATCCCATGATTCCACCATTCCACCATCCCATGGTTCCACAACTCCACCATTCCACGACTCCACCATCCCAGATTCCAGCATTCCATGACTCCGCCATTCCATGACTCCGCCATTCCACGGTTCCACCATTCCACGGTTCCACCATCCCATGGCTCCACCACTCCCCCGCTCCCCCATCCCTCGGAATTCCCGGCTGGGAGCGGTTCCTCCCAGAACCCGGCGCTGTCCCCACGCCCAGGATGGGACCCACCCCTGCCCTGAAGGGATCTGATCCCACTGGAACGGGGATTTCGGGAAGGAATTCTGCAATTCCTTCTGGAACCATGACGGAACCTTTCCATGGGAAGTTTCGAACTGGAATGGGACATTGGGAAGGAATTCCCAGAGGAAAACCTGTGGCTGCCCCTCGATCCCTGGAAGTGTCCCAGGCCAGGCTGGAGCCCTGTGGGTATTTACGATCCCTCCCAACCCAAACCATTCCAAACGGGAAGGAACCTTTCCATGGGAAGTTCCAAACTGGAATGAGATATTGGGAAGGAATTCCTGGCTGGGAGGGCAAGGATGGAATTCCCAAAGGAAGATCTGTGGCCACCCCATCCCTGGAAGTGTCCCAGGCCAGGCTGGAGCCCCCTGGGACAGTGGGATGAGTCCCAAGCCGTGGAAATTCCAACTCCCTCCCAACCCAAACCATTCCAACCATGAAGGAATCTTTCCATGGGAAGTTTCAAACTGGAATGGGACGTTGGGAAGGAATTCCCAGAGGAAAATCTGTGTCTGTCCCATCCCTGAAGTGTCCCAGGCACCGTGAGATGGTGCAAGGTGTGGTGGGAACACCCGTGGGTATTTAGGATCCCTCCCAACCCCAACTATTCCAACCACGGCTTCATTCCAACCATGAAGCCAGGAAGGAACCTTTCCATGGGAAGTTTCTAACTGGAATGGGACATTGGGAAGGATTTCCCAGAGGAAAATCTGTGGCTGCTCCATTCCTGGAAGTGTCCCAGGCCAGGCTGGATTCCGGTGGGACGGTGGTGGGAACACCCGTGGGTATTTGGGATCCTTTCCAGGCAAGGCCCGGCCCTGAGCCATTCCCATCCCGCGGGAGCGCCATTCCTGGTGCCGTTCCCGCTGTCCTGGTGCCATTCCTGCTGTCCTGGTGCCATTCCTGCTGTCCCTGCTCTCCCATCTCTGCTGTCCCCACTGTCCCGGTGCCGTTCCCACTCTCCTGTTCCTGCTGTCCCGGAGCTATTCCCGGCTCTCCCATCCCCGCTGTTCTGGTGCCATTCCCGGCACTATTCCCGCTGTCCCAGATCCACTGTCCCCTTTGTCCCGGTGCCATCCCTGCTGTCCCATCCCCTCTGTCCCGGTGCCATCCCCGCTGTCCCATCCCCGCTGTCCCGGTGCTGTCCCCGCTGTCCCCACTGTCCCGTCCCCGCTGTCCCAGTGCCATCCCCACGTCCCAGTGCCATCCCTGCTGTCCTGGTGCTGTTCCCGGCTCTCCCATCCCCGCTGTTCTGGTGCCATTCCCGGCACTATTCCCGCTGTCCCGTTCCCGCTGTCCCGGTGCTGTCCCCACTGTCCCAGTGCCATCCCCGCTGTCCCATCCCCGCTGTCCCGGTGCTGTCCCCACTGTCCCAGTGCCATCCCCACTGTCCCAGTGCCATCCCCGCTGTCCCGGTGCCATCCCCACTGTCCCAGTCCCATCCCCACTGTCCCAGTGCCATCCCCACTGTCCCAGTCCCATCCCCACTGTCCCAGTGCCATCCCCACTGTCCCAGTCCCATCCCCGCTGTCCCATCCCCGCTGTCCCGGTGCCATCCCCACTGTCCCAGTGCCATCCCTGCTGTCCCGGTGCCATCCCCACTGTCCCAGTGCCATCCCCGCTGTCCCAGTGCCATCCCCACTGTCCCAGTCCCATCCCCGCTGTCCCAGTGCCATCCCCGCTGTCCCAGTGCCATCCCCGCTGTCCCGGTGCCGTTCCCGGCTCTCCCGTTCCCACTGTCACATTCCCGCTGTCCCGGCTGTCCCATCCCCGCTGTCCCGGTGCCATCCCCGCTGTCCCGTCCCCTCTGTCCCAGTGCCATCCCCGCTGTCCCAGTGCTGTCCCCACTGTCCCGGTGCCATCCCCGCTCTCCCATCCCCGCTGTCCCGGTGCCGTCCCCGCTGTCCCAGTGCCATCCCCGCTGTCCCGGTGCCATCCCCACTGTCCCAGTCCCATCCCCACTGTCCCAGTGCCATCCCCACTGTCCCAGTCCCATCCCCACTGTCCCAGTGCCATCCCCACTGTCCCAGTCCCATCCCCGCTCTCCCATCCCCGCTGTCCCGGTGCCATCCCCGCTGTCCCAGTGCCATCCCCTCTGTCCCGGTGCCATCCCCGCTGTCCCATCCCCACTGTCCCGGTGCTGTCCCCACTGTCCCAGTGCCATCCCCGCTGTCCCAGTGCCATCCCCGCTGTCCCAGTGACGTCTCCGCTGTGCCATCCCCGCTGTCCCAGCTCTCCCATTCCCGCTGTCCCATCCCTGCTGTCCCAGTGCCATCCCCGCTGTCCCGGTGCCGTTCCCGGCTCTCCTGTCCCCGCTGTCCCGGTGCCGTCCCCGCTCTCCCATCCCCGCTGTCCCGGTGCCATCCCCGCTGTCCCAGTGCCATCCCCGCTCTCCCGTTCCCGCTGTCCCGTTCCCGTTCCCGGCTCTCCCATCCCCGCTGTCCCGGTGCCATCCCCGCTCTCCCATCCCCGCTGTCCCGGCTCTCCCGTCCCCGCTCTCCCGTCCCCGTTCCCGGCTCTCCCGTCCCCGCTCTCCCGTTCCCGCTGTCCCGTTCCCGTTCCCGGCTCTCCCGTCCCCGCCGTGCCGTGCCGGTGGCGCTGACCTGTCGCGGTTCTTGGTGAGCAGGTTGCGCTCGATGCCCTCCATGAGGTTCTCGAAGCAGAGGTGCATGGCCTGCTGCTTCTCCGGGGGCTGGCTGTTGACAATGCTGTTCCGCAGGTCCGAGAAGTACTGCGGGGACAGACGGCCGTGCCTCAGTTTCACCGGATCGGAACCGGGAGCTGGGAGCACACCCGTTCCCCCCGGATCGGGAACCGGGAGCTGGGAGCACACCCACTCCTGCCGGATCGGCCCGTTCCCCCCGGATCGGGAGCCGGGAGCGCGCCCACCCACCCCAGGGTGCTGGAGTGAGGTGGGAGCGTCCCCGTGTGTGAGGGATCGGCCCGGCTATGGACTGTTCCAAAATTGGGACCGTTCCAAAATTGGGACTGTTCCAAAATTGGGACCGTTCCAAAATTGGGATCATTCCAAAACTGGGATCATCCTGGCCAAGGGATTGTCCTGGCCACGGTATAGCCTGGCCATGGGACCATTCAAAATTGGGATAATTCCAAAATTGGGACCATTCCAAGGTTGGATCATTCCAAAATTGGATCATTCCAAAACTGAGATCATTCCAAAATTGGATCGTTCCAAAACTGGGATAATTCCAAAATTGGATCGTTCCAAAACTGAGATCATTCCAAAATTGGATCGTTCCAAAACTGGGATAATTCCAAAATTGGGATCATTCCAAAATTGGATCGTTCCAAAACTGAGATCATTCCAAATTTGGATCGTTCCAAAACTGGGATCATTCCAAAATTGGATCGTTCCAAAACTGGGATCATTCCAAAACTGGGATCATTCCAAAATTGGGATCATTCCAAAATTGGATCATTCCAAAACTGAGATCATTCCAAATTTGGATCGTTCCAAAACTGGGATCATTCCAAAATTGGATCGTTCCAAAACTGGGATCATTCCAAAATTGGGATAATTCCAAAACTGGGACCATTCCAAAACTGGGACCATTCCAAAACTGGGATAATTCCAAAACTGGGATCATTCCAAAATTGGGATCATTCCAAAATTGGGGTAATTCCAAAACTGGGATCATTCCAAAACTGGGACCATTCCAAAACTGGGACCATTCCAAGGATCATCCTGGGCTTGGGATAATTCTAAAATTGGGATAATTCCAAGGATCACCCTGGCCACGGGACCATTCCAGGGATCACCCTGGCCACGGGACCATTCCCAGGCTTTTCTGGGAACGCTCTCCGCCCCGGGTGGTGTTTTCCAGCCGGGATGGCTCCGTTACCTTCTCGTTGAGCAGGATGAGGCCGAGCAGGGGCCGGGACATGGACCACTGGTTCCGGCAGTCCTCGAAGATGATGATGTTCAGCACCGTGGAGAGCATCTGCCACGGCCAAACAAGGGTTAACGGCAGGCCCTCCGACCCACCCCGTCGATCCCATCCCAAATCCCACCCCATGGATCCCATGGATCCCATCCCAAATCCCACCTCATGGATCTCACCCCATGGATCCCACCCCCCCAGAGATCCCATCCCAAATCCCACCCCATGGATCCAAATCCCAAATCCCATCTCATCCCATCCCAATTCCATGGATCCCATCCCATGGATCCCATCCCATCCCAGGGATCCCATCCCATCCCAGGGATCCCATCCCAATCCCATGGATCCCACCCCATGGATACCATCGATCCCATCCCATGGATCCCATACCAATCCCGTGGGTCCCATCCCATAGATCCCCCACCCCATGGATCCCGTCCCAATCCCACCCCATGGGTCCCATCCCATTGATCCCATGGGTCCCATCCCATTGATCCCATGGATCCCATCCCATGGATCCCCCACCCCATGGATCCCATGCATTTTTTGCCCTCTCAGGTGTATTTTTCCCTCCCCTGGTTTTTTTTGGTGTCTCCCAGGTGTATTTTTTGCCCTCCCAAGTATATTTTTGGAGCCCCCCAGGTATATTTTTCCCCTCCCGAGGTATATTTTCCCCTCCCCAGGTGTATTTTCCCCTTCCCAGGTATATTTTCCCCTCCCAGGTGTACTTTTTGCCCTCCCAGGTGTATTTTTTCCCTCCCCAGGTATATTTTCCCCTCTCAGGTATATTTTTTCCCTCCCTAGGTGTATTTTTGGTGTCTCTCAGGTGTATTTTTGGAGTCCCCAGGTATATTTTTCCCCTCCCCAGGTGTATTTTTCCCCTCACAGGTGTATTTTTCCCCTCCCCAGGTGCATTTTTTGCCCTCTCAGGCGTATTTTCCCCTCTCAGGTGTACTTTTTGTCCCCCCAGGTGCATTTTTCCCTCCCCAGGTATATTTTTTCCCCTCCCCAAGTATATTTTTCCCCATCCCAGGTATATTTTTCCCCTCTCAGGTATATTTTTCCCTCCCCAGGTGTATTTTCCCCTTCCCCAGGTCTCTTTTCCCCTCCCCAGGTGTATTTTTGGTGTCTCTCAGGTATATTTTTGCCCTCCCAGGTGTATTTTTCCCCTCACAGGTGTATTTTTCCCCTCCCCAGGTGCATTTTTTGCCCTCTCAGGCGTATTTTCCCCTCCCAGGTGTATTTTTTGCCCTCCCAGGTATATTTTTGCCCTCCCAGGTATATTTTTGGATCCCCAGGTGTACATTTTCCCCTCCCAGGTGTATTTTTTCCCCTCCCAGGTATATTTTTTACCCTCCCAGGTGTATTTTTTCCCCTCCCAGGTATATTTTTGGATCCCCAGGTGTATTTTTCCCCTCCCAGGTGCATCCCACCCCGGGGCTGACCTGCTGCACCATCTCGGGGTGCTGCTGCATGATGTGCAGGAAGCGGTCGCTCTCCTGCGCCAGCGCCGTCGATCTCTTCTTGGAGCTGCGCGAGAGCTGCTTGAACAGGTACGTGACGATGTGGTCCAGGCAGGAGCAGCAGCCCGTGCACACCATCGTGTCTGGGGCAAAAACGGGGAAAATCAGAGTTTTGGGGAGAAAAGTGGGGAAAATGGGAAAAAAATGGGAGATTCAGGGACAAAAAGTGGAGAAAATGGGAGATAAATGAGAGTTTTGGGGGGAAAAACGTGGGGAAAATGGGAGATAAATGAGAGTTTCGGGGGGAAAAAGTGGAGAAAATGGGAGATAAATGAGAGTTTCGTGGGGAAAAAGTGGAGAAAATGGGAGATAAATTAGAGTTTCAGGGGGAAAATGTGGGGAAAAATTGGGGAAATAAAAAGAAAGTTTCAGGGGGAAAACAGGGAAAAAGGGGAAAATAATGGGGGGAATTGGGGGGAAAAATGGGGAAAATTTGGGGACATAATGGGGGGAAATGGGGAAAAATTGGGAAAATAATGGGGGAATGGGGAAAAAGGGGAAAATAATCGGGGAAATGGGGAGAAACAGGAAAATGGGAAAAATGGGAGATAAATGAGAGTTTCGGGGGCAAAAAGTGGGGAAAATGGGAAAAAATGGGAGATTCAGGGGGAAAAAGTGGAGAAAATGGGAGATAAATGACAGTTTCGGGGGGAAAAAGTGGAGAAAATGGGAGATAAATGAGAGTTTCGGGGGGAAAAAGTGGGGGAAATGGGGGATAAACGAGAGTTTCGGAGGGAAAAAGTGGGGGAAATGGGAGATAAATGAGAGTTTTGGGGGCAAAAAGTGGGGAAAATGGGAAAAAATGGGAGATTCAGGGGGAAAAAGTGGAGAAAATGGGAGATAAATGAGAGTTTCGGGGGGAAAAAGTGGGGAAAATGGGAGATAAATGAGAGTTTCGAGGGGAAAAAGTGGAGAAAATGGGGAAAAATGGGGGAAATAATGGGGGAATTGGGGGGAAAAATGGGGAAAATTTGGGGACATAATGGGGGGAAATGGGGAAAAATTGGGAAAATAATGGGGGAATGGGGAAAAAGGGGAAAATAATCGGGGAAACGGGGAGAAATGGGAAAATGCGAAAAATGGGAGACAAATGAGAGTTTTGGGGGGAAAAAGTGGAGAAAATGGGAGATAAATGAGAGTTTCAGGGGAAAAAGTGGAGAAAATGGGAGATAAATGAGAGTTTCGGGGGAAAAAGTGGAGAAAATGGGAGATAAATGAGAGTTTCGGGGGGAAAAAGTGGGGGAAATGGTGGATAAATGAGAGTTTCGGGGGGAAAAAGTGGGGGAAATGGGGAAAAATGGGGGAAATAAAAAGAAAGTTTCAGGGGGAAAACAGGGAAAAAAGGGGAAATGGGGAAAATAATGGGGGGAATTGGGGGGGAAAATGGGGGAAAATTTGGGGACATAATGGGGGAATGGGGAAAAAGGGGAAAATAATCGGGGAAATGGGGAGAAACGGGAAAATGGGAAAAATGGGAGATAAATGAGAGTTTTGGGGGCAAAAAATGGGGAAAATGGGAAAAAAATGGGAGATTCAGGGGGAAAAAGTGGAGAAAATGGGAGATAAATGAGAGTTTCGGGGGGAAAAAGTGGGGGAAATGGGGGATAAATGAGAGTTTCCGGGGGAAAAAGTGGAGAAAATGGGAGATAAAGGAGAGTTTTGGGGGGAAAAAGTGGGGAAAATGGGAAAAAAATGGGAGATTCAGGGGGAAAAAGTGGAGAAAATGAGAGATAAATGAGAGTTTTGGGGGAAAAAAGTGGGGGAAATGGGAGATAAATTAGAGTTTCAGGGGGAAAATGTGGGGAAAATGGGGAAAAATGGGGGAAATAAAAAGAAAGTTTCAGAGGGAAAACGGAAAAAAGGGGAAATGGGGAAAATAATGGGGGGAATTGTGGGGAAAAATGGGGAAAATTTGGGGACATAATGGGGGGAAATGGGGAAAAATTGGGAAAATAATGGGGGAATGGGGAAAAAGGGGAAAATAATCGGGGAAATGGGGAGAAACGGGAAAATGGGAGAAAATGGGGAAAAAATGGGGAAAAATGAGAGTTTCAGGGGAAAAGAGAGAAATAAGGGGGAAATAATGGGGAAAATTGGGAAAAGTGGGGGGAAAAGGAGGAAAATGGGGAAAGTGAGAGTTTCGGGGGGAAAAACAGGGAAAAAATAGGGAAAATGGGGGAAATAATGAGGAAAATGCAGAAAAATGGGGGGGGAAATGGGGAAATAATGGGGAAAAAAAGAGGTTTTGGGGAAAATGGGGAAATATGGGGGGAAATGGGGGAAAAATGGGGATAAATGGGGAAAAATGGGGGTTTGGGGGAAATGGGGAAAATGGGGGTTTGGGGGAAAAAAAACGGGGGAAATGGGAAAAATGGGGGAAAATGAGAGGTTTGGGGGGAAAAATGGGGAAAATGGGGAAAAATGGGGAAAAAATGAGAGTTTCGGGGGAAAAACAGGGAAAAATGGGGGAAATAATGGGGGGAAATGAGAAAAATGGGGAAAAATGGGGGAAACGGGGGAAATAATGGGGGAATAATGGGGAGAAATGGGGAAAAAGGGGAGAAATGGGGGAAAAGGGGAAAAAGGGGGAAAATTAGAGTTTTGGGGGGAAAACGTGAGGAAAATGGGGATAAAATGGGAAAAAATGGGGGAAAATGGGGATTTAGATTTAACCCCTTGTGGAACAGGGGGATTTAACCCCTTGTGGAAAACAAGGATTTAACCCCATGTGGAAAATTGGGATTTTAACCCCTTGTGGAAAATTGGGATTTTAACTCACGTGGAACACGGGGATTTAAATTTAACACCATGTGGAAATTTGGGATTTGATTGAACACCATGAGGAAAACGGGGAAGCAGAAAATTGGGATTTTAACCCCATGTGGAACATGAGAATTCAATCCCATGTGAGAAATTGGGATGTGGAAAATTGGGATTTAAACCCGGTATGGAACAGAGGGCTTTAACCCCTTGTGGAAAATGGAGAAGTGGAAAAATTGGGATTTTAACCCCTTGTGGAACACGGGGATTTAACCCCTTGTGGAACAGGGAGATTTAACCCCTTGTGGAACATGGGAATTTAAATTTAACCCCTTGTGGAACACGGGGATTTAACCCCTTGTGGAACATGGGAATTTAAATTTAACCCTTTGTGGAACAGGGGGATTTAACCCCTTGTGGAACATGGGAATTTAAATTTAACCCCTTGTGGAACACAGGAATTTAAATTTAATCCTTGTGGAACACAGGGATTTAACCCCTTGTGGAACAGGGGGTTCCGAGCCCCCCACCCCACCCCGAATTCCCGAATTTTGGGGTTACCGAGCGCGGTGAGCCCCTCGGAGATGGAGGACAGGATGTACATGATGACGTGCGGCTCCAGGCTGGCGATGAAGTTCATGTGGTCCTGGGTCAGCACTTCCAGCAGGGAATAGTAGGATTGGCTCAGCTTGGGATAATCCTGCGGGAACAGCGGGAAAAGGAGGCTCAGGGATTGCCCTGGAAGGGGAAAATTCCGAAATCCGGCCAGGAATTCCCAAATGTTAACGAGGATATTCCCAAATCCAGCCAGGATATTCCAAAATCCAGCCAGGATATTCCTGAATCCGGCCAGGATATTCCAAAATCCAGCCAGGAATTCCTGAATCTAACCAGGAATTCCTAAATCCAGCCAGGATATTCCTGAATGTAGCCAGGAATTCTGAAATCTGGACAGGAATTCCTCAATCCAGCCCGAAATTCCTGAATGCGGCCAGGAATTCCTGAATCCAGACTGGAATTCCAAAATCCAGACAAGAACTCCTGAACCCAGCTAGGAATTCTTAAATCCAGACTCAATATTCCAAAATCCAGCCAGGATATTTCGGAATCCAGACAGGAATTCCTGAATCTAACCAGGATATTCCTAAATCCAGCCAGGAATTCTCAAAGGATGGGGGAGGGAACTCCCAGGGGATGGAATTCCCAGGAGCTGGAATTCCTGAGGGATGGAACTCCCAGGACATGGCAGTCCCAGGGCATGGAACTCCCAGGGGCCGGAATTCCCAGGACTCAGAATTCCCAGGACATGGCACTCCCAGGGGCCGGAATTCCCAGGACATGGAACTCCCAGGGGCTGGTGTTCCTGGTGGCTGGAATTCTGGGTGGGGATTCCCAGGGGCTGGCACTCCCAGGGGCTAGAATTCCCAGGGCTAGCACTCCCAGGGGCTGGAATTCCTGGGACACAGAATTCCCAGAACACGGAATTCCCCAGAACACGGAATCCCCAGAACACGGAATCCCCAGAACACGGAATCCCCGTGACACAGAATTCCCAGAACACGGAATCCCCGGGACACGGAATCCCCAGAACACGGAATCCCCAGGACACAGAATACCAAGAACACGGAATCCCCAGGACACAGAATTCCCAGAACACGGAATCCCCAGGACACAGAATCCCAAAACACAGAATCCCCAGGACACAGAATCCCCAGAACGCAGAATCCCCAGAACACAGAATCCCCAGGACACAGAATCCCCAGAACACGGAATCCCCAGGACACGGAATCCCCAGAACACAGAATTCCCAGGACACGGAATTCCCAGGACACAGAATTCCCAGGACACGGAATCCCCAGAATATGGAATCCCCAGGACACGGAATCCCCAGGACACGGAATTCCCAGGACACGGAATTCCCAGGACACGGAATCCCCAGGACACGGAATTCCCAGGACACGGAATCCCCGGGACACAGAATCCCCAGAACACGGAATCCCCAGAACACGGAATCCCCAGAACACAGAAGACACAGAATCCCAAGAACACAGAATTCCCGTGACACAGAATTCCCAGAACACGGAATCCCCATGACACAGAATTCCCGTGACACAGAATTCCCAGGACAGGAATTCCCAGGACAGGAATTCCCGTGGCTGACCAGCAGGTCGCTGTGCGGGATGGAGAGCAGCAGCTTGATGAAGGTCTGCAGCGCGTTGTCCAGCGCGTCGTCGCCGTACAGTCGGAAGACGCCGAAGTTGACGTAGCTGCCGCTGAGCGCCGCCTTCAGCATGGAGAAGCAGATGGAGATGCCCTTCAGCTTCAGCGCGTACACCTGCTCCTTGGGCACCTCGCCCAGCGTCAGGATGCGATTCCCTGCGGGAATTCCGGCTCGGGGTCACCGCGGCCGTCCCAGATCCATCCCAACCCAAACCATTCCATGATCCCTTGGATTCCAAACTGCATGGGATTCCAAATCCACCCCAACCCAAAATCGGGATGTTGGAATGAGATTTCAAATCCATCCCATGTCCAAATCATTCCCTGATCCAATGAATTCCACGCTGGATGGGATCTCAAATCCATTCCAACCCAAACCGTTCCATGATCCCTTGGATTCCAAACTGGACAGGATTTCAAATCCATTCCAAACCCAAAATCGGGGATATTGGAATGGGCTTTCAAATCCATCCCCACACAAACCATTCCCTGATCCAATGAATTCCAAACTGGATGGGATTTCAAATCCATCCCAACCCAGACCGTTCCATCATCCCTTGGATTCCCAACTGCATGGGATTCCAAACCCATCCCAACCCAAAATCGGGATTTTGGAATGAGATTTCAAATCCATCCCATGCCCAAACCATTCCATGATCCCTTGGATTCCAAACTGGATTGCATCTCAAATCCATTCCAACCCAAAATCTGGGAATTATTTATGTGGTTCATTTCCAACCCAAACCGTTCCATGATCCCTTGGATTCCAAATTGCATGGGATTTCAAATCCATCCCAGCCCAAACCATTCCCTGATCTTGTAAATTCCAAACTAGATGGGATTTCAAATCCATTCCAACCCGAAATCTGGAAATTATTTATGTAGTTCCCTTCTAACCCAAACCATTCCATGATCACTTGGATTCCAAATTGGGATGGAATTTCAAATGCATCCCAGCCCAAACCATACCCTGATCCCTGTAAACTCCACTCTGGATGGGATTTCAAATCCATTCCAACCCAAACCATTCCATGATCCCTTGGATTCCAAACTGGACAGGATTTCAAATCCATCCCAACCAGTAATCTGGGAATTGGGATGGGATTTCAGATCTTTTCCAACCCAAACCATTGCATCATCCACTGAATTCCAAACTAGATCAGATTTCAAATCCATCCCAACCCAAAATCTGGGAATTATTTACGTGGTTCATTTCCAACCCAAACCATTTCATGATCCCTTGGATTCCAAACTGGATGGGATTTCAAATCCATCCCAACCCGAAATCGGGATATTGGAAAGGGAATTCAAATCCATCCCAACCTGAAATCCGGATATTGGAATGGGC
The DNA here is from genome assembly GCF_048771995.1 of Taeniopygia guttata. Classification (NCBI taxonomy): domain Eukaryota; kingdom Metazoa; phylum Chordata; class Aves; order Passeriformes; family Estrildidae; genus Taeniopygia; species Taeniopygia guttata. The sequence goes on along the minus strand of NC_133047.1, from coordinate 1,808,301 downwards.
TTTCCAATCCATTCCCACCCAAAATCTGGGAATTGGGATGGAATTCCAAATCCTTTCCAACCCAAAATCTGGGAATTATTTATGTGATTCCTTTCCAACCCAAACCATTCCATCATCCAGGACATTTCCAGGATTATAAACTCAGGATTTTTCCAGGATGAATCCAGGATTTATCCATGGATGAATCCATGATTTTTCCAGGAAGAATCGAAGATGAACCCAGGATGTTTCCAAGATTTTTCCATGGATGAATCCATGATTTTTCCAAGATGCTTCCAGGATGAATCCATGGATGAACCCAGGATGTTTCCAGGGTTTATCCATGGATGAATCCGTGATTTTTCCAGGATTTTTTCAGGATGAATCCATGGATGAATCCATGGATGACCCCAGGACGTTCCCAGGACGAATCCAGGATGTTTCCATGGATGAATCCGTGATTTTTCCAGGATGAATCCAGGATTTATCCATGGATTAATCCATGATTTTTCCAGGACGTTTCCAGGATGAATCCATGGATGAACCCAGGATTAATCCAGGATGTTTCCATGGCTGAATCCATGATTTTTCCAGGATTTTTCCAGGAGGAATCCAGGATTTCTCCGGGATTCCCCATGGATCCATCCCGGCTCCCTCACCGTAGGTGGTGATCATCTTGCTGGTCTCCCGGAAGAGCAGAATCCCGTTGGGAGAGGAGACGTCGAACTGCAGCCGCTGGGACCTGCGGGAAAACGGGAAAAGGGAATTCCGGGAATCTTCCCCTGGAGCAGGGAATTCCAGGAGAGCTGGGAATGTTCATCTGGAAAAGGGGAATTCCAGGGAATGTTCCCCTGGAGCAGGGAATTCCGGGAGAATTGGGAATGTTCCCCCGGAGAAGAGAATTCCAGGGAATGTTCCCCTCGAGAAGAGAAATCCAAGAGAGTTGGGAATGTTCCCCTGGAAAAGGGGAATTCCAGGGAATCTTCCCCTGGAACAGGGGAATTCCAGGAGAGCTGGGAATGTTCCCCTGGAAAAGGGGAATTCCAGGGAATGTTCCCCTGGAGAAGGGAATTCCAGGAGAATTGGGAATGTTCCCCACGAGAAGAGAATTCCAGGGAATGTTCCCCTGGAAAAGGGAAATTCCAGGAGAGTTGGGAATGTTCCCCTGGAGAAGAGAATTCCAGGGAATGTTCCCCTGGAGCAGGGAATTCCAGGAGAGCTGGGAATGTTCCCCTGGAAAAGGGGAATTCCAGGGAATGTTCCCCTGGAGAAGAAAATTCCAGGAGAGCTGGGAATGTTCCCCTGGAGAAAGGAATTCCAGGGAATGTTCCCCTGGAGAAGAAAATTCCAGGAGATTTGGGATTGCTCATCTGGAAAAGGGAAATTCCAGGAGAGTTGGGAATGTTCCCCTGGAGCAGGGAATTCCAGGGAATGTTCCCCTGGAAAAGGGAATTCCAGGAAAGCTGGAGAGGATTTGGGATAAAGGATGGGAAAACAGGGAATGGATTCTGACCGGAAAATTAAGAGATTTTTTGGGATTTTGGGAAGGAATTCTCGGGGATGGAATTCCCAGAGGAGCTGTGGATCCCTGGGAGTGTCCAAGGAAAGGTTGGATCCCCTGGGATGGGGATGTTGAACTGGATTTAAAGCGCTTCCAAGGCGCAGAATTCCAGGAAATCCTGGATTTTTGGGACTTCCTACCTGTTATAAATGGGATTTGTGAGGAAAAATGGGATTTGGGGGGAAAAAATGGGGAAAAAAAAGGGGAAAAAATAGGGATTTGGGAGGGAAAAATAGGGATTTGGGGGAGGGAAAATGAAGATTTTTGGGGAGAAAAATGGGAACTTGATGCAACAACCCTGCAGAAAATCTGCAATAACCCCCTCAAGGTGCAGAATTCCAGGGAATCCCGGAATTTTGGGAATTTCTGACCTGTTGTAAATGGGATATAGGAGAAAAAATGGGATATGGGGGAGGGGAAATGGGGAAAAAATGGGGATTTGGGGTGTAAGAACCACACAGAGAGAGATGAAATCAGCTTAAAACCCCTACAAGGTGCAGAATTCCATGAAATCCCAAATTTTTGGGAATTTCCTACCTGTTGTAAATGGGGTTTGTGAGGAAAAATGGGATTTGGGGAGAAAGAACCACACAGAAAAGGTGAAATAACCCCTTCCAAGGTACAGAATTCCATGAAATCTCGTATTTTAAGGATATTCCTACCTGCTGTAAATGGGATTTAGGAGGAAAAATGGATTTGGGGGAGGGGAAATGGGGAAAAAATGTGGATTTGGGGGGGAAAATGGGGATTTTGGGGGCAAAAACTGGGGATTTGGGGGAAACAACCATGCAGAGAATGCAATAACCCCTTCCAGTGTGCAGAATTCCATGAAATCCTGGATTTTTGGGAATTTCCTACCTGTTGCAAATGGGATTGAGGAGGAAAAATGGAATTTGGAAGGGAAAAATGGGGAACAAAATGAGGATTTGGGGAAAAAAAAGAGGATTTGATGCAACAACCCCACAGAAAATCTGCAATAACCCCTCCAAGGCGCAGAATTCCAGGGAATCCCAAAATTTTGGGAATTCCTGCCTGTTGTAAATGGGATTTAGGAGGAAAAATGGGATTTGGGGGAGGGGAAATAGGGGAAAAAATGGAGATTTGGGGGAAAAAATGAGGATTTGATGCAACAACCCCACAGAAAGGTGCAATAACCCCTCCAAGGTGCAGAATTCCATGAAATCTCAGATTTTAAGGATATTCCTACCAGTTATAAATGGGTTTAGGAGGAAAAATGGGATTTGGGAAGGAAAATGTGGATTTGCAGAGGGAAAATGGGGAAAAAATGGGGATATGGGGGGAAAAAATGAGGATTTTTGGAGGGAAAATGAGGGTTTTGGACAACAACCCCACATAAAAGATGCAATACGCCCCCTCAAGGCGCAGAATTCCAGGAAATCCCGGAATTCTGGGAATTCCTACCTGTTGTAGATGGGATTTAGGAGGAAAAATGGGATTTTGGGAAGGAGAAATAGGGAAAGAAATGGAGATTTGGGGGGGGAAAATGGGATTTTGGGGAGGGAAAATGTGGAAAAAAGGAGGATTTTTTTGGGGAAAATGAGGATTTTTGGGGGGAAAACAAGGATTTAAGACAACAACTCCCCCAGAAAAGGCACAACAACCCCCCCAAGGTGCAGAATTCCAGGAAATCCGGGAATTTTGGGGATTTTACCTGTTGTGGACCAGCTCAGCCATGAGTTTGAGCACGGGCGTGGTGCAGGCGGGGTCGTGGTACCAGAGCTCGATGGCTCTCTGCAGGATGGGCAGGTACGAGGGGTAACTGCCCCAGTCAAGGAATTCCCGGAAAAATTCCCGGAAAAAACTCCCCATCTTCCCGGGAAAATCCCCAGAAAAATCCCCAGAAAAATCCCCGATTTTCCGAGAAAAATCCCCAGAAAAATTCCCGATTATCCCGGGTTTAGGATTAGGCTCAGGATTTAGGATTTAGGATAGGGATTTAGGATTTAGGCGGGCTCAGGATTTAGGATCAGGATTAGGATCAGGGTTTAGGATTAGGATTAGGCTCAGGATTTAGGATTTAGGATTTAGGATCGGGATTTAGGATCAGGCTTGGGCTCAGGATTTAGGATCAGGATTTAGGATGAGGGTTTAGGATCAGGATTTAGGATCAGGCTCAGGATTTAGGATCAGGATTAGGATCAGGGTTTAGGATTAGGCTCAGGATTTAGGATTTAGGATAGGGATTTAGGATTTAGGCGGGCTCAGGATTTAGGATCAGGATTAGGATCAGGTTTTAGGATTAGGATTAGGCTCAGGATTTAGGATTTAGGCTCGGGATTTAGGATCAGGCTTGGGCTCAGGATTTAGGATCAGGATTTAGGATGAGGGTTTAGGCTCAGGATTTAGGATCAGGATTTAGGATTTAGGATTAGGCTCGGGATTTAGGATCAGGCTTGGCTCAGGATTAAGGATCAGGATTTAGGATGAGGGTTTAGGCTCAGGATTTAGGATCAGGGTTTAGGATTAGGATTAGGCTCAGGATTTAGGATTTAGGATAGGGATTTAGGATCAGGCTTGGCTCAGGATTTAGAATGAGGATTTAGGATGAGGGTTTAGCCTCAGGATTTAGGATGAGGCTCAGGATTTAGGATCAGGATGAGGATTTAGGATCAGATTTAGGATTTAGGATTAGGATGAGGATTTAGTGTCAGGATTTAGGATCAGGCTCAAGATTTAGGATCAGGATTTAGGATCAGGGTTTAGGATTAGGATTAGGCTCAGGATTTAGGATTTAGGATTGGAATTTAGGATCAGGCTTGGGCTCAGGATTTAGGCTCAGGATTTAGGATGAGGGTTTAGGCTCAGGATTTAGGATTAGGATCAGGATTTAGGATATAGGATTGGGATTTAGGATTTAGGGTCGGGATTTAGGATCAGGTTTGGCTCAGGATTTAGGATCAGGATTTAGGATCAGGGTTTAGGCTCAGGATTTAGGATGAGGCTCAGGATTTAGGATCAGGGTTTAGGCTCAGGATTTAGGATCGGGATTTAGGATCAGGGTTTAGGATTAGGATTAGGCTCAGGATTTAGGATCAGGATTTAGGATCAGGGTTTAGGCTCAGGGTTTAGGATTAGGCTCAGGATTTAGGATTTAGGATCGGGATTTAGGATCAGGCTTGGCTCAGGATTTAGGATCAGGCTTGGCTCAGGATTAAGGATCAGGATTTAGGATCAGGGTTTAGGCTCAGGATTTAGGATCGGGATTTAGGATCAGGGTTTAGGATTTAGGATTTAGGATTTCGGATACATCCACTCGAAGAGCATCATGAAGGAGGTTTTGGCGTTGAAGGCGAAGGCGATGCCGCGCAGGTCCCGCACCAGCCCCACCAGCGTGCGCTGCGGGCACAGAGCGGCGCTGTGGGGGACCCCGAATCCCCCGGGGACCCCGAATCCCACAGGAACCCCGAATCCCTCTGCAGGGACCCCAATCCCACAGGGACCCCAAACCCCGCGGGGACCCCAAATCCCTGCGGGGACCCCAAATCCCTCTGCGGGGACCCCAAATCCCTCTGCAGAGACCCCAATCCCACAGGGACCCCAAATCCTGCACTGACCCCAAATCCCTCTGCAGGGACCCCAAATCCCACAGCGACCCCAAATCCCTCTGCAGGGACCCCAAAGCCCTGCGGGGACCCCAAATCCCTCTGCGGGGACCCCAAATCCCACAGCGACCCCAAATCCCTCTGCAGGGACCCCAAATCCCTCTGTAGAGACCCCAGTCCCACAGGGACCCCAAATCCCTCTGCAGGGACCCCAAATCCCTCTGCAGGGACCCCAAATCCCTCTGCAGGGACCCCAATCCCACAGGGACCCCAAATCCCTGCGGGGACCCCAAATCCACAGCGACCCCAAATCCCACAGGGACCCCAAATCCCTCTGCAGGGACCCCAAATCCCACAGGGACCCCAAATCCCACAGGGACCCCAAAGCCCTGCGGGGACCCCAAATCCCTCTGCAGGGACCCCAAATCCCACAGGGACCCCAAATCCCTCTGCGGGGACCCCAAATCCCACAGGGACCCCAAATCCCTCTGCGGGGACCCCAAATCCCTCTGCAGGGACCCCGAATCCCACAGGGACCCCAATCCCACAGGGACCCCAATCCCACAGGGACCCCAAATCCTGCACTGACCCCAAATCCCTCTGCAGGGACCCCAAATCCTGCAGCGACCCCAAACAGTGCAGCAACCCCAAATCCTTTCCTCTGCAGTGACCCCAAATCCTTCCCTGAGAATGGACCCCAAATCCCACTGGAGTGACCCCAAATCCACTGCAGTGACCCCAAATCCCTCTGGAGTGATCCCAAATCCCACTGCAGTGACCCCAAATCCTGCAGCAACCCCAAATCCCACTGGAGTGACCCCAAATCCTGCAGCAACCCCAAATCCCACTGGAGTGACCCCAAATCCTGCAGCAACCCCAAATCCCAATGGAGTGACCCCAAATCCCACTGAAGTGACCCCAAATCCCTCTGCAGGGACCCCAAATCCCTCTGCAGTGACCCCAAATCCACTGCAGGGACCCCAAATCCCTGCGGGGACCCCAAATCCCACTGGAGTGATCCCAAATCCCTCTGGACCGACCCCAAGGCATTTGGGAACCCCAATTCCCTCAGGATCGATCCCAAATCCCTCTGGATTTATCCCAAAGGATTCAGGAACCCCAAATTCCGAGAGCCCAAATCCCACAGAAAGGATCCCCGAAAATCCAGGAAAATTTGGGAATTTCCTCCCGCCCGCCCCAGAGCCCAAAACCCACGGAAAGGACCCCGGGAAATTGGGGAAAATTTGGGAATTTCCTCCTGTCTGTTCCAAACCCCAAATCCCATGGGAAAGATCCTGGGAAATTGGGGAAAACTGGGGAAAATTGGGAAAAATTCAGGAATTTCCTCCTGCCTTCCCCGAAGCCCAAAACCCACGGAAAGGATCCCGGGAAATTGGGGAAAATTGGGCAAAATTTGGGAATTTCCTCCTGTCTGTTCCAAACCCCAAATCCCATGGGAAAAATCCTGGGAAATTGGGGAAAACTGGGGAAAATTGGGGAAAATTCAGGAATTTCCTCCCGCCTGCCCCAGAGCCCAAATCCCACGGAAAGGACCCCGGGAAATTGGGGAAAATTAGGGGAAATTTGGGAATTTCCTCCCGTCTGTTCCAAACCCCAAATCCCATGGGAAAGATCCTGGGAAATTGGGGAAAACTGGGGAAAATTGGGAAAAATTCAGGAATTTCCTCCCGCCTGCCCCAGAGCCCAAAACCCACGGAAGGGACCCCGGGAAATTGGGGAAAATTAGGGGAAATTTGGGAATTTCCTCCCGCCTGCCCCAGAGCCCAAAACCCACGGAAGGGATCCCAGGAAATTGGGGAAAATAGGGGAAAATTCGGGAATTTCCTCCCATCTGTTCCAAAACCCAAATCCCAGGAAAGGAGCCTGCGAAATTGGGGAAAATTTGGGAATTTCCTCCCGCCTGCCCCAAAGCCCAAATCCCACAGAAAGGAACCCAGGAAATTGTATAAAATTCGGGAATTTCGTCCTGCCTGCCCCAGAGCCCAAATCCCACGGACAGGATCCCCGGAAATCTGGGAAAATCCAGGAAAATTTGGGAATTCTGGCGGCCCACCTTGGCCTCCTGCTCGTTGAAGGAGTTGGTGCTGAACATCTGAGCCACGGCCTCGAAGGCAGCGGTGAGGGGCAGCATGAACTGCTCGTACTGATCCTCGTCCTCCCCTGGAAACAGGGAAAATCCATGGAAAATCCATGGAAAAATATGGAAAATATGGAAAATTCAGGGGAAAATATGGAAAAAACATGGAAAACCATGGGAAAACCATGGAGAAACCCATGGGAAACCCATGGGAAATCCCCCATGAACTGCTCGTACTGATCCTCGTCCTCCCCTGGAAAACAGGGAAAATCCATGGAAAATCCATGGAAAAATATGGAAAATATGGAAAATTCATGGGAAAATATGGAAAAAACATGAAAAATATGGGAAAACCATGGAGAAACCCATGGGAAATCCCCCATGAACTGCTCGTACTGATCCTCGTCCTGCCCTGGAAACAGGGAAAAATCCATGGAAAATATGGGAAAATATGGAAAATTCATGGAAAAATATGGAAAAAACATGGAAAAATATGGGAAAACCATGGAGAAACCCAGTGAGAAACCCATGGGAAACCCCCCATGAACTGCTCGTACTGATCCTCGTCCTCCCCTGGAAACAGGGAAAAATCCATGGAAAATCCATGGGAAAATATGGAAAATATGGAAAATTCGTGGGAAAATATGGAAAAAACACGGAAAAATATGGAAAAAACATGAAAAAACCATGGAGAAACCCATGGGAAATCCCCCATGAACTGCTCGTACTGATCCTCGTCCTCCCCTGAAAACAGGGAAAAATCCATGGAAAATCCATGGGAAATCCATGGAAAAATATGGAAAATATGGAAAATTCATGAGAAAATATGGAAAAAACATGGAAAAATATGGGAAAAATCATAGAGAAACCCATGGAGAAACCCAATGGGAAACTCCCCATGAACTGCTCGTACTGATCCCTGTCCTCCCCTGGAAACAGGGAAAAATCAATGGAAAATCCATGGAAAAATATGGAAAATATGGAAAATTCGTGGAAAAATATGGAAAAAACACGGAAAAATATGGAAAAAACATGGAAAAACCATGGAGAAACCCATGGGAAATCCCCCATGAACTGCTCGTACTGATCCTCGTCCTCCCCTGGAAACAGGGAAAAACATGGAAAATCCATGGAAAAATATGGAAAACAGGGAAAAATATGAGAAAATATGGAAAAAAACATGAACAAATATGGAAAAAACACGGAAAAATATGGGAAAATATGGGAAAACCTCATGAACTGCTCATACTGATCCTCGTCCTCCTCTGGAACATGGAAAATCCATGGGAAACATGGAAAATCCATGGAAAAAACAGGGAAGATCCATGGAAAAATATGAAAAAACATAGAAAAACATGGGAAAACCATGGGAAAAAACCAGAAAAATGTGGAAAAACCATGGAAAAACATGAGAAAACATGGAAAAAACATGGAAAATCCATGGAGAACTTATCCCCAAATCTTACTGGGATGGAAAAGCTGATCCCAATTTTTGGGATGAGAAAATTGATCCAAATTTTTGGGATGGGAAAATTTGTCCGAAATTTTGGGATGGGAAAATTGATCCCAAACCTCGGTGGGATGGGAAAGTTGATCCCAAATTTTAGAATGGGGAAAATTGATCCCAAATCTTGGTGGGACTGAAAAGTCGATCCCAAATGTTGAGATGGAAAATCGATCCCAACTTTTTGCGATGGGAAAATCAATCCCATAAATTTTGGGATGGGAAGATCTGTCCCAATTTTTGGGATGAGAAAATCGATCCCGTATTTTAGAATGGGAAAACTGATCCCAAATCTCCACGGGATAAGAAAATTGATCCCAAATTTTGGGATGGGAAAATTGATCCGTAATCTTGGTGGGATTGAAAAGTTCATCCCAAATGTTGAGATGGAAAATCGATCCCAACTTTTGGGATGGAAAATCGATCCCCATTTTTGCGATGAGAAAATCAATCCCAAATTTTGGGATGGGAAGATCTGTCCCAATTTTTGGGATGAGAAAATCAATCCCATATTTTAGAATGAGAAAATTGATCCCAAATCTCCACGGGATGAGAAAATCGATCCCAAATTTTGGTACAGGAAAATCAACCCCGAGTTTTGCTGAGAGGGGGAAATCCAAGCCCCGTTTTTCCGGGCTGTTCCCCGCTCCAAGCCCAATTCCCGATTTTCCTTCGCGCCGGGAAGAGCCGGAATTCCGTAGGAATGTTGGGAATTTGGGGAATACCTAAATCCACCATGAGCAGCCGGCCCAGCGCGGTGTAGAAGGTGGTGCGGCAGCGCATGTCCGACAGGCTGGACTGGCTGTTGATCCCCAGGAAGGAAAAGTGCTCGCTCTGGAAAAGGGAAAAAACGGGAATTCCTGGGAAAATATCCTGGGAATTCCTGGGAAAATATCCTGGGAATTCCCAGGAAAATGTCCTGGGAATTCCTGGGAAAATGTCCTGGGAATTCCCAGGAAAATGTCCTGGGAATTCCTGGAAAAATGTCCTGGGAATTCCTGGGAAAATGTCCTGGGAATTCCTGGAAAATATCCCAGGAATTCCTGGGAAAATGTCCTGGGAATTCCAGGAAAACATTCCCTCCGACAGGCTGGACTGGCTGCTGATCCCCAGGAAGGAAAAGTGCTCGCTCTGGAAAAGGGAAAAAAACGGGAATTCCTGGGAAAATGTCCTGGGAATTCCTGGAAAATATCCTGGGAATTCCTGGGAAAATATCCCGGGAATTCCTGGAAAACATTCCCTCCGACAGGCTGGACTGGCTGTTGATCCCCAGGAAGGAAAAGTGCTCGCTCTGGAAAAGGGAAAAAAACGGGAATTCCTGGGAAAATATCCTGGGAATTCCTGGGAAAATGTCCCGGGAATTCCTGGAAAAATGTCCTGGGAATTCCGGGAAAATGTCCTGGGAATTCCAGGAAAACATTCCCTCCGACAGGCTGGACTGGCTGTTGATCCCCAGGAATGAAAAGTGCTCGCTCTGGAAAAGGGAAAAAATGGGAATTCCTGGGAAAATGTCCTGGGAATTCATGGAAAATATCCCAGGAATTCCAGGAAAATATCCCGGGAATGCCAGGAAAACATTCCCAGCTGCCCGTGCCCGACAGGCTGGACTGGCTGTTGATCCCCAGGAAGGAAAAGTGCTCCCTCTGGAAAAGGGAAAAATGGGAATTCCTGGGAAAATATCCCGGGAATTCCTGGAAAATGTCCCGGGAATGCCAGGAAAATGTCCTGGGAATTCCTGGGAAAATATCCCGGGAATGCCAGGAAAACATTCCCAGCTGCCCGTGCCCGACAGGCTGGACTGGCTGCGGATCCCCAGGAAGGAAAAGTGCTCGCTCTGGAAAAGGGAAAAAAATGGGAATTCCTGGGAAAATGTCCTGGGAATTCCTGGGAAAATGTCCTGGGAATTCCTGGGAAAATGTCCTGGGAATGCCAGGGAAATATCCTGGGAATGCCTGGAAAACAGCCTGGAGAACCTCCCTGAACTCCAGGAATTTGTGAAAATCCTCCTGGAAATTATTTCTGGAAATAATCCCTGAACTCCAAGAATTCCTGGAAAACATGCCAGAAAAACATCCCTGAAACTCCAGGAATTCCTCCTGGAAATGCTGGGAATCATCCCTGAACTCCAGGAATTCCTGGAAAACATTCCCAGGAATGCCTGGAAATAATCCCTGAACTCCAAGAATTCCTGGAAAATATCCAGGAAATCACCCCTGAACTCCAGGAATTCCTGGGAAACATTCCTGGGAATCCCTGGAGAATTCCTTAATTCCAGGAATTTCTGGGAAACATCCTGGAAAACCTCCCTGAACTCCCAGAAATGCCTGGAAAACCTCCATGAACTGCACGAATTCCTGGAAATCAATCAGGAAAGGCCTGGAAAACATCCTGGGAACTCCAGGAATTCCTGGAAAATATCTGGGAAATGCATGGAAAACCTCCATGAACTGCAGGAATTCCTGGGAATCATCCTGGAAATGCCTGGAAAACATACCTTAATTCCAGGAATTCCTGGAAAACATTCTGAAAAGCCTCCATGAACACCAGGAATTCATGAAAATCATCCTGGGAATTCTTGGAATTCCTGGGAATCATCCCTGAACTCCAGAAATTCCTGGAAATTATTCCAGGAATGCCTGGACAACATTCCTGGAAAACCTCCCTGAAATCCAGGAATTCCTGGAAATTCCTGGAAAACCTCCCTGAACTCCCGGAGATTCCTAGAACATCTCCCTGAACTCCAGGAATTCCTGGAAAATATCTGGGAAATGAATGGAAATCATCCCTGAATTCCAGAAATTCCCAGAAATTCCTGGAAAACCTCTTGGAAAGCAATCCCTCTGGAAACGCTGCTGGAATCCTGGAATGCTCCAGGTGGGAAGGGACCCAAATCCCATCCTGCCCCTCTCCCAGGCCGGGAATTCTCCAGGAATTTTCCCAGGATTTCCTGGAGAACCAAAACCTTCGGGAACGGGCAACGCCGCCAAACCCGAACCCCTCAAAACCCAACGAATTCCACCAAAAAAACCCCAAAATCCCAGAAAAACCCCAAATCCCAGCAGCAGGGGGACCCGGGGAGAGGCCGGAATTCCAGAGGGGAATTCCAGGTGGGAATTTTTTGGGAATGAGGAGGGGGGAGGGGGCGCTCACCGTGTGATTGTTGAGCATGAACTGCACGGCGCTGAGCTTCACCAGCTTCCGCACGCTGCTGTACGTGCCGGACGTCAAGGAGCAATTCCAGAAATTCCCTGGAAATTCCCAGGAAATGCTCCCAGGGATGGGCTGGGAAAACGGGATTGGGCCCGGAGAACTCAGGAATTTGGGAATTTTTGGTTCGTTCCAAGGAAAACCCAAACTGTGCAAAGCTCGGCTTGGGGAGACACTCTGGGGAAAAACACCGGGTCTGGAATTTCAGGAATTCCTGGAATGTCTGGAATTCCTGGAAATTCTGGAATTCATGGAAAATGTTCCCAGGGATAGGCTGGAAAAATGGGATTGAGCCCGGAGCACTCAGGAATTTGGAATTTTTGGTTTGTTCCACGGAAAATCCAAATTGTGCAAAGCTCGGCTTGGGGAGACGCCCTGGGGAAAAACTCTGGGTCTGCAATTCCTGGAATGACTGGAATTCCTGAAATTCCCAGGAAAACAGTTCCAGGAACATGAGGGAAAAATGGGATTGGGCCTGGAGCACTCAGGAATTTGGGAATTTTTCGTTTGTTCCAAGGAAAATCCAAACTGTGCAAAGCTCGGCTTGGGGAGACGCTCTGGGGAAAAACTCCGGGTCTGGAATTCCTGGAAATTCTGGAATTCCTGGAATGTCTGGAATTCCTGGAAAACATTCCCAGGGATAGGCTGGAAAAATGGGATTGGGCCCAGAGAACTCAGGAATTTGGGAATTTTTGGTTCGTTCCAAGGAAAACTCAAATTGTGCAAAGCTCGGCTTGGGGAGACACTCTGGGGAAAAACTCCGGGTCTGGAATTCCTGGAAATTCTGGAATTCCTGGAATGTCTGGAATTCCTGGAATTCCTAGAAAACATTCCCAGGGATAGGCTGGAAAAATGGGATTGGGCCCGGAGAACTCAGGAATTTGGGAATTTTTGGTTTGTTCCAAGGAAAACCCAAACTGTGCAAAGCTCGGCTTGGGGAGACGCTCTGGGGAAAAACTCCGGGTCTGGAATTTCAGGAATTCCTGGAATGTCTGGAAATTCTGGAATTCATGGAAAATGTTCCCAGGGATAGGCTGGAAAAATGGGATTGGGCCCAGAGCACTCAGGAATTTGGGAATTTTTTGTTTGTTCCAAGGAAAATCCAAATTGTGCAAAGCTCGGCTTGGGGAGACACTCTGGGGAAAAACTCCGGGTCTGGAATTCCTGGAATGTCTGGAATGTCTGGAATTCCTGGAAAATGTTCCCAGGGATAGGCTGGAAAAATGGGATTGGGCCCGGAGAACTCAGGAATTTGGGAATTTTTGGTTTGTTCCAATGAAAATCCAAATTGTGCAAAGCTCGGCTTGGGGAGACACTCTGGGGAAAAACTCCGGGTCTGGAATTTCAGGAATTCCTGGAAGTGCTGGAATTCCTGGATATTCTGGAATTCATGGAAAATGTTCCCAGGGATAGGCTGGAAAAATGGGATTGGGCCCGGAGAACTCAGGAATTTGGGAATTTTTTGTTCGTTCCAAGGAAAACCCAAATTGTGCAAATCTTGGCTTGGGGAGACACTCTGGGGAAAAACACCGGGTCTGGAATTCCTGGAAATTCTGGATTTCCTGGAATGTCTGGAATTCATGGAAAATGTTCCCAGGGATAGGCTGGAAAAATGGGATTGGGCCTGGAGCACTCAGAAATTTGGGAATTTTTTGTTTGTTCCAAGGAAAATCTGAATTGCGCACAGCTCAGATTGGGGAGACGCAGTGGAGAAAATTCCAGGGTTGGGAATTCCGTGATTCCTGGAATTCCTGGAAAACAGTTCCAGGAACATGATGGAAAAACAGGGCTGGGCCTGGAGAATTCAGGAATTTGGGAATTCTCTTCCGTTTGTTCCAAGGAAAACCCGAATTGTGCAAATCTGGGGAAAAACCCAGGAACTCCTGGAATTCCTGGAATTCCTGAAACCTCTAGAATTCCCTGGAATCTCTGGAACTTGTGGAACTCCCCGGAATTTGTGGAATTCCCTGGAATCTCTGGAATTCCCTGGAACCTCTGGAAATCCCTGGAACTTGTGGAATTCCCTGGAATTTGTGGAATTCCCTGGAATCTCTGGAATTCTCTGGAACCTCTGGAAATCCCTGGAACTTGTGGAATTCCCCGGAATTTGTGGAATTCCCTGGAATCTCTGGAATTCTCTGTAACTTGTAGAATCCCTGGAACTTGTGGAATCTCCCTGAAACCTCTGGAATTCCCTGGAACTTGCACAATTCCCAAAAATCCGCCCGTTCCCACAGCAATTCCCACCAACATCCCCATCCCAGCGCGCTCCTCCCTCCCTCCCCGCCCCCGATTCCCAAAATTCCGGGGGGAAAAGCGGGAATGTGGCCCGGCTGCCGCTCCAGCAGAATTCCCGGCCGGCTTTTCCCGGGATTTGGGAGCTCTTCCCGAAGGATATCCGATGGAGAGGTCGTTGAGCAGCTGAAGGGTCTTGGAGGTGATGGGCTCGCAGCGGCCCCAGTACTTCAGGTTGGTGATGCTGGGGAGGAAAAACACGGATCAGAGGGATTTTCCGGGATTTTCCCGAATTTTCCGGGATTTTCCCGAATTTTCCGGGATTTTTTTCCGAGGTTTTTACCGTTTTTTTCCATCTGCCGACAGCACCAGGAGCGAAAACGGGAGGGGAGCGAGGTTTGGTTGGGAAAATGGATCTGAGGATGTTCGGGATATCGGGAACGGCTGGGATTCCGTGGGATTGGCTGAATTTGGGATTCTGTGGGATTGGCTGAAATTTGGGATTCCGTGGGATTGGCTGAATTTGGGATTCTGTGGGATTGGCTGAAATTTGGGATTCTCTGGAATTCTCTGGGATTCTATGGGATTCCAGACCCCTGGAACTCTGTGGGATTAGCTGCACCTGGAATTCTGTGGGATTGGCAGAACCTGGGATTCTGTGGGATTGGTTGAAGATGGAATTCTCTGAAATTCTGTGGGATTGGCTGAATTTGGGATTCCGTGGGATTGGCTACACCTGGAATTCTCTGAAATTCTGTGGGATTGGCTGATGTTGGAATTCTCTGGAATTTTGTGGGATTGACAGCATCTGGAATTCTGTGGGATTGGCAGAATTTGGGATTCTCTGGAATTCCATGGAATTGGCAGAATTTGGGATTCTCTGGAATTCTCTGGGATTCTGTGGGATTCCAGACCCCTGGAACTCTGTGGGATTAGCTGCACCTGGAATTCTGTGGGTTGGCTGAATTTGGGATTCTCTGGAATTCTGTGGGATTGGCAGAATTTGGGATTCTCTGGAATTCCGTGGGATTGGCTGAATTTGGGATTCCGTGGGATTGGCTGAATTTGGGATTCTCTGGAATTCTCTGGGATTCTGTGGGATTCCAGACCCCTGGAACTCTGTGGGATTAGCTGCACCTGGAATTCTGTGGGTTGGCTGAATTTGGGATTCTCTGGAATTCCGTGGGATTGGCAGAATTTGGGATTCTCTGGAATTCCGTGGGATTGGCTGAATTTGGGATTCTCTGGGATTGGTCACACTTGGAATTCTCCGGGATTCTGTGGGATTCCAGGCCCCTGGAACTCCCATGGGATTGGTCACACCTGGAATTCTGTGGGTTGGCTGAATTTGGGATTCTCTGGAATTCCGTGGGATTGGCAGAATTTGGGATTCTTTGGAATTCCGTGGGATTGGCAGAATTTGGGATTCTCTGGGATTGGTCACACTTGGAATTCTCTGGGATTCTGTGGGATTCCAGGCCCCTGGAATTCCCATGGGATTGGTTACACCTGGAATTCTCTGGAATTCTCTGGGATTCCAGGCCCCTGGAATTCTGTGGGATTGGCAGCACCTCAAATTTCTGTGGAATTTCTGTGGAATTTTGATGAAATCCATGGAATTTCCCTGCAATTCCTGCCATTTTCGGGGCGCTTTTGGGCCATTTGGAAAATTCCCGGTTTTCGGGGCGTTTTTCCTGGCGAGAATTCCAGGAATTCCCTGGAATTGTGGGGCACTCACATCTTCCCGATGAAGACGCTCAGCACCATGGTCTCGTCGTTCAGCCCCAGAACCTCCGAGAGCCGCCGGTACAGCTGCCAACAAAAAACACGGAAAAATCCTTCCAAAGTGCCGGGAAAATTGGGAATTGTCCCAAAAACCTGGGATTTGGGATCCCTACCTTGGAGGAATGGAAGGTGGGATTTTGGAATTCCCAGGAAATCCGGGATTTGGGAATTCTACTTTGGAGGAAGGAAAGGCGGGACCTGGGAATTTCCCAGGAAATCCGGGATTTGGGAATTCCCAGGAAAGCCGGGATTTGAGATCCCTACCTTGGAGGAAGGAAAGCTGGGATTTGGGAATTCCAAGGACAGCCAGGATTTGGGAATTCCCAGGAAATCCAGAATTTGGGAATTCCCCGGAAATCCAGGATTTGGGAATTCCCAGGAAATCCAGGATTTGGGAATTCCCAGGAAATCCAGGATTTGGGAATTTCCCTGCCCTGGATGAAGGGAAATACGGGATTTGGGAATTCCCAGGAAATATGGGATTTGGGAATTCCCAGGAAATACGGGATTTGGGAATTCCCAGGAAAGCTGAGATTTGGAAATTCCCCAGAAATCTGGGATTTGGGAATTCCCAGGAAATCTGGGATTTGGGATCCCTACCTTGGAGGAAGGAAAGCTGGGATTTGGGAATTCCAAGGACAGCCAGGATTTGGGAATTCCACGGAAATCCGGGATTTAGGAATTCCCACGAAATCCGAGATTTGGGAATTCCCAGGAAATCGGGGATTTGGGAATTCCCAGGAAATCCAGGATTTGGGAATTCCCAGGAAATCCGGAATTTGGGAATTCCCAGGAAATCCGGAATTTGGGAATTCCCCGGAAATCCGGGATTTGGGAATTCCCCAGAAATCTGGGATTGGGGAATTCCCAGGAAATTCTGGATTTGGGAATTCCCGGAAATCTGGGATTTGGGAATTCCCAGGAAAGCTGAGATTTGGAAATTCCCCAGAAATCTGGGATTTGGGAATTCCCAGGAAATCCAGGATTTGGGAATTTCCCTGCCCTGGATGAAGGGAAATCTGGGATTTGGGAATTCCCAGGAAATCCGGGATTTGGGAATTTCCCTGCTCTGGATGAAGGGAAATACGGGATTTGGGAATTCCCAGGAAATCGGGGATTTGGAAATTTCCCTGCCCTGGATGAAGGGAAATCTGGGATTTGGGAATTCCCAGGAAATCTGGGATTTGGGACTTTCCCTGCCCTGGATGAAGGGAAATCCGGGATATTTGGGATCCCCACCTCGGAGGAAGGAAAGGTGGGATTTGAGAGTTTCCCTGCCCCGGATGAAGGAAAATCCGGGATTTTTGGGAATTCCTACCTTGGAGGATTTCTGGACCTGGTCCCCGATGTAGATCTTGCGGAACTGCTCGAAGAAGCTGAGCATGGCCAGCTCCAGCTTCTCGTTCCCCGCCTGCGCCAGCCGCGAGTCCGTCAGGTTCATCAGCTGCAGCACCCTGGGATCGGGAAATGGGGTGGGAAAGGGGAAAAACGGGAAAAACGGGATGGGAAAGGGGAAAAGGGTGGGAAATGGGAAAAACCGGGATGGGAAAGGGGGAAAAGGGGAAAAACGGGAATGGGAAAGGCGAAAAACAGGGATGGGAAAGGGGAAAAAGGGGGTGGGAAATGGGGAAAGGGGGATGGGAAAGAGGGAAGGGGGATGGGAAAGGGGAAAAGGGTGGGAAAGGGGAAAAGGGGGATGGGAAAGGGGAAAAATGGGGATGGGAAAGGGGAAAAACGGGGATGGGAAAGGGGAAAAACGGGGATGGGAAAGGGGGGAAAGGGAGAAAGGAAAGGGGGAAAGGGGGATGGGAAAGGGGAAAAGGGGGATGGGAAAGGGGAAAAGGGGGATGGGAAAGGGGGAAAAGGGAGAAAGGAAAGGGGGAAAGGGGATGGGAAAGGGGGAAAAGGGGATGGGAAAGGGGAAAAGGGGGATGGGAAATGGGAAAAGGGGGATGGGAAATGGGAAAAGGGGGATGGGAAAGGGGAAAAACGGGGATGGGAAAGGGGAAAAACGGGGATGGGAAATGGGAAAAGGGGGATGGGAAAGGGGAAAAGGGGGATGGGAAATGGGGAAAGGGATGGAAACGGGAAAAGGGGATGGGAAAGGGGAAAAGGGAGAAAGGAAAGGGGGAAAGGGGGAAAGGGGGAAAGGGGGATGGGAAAGGGGGAAAAGGATGGGAAAGGGGAAAACCGGGGATGGGAACGGGGAAAAGGGGATGGGAAACGGGAAAAGGGATGGGAAAGGGGAAAAAAGGGGGATGGGAAAGGGGAAAAAAGGGGGATGGGAAAGGGGGAAAAGGGAGAAAGGAAAGGGGGAAAGGGGATGGGAAAGGGGGAAAAGGGGATGGGAAAGGGGAAAAAGGGGGATGGGAAAGGGGAAAGGGGGATGGGAAAGGGGAAAGGGGGATGGGAAATGGGAAAAGGGGGAAAGGGGGATGGGAAATGGGAAAAGGGGGAAAGGGGATGGGAAAGGGGAAAAGGGGGATGGGAAATGGGAAAAGGGGGATGGGAAATGGGAAAAAAGGGGGATGGGAAAGGGGGAAAAGGATGGGAAAGGGGAAAAACGGGATGGGAAAGGGGGAAGGGGGATGGGAAAGGGGAAAAACAGGATGGGAAATGGGGAAAAGGGTGGGAAAGGGGGAAAAGGGTGGGAAAGGGGAAAAACGGGGATGGGAAAGGGGAAAAGGGAAAAAGGAAAGGGGAAAAACAGGGATGGGAAAGGGGAAAAGGGGGTGGGAAAGGGGAAAAGGGGGATGGGAAAGGGGAAAAGGGGATGGGAAATGGGAAAAGGGGATGGGAAAGGGGAAAAGGGATGGAAACAGGAAAAGAGGGATGGAAATGGGAAAAGGGGGATGGGAAATGGGGAAAGGGATGGAAACGGGAAAAGGGGATGGGAAAGGGGGAAAAGGGGATGGGAAAGGGGAAAAAAGGGGATGGGAAATGGGAAAAAAGGGGATGGGAAAGGGGAAAAACGGGGATGGGAAACGGGGAAAAGGGGGATGGGAAAGGGGGAAAAGGGTGGGAAATGGGAAAAGGGGATGGGAAACGGGAAAAGGGGATGGGAAAGGGGAAAAAAGGGGATGGGAAAGGGGAAAAGGGGATGGGAAACGGGGAAAGGGGATGGGAAAGGGGAAAAGGGATGGAAACGGGAAAAGGGGATGGGAAAGGGGGAAAAGGGAGAAAGGAAAGGGGGAAAGGGGGAAAGAAAAGGGGGAAAAGGGGGAAAGAAAATGGGGAAAAGGGGAAAGAAAATGGGAAAAAGGGGGGAAGAAAATGGGAAAAACAGGGAAAGAAAATGGGAAAAAGGGGGAAGAAAATGGGAAAAGGGGGAAAGAAAACGGGAAAAAGGGAGAAGAAAATGGGAAAAGGGGGAAAGAAAAGGGGGAAAAGAAAGAGAGGAAAGAAGGGGAAAGAAGGGGAAAGAAAGGAAGTGGGGAAAGAAGGGGAAAAGGGGGGAGAAAGGGAAGGAAAAGGGGGAAAAGAGGGCGTGAAATGGGGGAAAATGGCGGAGACAAAAATTCAATTTTCCCTGTTCTTCCCCCCTTGTTTTCTGTTACAACCCAAATTCCCACTGGACTCGAATCCCAGAAATCCAGGTCACGACATCATAAAATCTGAATTTTCCAAGCCAAATATTCCCAGGAACTGTCAGTATATCCAGTTAATGGAATATCCTGGCTGGATTTAATGGAATATCTCGGATGGATTTAATGGAATATCCTGGGGGGATTTAATGGAATATCCTGGGTGGATTTAACGGAATATCCTGAGTGGATTTAATGGAATATCCCTGGGGGATTTTCCTGGAATTCCCAGGTGGATTCTGCTGGAATTCCCAGGTGGATTTCCCTGGAATTCTCGCTGGAGTCTCCGGCATTCCCGGCTGGATTTCCCTGGCATTCCTGGGTGGATTCTGCTGGAATTCCCAGGTGGATTTAAGGGAATATCCTGGTGGGCTTTGCTGGAATATCCCGGGTGGATTTGGCTGGAATATCATGGGGGGAATTTTGCTGGAATATCCCTGGGGGATTTTCCTGGAATTCCCGGGTGGATTTTCCTGGCATTCCTGGATAGATTTTCCTGGCATTCCCACATGGATTCTGCTGGAATTCCTGGATGGATTTTCTTGGAATTCCTGGATGGATTTCCTTGGCATTCCCAGGTGGGCTTCCCTGGAATTCCTGCTGGATTCCCCTGGCATTCCCAGGTGGATTTTCCTGGAATTCCCAGGTGGGTTTCCCTGGAATTCCTGCTGGATTCCCCTGGCATTCCCAGGTGGATTTTCCTGGAATTTCCAGGTGGATTTCCCTGGCATTCCCTCTAGATTCCCCTATGAATCCTGGATGGATTTCCCTGGAATTCCCGGCAGATTTTCCCATCATTCCCAGATGGATTTCCCTGGCATTCCCTCTGGATTCCCCCACCATCCCCAGGTGGATTTCCCTGGAATTCCCGCTGGATTTCCCAGGAATTCCTGGCGGATTCTGCTGGCATTCCCAGGTGGATTTTCCTGGGAATTCCTGGCAGATTCTCCCATCATTCCCAGGTGGATTTTTCCCGGAATTCCCAGGTGGATTTCCCCGGAATTCCCGCTGGATTTCCCAGGAATTCCTGGCGGATTCTGCTGGCATCCCAGGTGGATTTTCCTGGGAATTCCCGGCAGATTCTCCCATCATTCCCAGGTGGATTTTTCCCGGAATTCCCGCTGGATTTCCCCGGAATTCCCGCTGGATTCTCCCGCCATTCCCACCTGCAGACCAGCTCCCCGTCCATGGCGTCCTGCTCGTCCGTGCTGGCGAAGGAGACGCGGCCGCCGATGACGGCGCCGATGATGTAAACCAGCCACGTCAGCCGCCCTGGGGACACGGGGACACGGGGACACGGGGACACGGTCAGGGTGGCACCGGGGTTGGCACCAGCGCTGGCACCGTGCGGCGAAAGAAATCCCAGAAGAAATCCGTTTTTCCCCAAAATAAATCCGTTTTTCCCCCCTCAAAAAAATCCGTTTCTTCCCAAAATAAATCAGTTTTCCTCCAAAATATCCATGGGATGGAGGGGGATCTATGGGATGGGATCCATGGGATTGGGATTTGGGATGGGATTTGGGATCCATGGGATTGCGATGGGATCCAAGTGATGGGATGGGATGGGATGGGATCGATGGGATGGGATGGGATCGATGGCATGGGATTTGGGATGGGATCCATGGGATGGGATGGGATCCTTGGGATGGGATGGGATGTGATGGGATCTATGGGATGGGATGGGATCCATAGGATGGGATCCATGGGATGGGATCCATGGGATGGAATTGGGATCCATAGGACTGAGATTTATGGGATGGGATGTGATGGGATCCATGTGATGGGATGGGATGTGATGGGATCCATGTGATGGGATGGGATGGGATGGGATCCAGGGGATGGGATGGGATCCATGGGATGGGATCCATGGGATGGGCACCAATGGATACAGAACCTCTCCCAAGGAGCACCCGCACCACCCCAGCCCTGGCAGAGCAGGAGCCCCGCTGACCTTCCTGCACCGCCAGGTCCATGGGGCTGCTGGGGGCACTGATGGGATGGGATCCATGGGATGGGATCCATCAGACAGGATGGGAATCATTGAATACAGAACCTCTCCCAAGGAGCACCCACACCACCCCAGCCCTGGCAGAGCAGGAGCCCGGCTGACCTTCCTGCACCGCCAGGTCCATGGGGCTGCTGGGGGCACTGATGGGATGGGATCCATGGGATGGGATCCATGGGATGGGATGGGATCCATGGGATGGGATCCATGGGATGGGATCCATGGGATGGGCACCAGTGGATACAGAACCTCTCCCAAGGAGCACCCACACCACCCCTCCCCTGGCAGGGCAGGAGCCCCGCTGACCTTCCTGCACCGCCAGGTCCATGGGGCTGGCGCTGGCGCTCTGCAGCAGCTCCTGGTAGGACTGGGCGGCCTGGTCGAAGAGCTGCACCAGCAGCGCGCACGTCTTCTCGTACTCGCAGCGCCCGATGGTGGACAGCTGGTCCAGCTGCTGCTGCACCAGCCCCGTGTCCTCCAGAGGGTCCTCCAGGCCATCCCTGCAAAACCCACGGGGGAAATGGAGCAGGGAACTCCCTGTGGGGTTCCGTAAAATCAGAGGGGTTTGGGCAAAACCCATGTGGGAAATGGAGCAGGGAACTCCCTGTGGGGTTCCTTAAAATCAGAGGATTTTGGGCAAAACCCATGTGGGAAATGGAGCAGGGAACTCTCTGCATGATTCCTTAAAATCAGAGGGGATTGGGCAAAACCCACGGGGGAAATGGAGCAGGGAACTCCCTGTGGGATTCCTTAAAATCAGAGGATTTTGGGCAAAACCCATGTGGGAAATGGAGCAGGGAACTCCCATGTGGGATTCCTTAAAATCAGAAGGGTTTGGGCAAAACCCACGGGGGAAATGGAGCTGGGAACTCCCTGTGGGGTTCCTTAAAATCAGAGGGGTTTGGGCAAAACCCATGTGGGAAATGGAGCAGGGAACTCCCTGTGGGGTTCCGTAAAATCAGAGGGGTTTGGGCAAAACCCATGTGGGAAATGGAGCAGGGAACTCCCTGTGGGGTTCCTTAAAATCAGAGGATTTTGGGCAAAAGCCATGTGGGAAATGGAGCAGGGAACTCCCTGTGGGGTTCCTTAAAATCAGAAGGGTTTGGGCAAAAGCCACGGGAGAAATGGAGCAGGGAACGCCCTGTGGGATTCCTTAAAATCAGAAGGGTTTGGGCAAAAGCCACGGGGGAAATGGAGCAGGGAACTCCCTGTGGGGTTCCGTAAAATCAGAGGATTTTGGGCAAAATCCATGTGGGAAATGGAGCAGGGAACTCCCATATGGGGTTCCGTAAAATCAGAGGGGTTTGGGCAAAACCCATGTGGGAAATGGAGCTGGGAACCCCCATCTGGGATTCCTTAAAATCAGAGGGGATTGGGCAAAAGCCACGGGGAAAATGGAGCAGGGAACTCCCTGTGGGATTCCTTAAAATCAGAAGGGTTTGGGCAAAACCCATGGGGGAAATGGAGCAGGGAACTCCCTGTGGGATTCCTTAAAATCAGAGGGGATTGGGCAAAAGCCACGGGGGAAATGGAGCAGGGAACTCCCTGTGGGATTCCTTAAAATCAGAGGGGTTTGGACAAAACCCATGTGGGAAATGGAGCAGGGAACTCCCTGTGGGGTTCCTTAAAATCAGAGGGTTTTGCACCTTCCACAGTCCTGGCTGCCAAATGAACCAGGAATTTCAGAGCACAATGGTGGGTGCAAATTCCCAGTGCTTCCACAGGAAAAAGAGAAGGAAAACAAACCAAGGAGTTATGATTTGTGTTGTTTGATTTAAGTTTTTCCCTCAGAAATTGGGTGGGAAGGTGCTTAAAGCCCAGCTTGCGGCACCTTCTGCTTGCCTTTAATGGCCTTGTGGCCAAATTAACCAGGAATTTCAGAGCACAACATTGGGAGTAAATTCCCAGTGCTTCCAGAGGGAAAAGAGAAGGAAAAAGTAGGGGGCTATGATTTGTGTTGTTTGACTCGGTTTTTTTTCCACAGAATTTGGGATGGAAGGTGTTCAATGCTCTGCTCGCTGCATCTTCCACTGGCCTTTAGTGGCCAAATTAAGCAGGAATTTCAGAGCACACTGTTGGGAGTAAATTCCCAGTGCTTCCACAGGGAAAAGAGAAGGAAAACAAACCAGGGAGTTATGATTTGTGTTGTTTGATTTAAGATTTTCCCTCAGAAATTGTGTGGGAAGGTGCTTAAAGCTCCGTTCCTTCCACCAGCCAGGTTGCTGAATTAAGCAGGAATTTCAGAGCACACTGCAGGGAGCAAATTCCCAGCGCTTCCAGAGGAAAAAGAGAAGGCAAACCAAGCAGAGAATTATGATTTATGCTGCAAAGAGCCTCAATCCCTCACGTGCAGGGACACCTCCCACCACGCCGCCCCAGCCATGTCCTCCCCAGGGGGATCCCCTCTGCTCATCCCAGCTTTGGGATCGCCGGGAGAGGCTGTGGAGACCCCGGGGTTGGAATGGCTGACCTGAGGATGATGTGCACGGACTCCAGGCGGGAGGTGATGTAGGCTTTGGTCACCTCGGGCGTGTAGGTCTCCAGCATGTGCGGCTCCGTGGCCTTCACGTAGGGCACCGAGGCGGCCAGGCGCTGCCACAGGCTCAGCAGGTAGTGCACGCTGTTGGGGGCGAATTCCCAGTGCTGCCACAGGGAAAGGAGAAGGAAAACACACCAGCAGTTAGGATTTGTGTGGTTTGACTTGAGTTTTTCCCATTGAATTTGTCCTGGAAGGTGTTTAATGTTCTGCTTGCTGCACTTTCCACTGGCCTGGTGGCCAAATTAACCAGGAATTTCAGAGCACACTGTTGGGAGCAAATTCCCAGTGCTGCCGTGGGCAAAAGTCAAGGAAAACAAACCAGCAGTTAAGATTTGTGTGGTTTGACTTGAGTTTTTCCCTCAGAATTTAGGTGGGAAGGTGTTTAAAGCTCCGTTCCTTCTACCTTCCACTGGCTTTGAATGGCCTGGTGGCCAAATTAACCAGGAATTTCAGAGCATACTGTTGGGAGCAAATTCCCAGTGCTGCCACAGGGAAAGGAGAAGGAAAACACACCAGCAGTTAGGATTTGTGTGGTTTGGTTTAAGTTTTTCCCTCAGAATTTGGGTGGGAAGGTGTTTAAAGCTCAATTCCTTCTACCTTCCACTGGCCTTGAATGGTCTGGTGGCCAAATTAACCAGGAATTTCAGAGCACAATGGTGGGAGTAAATTCCCAGTGCTTCCACAGGGAAAGGAGAAGGAAAACAAAGCAAGGAGTTACAATTTGTGTTGTTTGATTTAAGTTTTTCCCTCAGAATTTGTCCTGGAAGTTTTTAATGCTCAGCTCACTACACCTTCCACTGGCCTTGAATGGCCTGGTGGCAAAATTAAGCAGGAATTTCAGGGCACACTGCTGGGAGCAAATTCCCAGTGCTTCCAGAGGGAAAAGAGAAGGAAAATAAAGCAGGCAGTTATGACTTGTGGTGTTTGGTTTAAGTTTTTCCCTCAGAATTTGTCCTGGAAGGTTTTAATGCTCAGCTTGCTGCATCTTCCACTGGCCTTGAATGGCCTGGTGGCCAAATTAACCAGGAATTTCAGAGCACACTGTTGGGAGCAAATTCCCAGTGCTTCCAGAGGGAAAGGAGAAGGAAAACAAATCAGGGAGTTATGATTTGTGTGGTTTGACTCAAGTTTTTCTCTCAAAATTTGGGTGGGAATGTGTTTAATCCTCACTTCTTTCCACTGGCCTGGATTCCATGCAGGAATTCAGAGGGGGATTCTTTGCTTTTTATTGCCTTGTAATAAACTTTATTACTTTATATCCTCACTCTAAACTTTATTACTCAATTATTACTTCAATTACTATTGAATAATTTGATTATTATTCAACTGTAAAAATTTAAAAACCCAAGCGACTGGCGATTTTCACACAGGTGGATTCCGTGCTGGAATTCAGAGGGGGATTCTTTGCTTTTTATTGCCCTGTAATAAACTTTATTACTTTATATCCTCACTCTAAACCTTATTACTCAATTACTATTGAATAATTTGATTATTATTCAACTGTAAAAAATTTTAAAACCCAAACGACTGTTGCTTTTCGCCCAGGTGGATTCCATGCAGGAATCCAGAGGGGGATCCTTTGCTTTTTATTGCCTTGTAACAAACTTTATTACTTTATATCCTCACTCTAAATGTTATTACTCAATTATTACTTCAATTACTATTGAATAATTTGATTATTATTCAACTTGTAAAAATTTTAAAACCCAAACGACTGTCGCTTTCCGCCCAGGTGGATTCCATGCAGGAATCCAGAGGGGGATTCTTTGCTTTTTATTGCCTTGTAATAAACTTTATTACTTTATATCCTCACTCTAAACGTTATTACTCAATTACTATTGAATAATTTGATTATTATTCAACTGTAAACATTTAAAAACCCAAACGACTGTCGCTTTTCGCCCAGGTGGGCTCCGTGTGGGAACTGCGGTGGGGATTTGGGTGGGAATTCCCGTTTTTCCCGTACCTGCAGGCTGGTGACGGTGAAGTTGGCGATCAGGCGGATCACCTCGGGGTAGTTCTCCACCTTCACCAGCTCCCCCAGCTGGTAGTTGCTCTTCAGCCGGGCCAGCAGCCGGCAGAACTCGTGGTAGTTGTTGGGGTCCGACAGACTCTGCGGGCACAGAGAGAGGAGAGGAGTCGGGAGCAGCCGGGCTGGCCCCGGGTGGGACATGGAATCATCGAGGAACTGGAGAGAGCTCTGAGAGTGAGGTCAGACAAATCCCTCTCTGCCATTCAACCAGGTCAGCAATTCCCACATTTCCTGGTTTTTGGGCATTTCCAGCCCTTAAATCCCTTAAATTAAATGGAGAATTGTTCCTACAGGAGAAGCTCTGCTGTCATAGGCTGGGATGGATCATCCTGGAATCAAAGAGAGCTCCAAGAACAATTCCCAACAAATTCCACTCTGCCCATTAAACCAGGTCAGCAATTCCCGCATTTCCTGGTTTTTGGGAATTTCCAGAGATGGTTCCAGCCCTTAAATCCCTTAAATTAAATGGAGAAATTGTTCCTAGAGGAGCAGCTCTGCTGCCCAGGGCCAGAGGATCAGGATTCCAAGAACAAGCCCAAGCTCCCAACAAATCCCACTCTGCCCGTTAAACCAGGTCAGCAATTCCCACATTTCCTGGTTTTTGGGAATTTCCAGAGATGCTTCCAGCCCTTAAATCCCTTAAATTAAATGGAGAATTGTTCCTACAGGAGCAGCTCTGCTGTCAGAGGCTCGGATGGATCATCCTGGAATCAGAGAGAGCTCCAAGAACAATTCCCAACAAATCCCACTCTGCCCCGTCAGCAATTCCCACATTTCCTGATTTTTGGGCATTTCCAGCCCTTAAATCCCTTCCAATGGGGAAACTGTTCCTGCAGGAGCAGCTCTGCTGTCAGAGGATCAGACGGATCATCCTGGAATCAGAGAGAGCTCCAAGAACATTTCCCAACAAATTCCACTCTGCCCATTAAACCAGGTCAGCAATTCCCACATTTCCTGATTTTTGGGCATTTCCAGCCCTTAAATCCCTTAAATTAAATGGAGAATTGTTCCTACAGGAGAAGCTCTGCTGGCCCCGGCCAGAGGATCAGAGCATGGTGGAATCAGAGACAATTTCTCTGAGAACAAGCTCAAAGAAATCCCTCTCCCCATTAAACCAGGTCAGCAATTCCCACATTTCCTGATTTTTGGGAATTTCCAGCCCTTAAATCCCTTAAATTAAATGGAGAATTGTTCCTACAGGAGAAGCTCTGCTGTCATAGGCTGGGATGGATCATCCTGGAATCATAGAGAGCTCCAAGAACAATTCCCAACAAATTCCACTCTGCCCATTAAACCAGATCAGCAATTCCCACATTTCCTGGTTTTTGGGCATTTCCAGCCCTTAAATCCCTTCCAATGGAGAATTGTTCCTACAGGAGAAGCTCTGCTGCCAGAGGATCAGACGGATCATCCTGGAATCAGAGAGAGCTCCAAGAACAATTCCCAACAAATCCCACTCTGCCCTTAAACCGGGTCAGCAATTCCCACATTTCCTGATTTTTGGGCAATTCCAGCCCTTAAATCCCTTAAATTAAATGGAGAATTGTTCCTACAGGAGAAGCTCTGCTGGCCCCGGCCAGAGGATCAGAGCATGGTGGAATCAGAGACAACAATTTCTCTGAGAACAAGCTCAAAGAAATCCCTCTCCCCATTAGATCAGGTCAGCAATTCCCACATTTCCGGGTTTTTGGGCATTTCCAGCCCTTAAATCCCTTCCAATGGGGAAACTGTTCCTGCAGGAGCAGCTCTGCTGCCAGAGGATCTGATGGATCATCCTGGAATCAGAGAGAGCTCCAAGAACAATTCCCAACAAATTCCACTCTGCCCATTCAGCAATTCCCACATTTCCTGATTTTTGGGAATTTCCATCCCTTAAATCCCTTAAATTAAATGGAGAATTTGTTCCTAGAGGAGCAGCTCTGATGTCCCCTGCCCGAGGATCAGATGGATCATCCTGGAATCAGAGAGAGCTCCAAGAACAAATCCAACTCTGCCCAGCCAGAAATTCCCACAATTCCTGATTTTTGGGCATTTCCAGCCCTTAAATCCCTTCCAATGGGGAAATGATTCCAAATATCCACCTGGAACCCTTCTGGGCAGCGGATGGTGGGAAAAGGGAAGAGCAGGACAAGGCTGGATTTCACCAAGTGTCCCAGTGGGAGGTGAAAAAGGATTTTTTCCATGGATTTTTTCCCCTGAAATCCATGAAAAGGATTTTTTCCATGCAATTTTTTTCCCATGAAAAGGATTTTTTTCCACGTAATTTTTTTTCCCATAAAATCCATGGAAAGCATTTTGTCCATGCAATTTTTCCCATTAAAAGGATTTTTTTCCATGACGTTTTTTCACACAAAAAGGATTTTTTCCAGGAAATTTTTCCCATGAAAAGGACTTTCCCATGAAAATTTTCCCCACAAAAAGGATTTTTCACATGAAATTTTTTTCCCATGAAAAGGATTTTTGCCAGGAAATTTTTTCCCACAAAAAAGATTTTTTCCACGCAATTTTCCCCACTAAATCCATGAAAAGGATTTTTTTCCATGAATTTTTTTCCCATTAAATTCACGGAAAGCATTTTTTGGGATGAAATATTTTCCCATGAAATCCACGGAAAGGATTTTTTGGGATGAAATTTTTCCCATGAAATCCATGGAAAAGGATTTTCTCCATGAAATTTTTCCTATGAAAAGGATTTTGACCATGAAATTTTTTCCCACAAAAAGGATTTTTTACATGAAATTTTTTCCCCACAAAAAGGATTTTTTCCATGAAATTTCTCCCGTGAAATCCATGGAAAGGATTTTTTGGGATGAAATTTTTCTCATGAAATCCACAAAAAGGATTTTTTCCATGCAATTTTTCCTGTGAAATTCATGAAAAGGATTTTTTCCATGAAATTTTTTTCCCATGAAAAGGATTATTTCCATGAATTTTTTTCCCATGACATTTTTTTCCCCATGAAAAGGACTTTTCCAGGAAATTTCTTCCCACTAAAAGGATTTATTCCATGCAATTTTTTCCCCATGAAAAGGATTTTTTCCATGAAATTTCTCCCATGAAATCCATGGAAAGGATTTTTTGGGATGAAATTTTTCTCATGAAATCCACAAAAAGGATTTTTTCCATGAAATCCATGAAAAGGGTTTTTTCCATGAAATCCACGAAAAGGGTTTTTTCCATGAAATCCACGAAAAGGATTTTTTCCACGCAATTTCTCCCATGAAATCCATCGAAAAGATTTTTTGGGATGAAATTTTTCTCATGAAATCCACAAAAAGGATTTTTTCCATGAAATCCACGAGAAGGATTTTTTCCATGCAATTTTTCCCATGAAAAGGAGTTTTTCCATGAAATTTTTTTCCCACGAAAAGGATTTTTCCATGATTTTTTTTTCCCACTAAAAGGATTTTATCCCACCACATTTTTTCCCCATGAAAAGGACTTTTCCAGGCAATTTTTCCCCATGAAAAGGACTTTTCCAGGCAGATTTTTCCCATTGAAAATGACTTTTCCATGCAATTTTTTCCCCACAAAAGCGATTTTTTCCATGAATTTTTTTCCCATGAGAAGGATTTTTTGGGATTCCCCGGAATCTGACCTGGGGGTTCTCCAGGATCCGTTTGACTCCGTCCACCAGGTGCGAGAGGAACTTGGCGCGCTCGGCGTTGTTGAAGAGTGAGCGGCGCACGGAGGCGATCTGCACCAGGCAGGACAGAACCTGCAGAACACGGAAAAACGGGGAAAAACACGGAAATTGGGATCAAAATTGGGAAAAAACACGGAAATTGGGATCAAATGCGGGAATAAACACGGAAATTGGGATTAAAATTGGGAAAAAACACAGAAATTGGGATGAAAAAATGGGAATAAACACAGAAATTGGGATGAAAAAATGGGAATAAACACAGAAATTGGGATGAAAAAATGGGAATAAACACAGAAATTGGGATCAAAATTGGGAATAAACACAAAATCGGGGATGGAATAAACACAAAATGAGGGATGAAAACACGGGAATAAACACAAAAATTGGGATCAAACATGGGAACAAACCCAAAAATTGGGATAAAATATGGGAATAAACACAAAAATTGGGATGAGAACACAAAATCAGGGTTGAAAACAATATCAGGGATGAAAACATGGGAATAAACACAAAATGAGGGATGAAAAAATGGGAATAAACACAGAAATTGGGATCAAATTGGGAATAAACACAACATCAGGGATGGAATAAACACAAAATGAGGGATGAAAACACAAAATGAGGGATGAAAACACAGGAATAAACACAGAAATTGGGATAAAAACTTGGGATAAACAGAAAATCAGGAGTAAAAAACATCAGGGATGAAAATATGGGAATAAACACAAAAATTGGGATAAAATACGGGAATAAACACAAAAATTGGGATCAAATGAGGGAATAAACACAGAAATTGGGATAAAATACGGGAATAAACACAGAAATTGGGATAAAATGCGGGAATAAACACAGAAATTGGGATAAAATACGGGAATAAACACAGAAATTGGGATGAAAAAAAGGGAATAAAGACAGAAATTGGGATAAAATACGGGAATAAACACAGAAATTGGGATCAAATGTGGGAATAAACACAGAAATTGGGATCAAATGCGGGAATAAACACAAAAATTGGGATAAAATTGGGAATAAGCACAAAATCAGGGATGGAATAAACACAAAATGAGGGATGAAAACACAAAATGAGGGATGAAAACATGGGAATAAACACAAAAATTGGGATGAGAACACAAAATCAGGGTTGAAAACAATATCAGGGATGAAAACATGGGAATAAACATAAAATGAGGGATGAAAAAATGGGAATAAACACAGAAATTGGGATCAAATACGGGAATAAACATAAAAATTGGGATAAAATACAGGAATAAACACAGAAATTGGGATCAAATACGGGAATAAACACAGAAATTGGGATAAAATTGGGAATAAACACAGAAATTGGGATAAAATTGGGAATAAACACAAAATCGGGGATGGAATAAACACAAAATGAGGGATGAAAACACAAAATGAGGGATGAAAACACAAAATGAGGGATGAAAACACGGGAATAAACACAGAAATTGGGATCAAATACGGGAATAAACAAAAAATCAGGGATGGAATAAACACAAAAATTGGGATGAAAACATGGGAATAAACACCAAAATTGAGATGATAACACGAAATCAGGGTTGAAAACACAATATCAGGGATGAAAACATGGGAATAAACACAAAAATTGGGATAAAACACGGGAATAAACACAAAATCAGGGACGAAAACACAAAATCAGGGATCAAACATGGGAATAAACACAAAAACATGGGAATAAACACAAAAATTTGAATTAAACATGGGAATAAACACAGAAATTGGGATAAAAGATGGGAATAAACACAAAAATTGGGATCAAACATGGGAATAAACAGAAAAATTGGGATAAAAGATGGGAATAAACACAAAAATTGGGATAAAAATGGGAATAAAGAGATTTTTCCCTCATGCTGGAGGGAATTCTGGAATTCACAGAATTCTGGAATTCCTGAGGTTGGAATGATGGAATTCCAGGAGAAATAATCCAATTTTTTTTCTTTTCTAAGGAAAAATAATCTGAATTTTTTTTTATTTTCCCCCAATAAATAATCCAATTTTTTTTTTCTTTTCCCAGAAGAAATAATCTGATTTTTTTTTAATTTTCCAAGAAATTTAAAAAAAAAAATCGGAATTTTTTTCTTTTCCCAGGAGAAATAATCTGATTTATTTATTAATTTATTTTATAAGTCAATTTATTTATTTTAATTTATTTAATTAATTTATATATTTATTTAATTAATCTATTTATTTAATTTATATATTTATTTAATTATAATCAACACATTATATAATACATATTATAATCATAAAAAAATATATATAATAATTACTACATTATAATTACAATTAATTAATTTATATATTTTATTTAATTTATTTAATTTATTTATTTTTTAATTAATTAATTTATTTCCAAAAATAAAACAGCCCCGAACTTACCAGCGGAGAGAAGGAGGGAGGGATGGAATGATAAAGGTCAAAAAACAGCTGCAGGGTGGAGGAATCCAGGAAAGCTGCAAAAAAAAGAGAATTTTACCTCAATTTTCTGCTTCCCACAGGGGAAATTCTCATTTTACACCCCTGATGCATTTGGGGAAAATTAACGGGTTTTTTTTGGGGAAAATAATTGGTTTTTTGGGGAAAAAAATTGGGGTTTATTTGGGAAAAATGAGGGATTTATTTGGGAAAAAAATTGGGGTCAATTAGTGGAAAAAGAGGGGTTTGTTTGGGAAAAGAGAGGGGATTATAGTGACAAAATTGGGTTTATTAGTGGCAAAATTGGGATTATTTGTGACAAAATCAGGTTTATTTTTACCAAAAATGAGATTTTTTTACCCGATCTCCAGCTGGTGGGGATCTGCACTGTGCACAGGATTTTGGCGCCCAAATCGGGTTAATAGTGCCGAAATTGGGATTTTTTTGGTACAAAATCAGGATTATTTGCTAAAAAATAGTCATTATTTGGTAAAAAATCAGGATTATTAATTACAAAATCGGATTTTTTGACCCAAAATCCCATTTTTTCAGCCGATCTCAATCTGCTGGGGATCTGCACGGTGCACAGGTTTATTTGTACCAAAATCAGCATTTTTTACCCCAAATTGAGCATTATTTGTACCCGATCTCCAGCTGGTGGGGATCTGCATGGTGCACATGTTTATTTGGTATAAAATCAGGATTTTTTAACCCAAAAATGAGATTTTTGTACCCGATCTCCAGCTGGTGGGGATCTGCACCGTGCACAGGTTTTTGGTGCCCAAATCGGGTTTATAGTGCCGAAATTGGGATTTTTTTGGTACAAAATCGTCATTATTTGGTACAAAATCAGGATTATCAATTAGAAACTCAGATTTTTTGACCCAAAATCCCGTTTTTTTACCCGATCTCCAGCTGGTGGGGATCTGCACGGTGCGCAGGATTTTGGCGCCCAAATTGGGTTAATAGTGCCAAAATCGGGATTTTTTTGGTACAAAATCAGCATTTTTTGGTACAAAATTGGGATTATTTGCTACAAAATCAGGATTATTAATTACAAAACCGTATTTTTTGACCCAAAAATGAGGTTTTTTTACCCGATCTCCAGCTGGTGGGGATCTGCACCGTGCACGGGTTTTTGGCGCCCAAATCAGGTTTTATAGTGCCAAAATTGGGATTTTTTTGGTACAAAATCAGGATTATTTGGTACAAAATCAGGAATATTAATTACAAAACCGTATTTTTTGACCCAAAAATGATATTTTTGTACCCGATCTCCAGCTGGTGGGGATCTGCACTGTGCACAGGTTTTTGGCGCCCAAATCGGGTTATTAGTGCCGAAATCGGGGTTTTTTTGGTACAAAATCAGCATTTTTTGGTACAAAATCGTCATTATTTGGCATAAAATCAGGATTATCAATTACAAAACCGTATTTTTTGACCCAAAATCCCATTTTTGTACCCGATCTCCAGCTGGTGGGGATCTGCACGGTGCACAGCTTTATTTGGTATAAAATCAGGATTTTTTGACCCAAAAATGAGATTTTTGTACCCGATCTCCAGCTGGTGGGGATCTGCATGGTGCACATGTTTATTTGGTATAAAATCAGGATTTTTTAACCCAAAAATGAGATTTTTTTACCCGATCTCCAGCTGGTGGGGATCTGCACCGTGCACAGGTTTTTGGCGCCCAAATTGGGTTATTAGCGCCGAAATCGGGGTTTTTTTGGTACAAAATCAGCATTTTTTGGTACAAAATCGTCATTATTTGGTACAAAATCAGGATTATCAATTAGAAAACCGTATTTTTTGACCGAAAATCCCATTTTTTTACCCGATCTCCAGCTGGTGGGGATCTGCACCGTGCACAGGTTTTTGGCGCCCAAATCGGGTTTATAGTGCCAAAATCGGGATTTTTTTGGTACAAAATCAGGAATATTTGGTACAAAATCAGGATTATTAATTAGAAACTCGGATTTTTTGACCGAAAATCGTGTTTTTGTACCCGATCTCCAGCTGGTGGGGATCTGCATGGTGCACATGTATATTTGGTATAAAATCAGGATTTTTTAACCTAAAATGAGATTTTTTTACCTGATCTCCAGCTGGTGGGGATCTGCACGGTGCACAGGTTTATTTGTACCAAAATCAGGATTTTTTACCCCAAATTGAGGATTATTCTTACTCGCTCTCCAGCTGGTGGGGATCTGCACCGTGCACAGGTTTTTGGCACCCAAATTGGGTTTATAGTGCCGAAATTGGGATATTTTTGGTACAAAATTGTCATTATTTGGTACAAAATCAGCATTATTAATTAGAAAC
This sequence comes from Taeniopygia guttata, assembly GCF_048771995.1. NCBI lineage: Eukaryota > Metazoa > Chordata > Aves > Passeriformes > Estrildidae > Taeniopygia > Taeniopygia guttata. Next base: position 1,773,787 of record NC_133047.1, on the reverse strand, counting down.
TCAGATTTTTTGACCCAAAATCCCATTTTTTACCCGATCTCCAGCTGGTGGGGATCTGCACTGTGCACAGGTTTTTGGTGCCCAAATCGGGTTAATAGTGCCAAAATTGGGATTTTTTTTGGTACAAAATCAGCATTATTTGGTAAAAAATCAGGATTATTTGGTACAAAATCAGGATTATTAACTACAAAACCGTATTTTTTGCCCCAAAATCCATTTTTTTTACCCGATCTCCAGCTGGTGGGGATCTGCACGGTGCACAGGTCGTCGGAGGACTCGTCGGTGGAGGTGCCGATGAAGTCGAAGCTGAGGCAGTTGTGGGTCAGCTTCAGCAGCTGCATCAGCAGCCCCTGCTGGCTCTCGTCCGGCAGGTGCAGGCTCTTCCCTGAGGCCTGGAATCCGGAAAAACGGGAAAAAACGGATAAAAACTTCCTGCCAACATTCCCAACCATTCCCAGCTCCCGCTCCCGTTCCCAGAGGGAATTCTTCCCGACATTCTAGGATGGAATTCCTCCCCACATTCGAGGATGGAATTCCTGCCCCATTCCAGGTTGGAATTCCTGCCCCATCCCCAGGGTTCCCATTCCTGGCTGGAATTCCTGCCCCATTCCCAGAACCATTCCCGGCTGGAATTCTTTCCCACATTCCCAGGACCATTCCTGGCTGGAATTCTTCCCCACATTGCCAGTGTTCCCATTCCCAGCTGGAATTCCTGCCCCATTCCAGGAAGGAATTCTTCCCCACATTCCCAGAACCATTCCCGGCTGGAATTCCTCCCCACATTCCCAGAGTTCCCATTCCAGGAAGGAATTCCTGCCCCATTCCCAGTGTTCCCATTCCTGGCTGGAATTGCTGCCCCATTCCAGGAAGGAATTCCTCCCTCATTCCCAGAACCATTCCAGGAAGGAATTCCTGCCCCATTCCCAGTGTTCCCATTCCCGGCTGGAATTCCTGCCTCATTCCTGGCTGGAATTCCTCCCCACATTCCCAGGTTTCCCATTCCTGGCTGGAATTGCTGCCCCATTCCCAGGGTTCCCATTCCCAGCTGGAATTTCTGCCCCATTCCTGGCTGGAATTCCTGCCCCATTCCCAGAACCATTCCAGGAAGGAATTCCTGCCCCATTCCCAGGGTTGCCATTCCCGTCTGGATTTCCTGCCCCATTCCCAGAACCATTCCAGGTTGGAATTCCTGCCCCATTCCCAGAACCATTCACAGCTGGAATTCCTGCCCCATTCCAGGATGGAATTCCTGCCCCCATTCCCAGGGTTCCCATTCCTGGCTGGAATTCCTGCCCCATTCCCAGAACCATTCCCGGCTGGAATTGCTGCCCCATTCCTGGATGGAATTCCTCCCCCATTCCAGGAAGGAATTCCTCCCCACATTCCCAGGTTTACCATTCCCGGCTGGAAATCCTCCCCACACTGACAGGGTTCCCATTCCCGGGTGGAATTCCTGCCCCATTCCCAGGGTTCCCATTCCCGGCTGGAATTCCTGCCCCAGTCCAGGAAGGAATTTCTCCCCCATTCCCAGAACCACTCCCGGCTGGAATTCCTGCCCCATTCCAGGAAGGAATTTCTCCCCCATTCCCAGAACCATTCCTGGCTGGAATTCCTGCCCCATTCCCAGAACCATTCCAGGTTGGAATTCCTCCCCACATTGCCAGGGTTCCCATTCCTGGCTGGAATTCCTGCCCCATTCCAGGAAGGAATTTCTCCCCCATTCCCAGAACCATTCCTGGCTGGAATTCCTGCCCCATTCCCAGGTTTCCCATTCCCATTTGGAATTCCAGCCCCATTCCCAGGATTTGCCCCATTCCCATCTGGAATTCCAGCCCGTTCCCACCTGTTTGAGGAGGCTGCAGGAGAGGGTGAAGATGTCGAACAGGGAGGAGTCGCGGAAGGAAGAGGCGATTTTGCGGTGTTTGGTCAGCGGGTGCGACGTGTCCGCCTGCGGGGACAGGGCTGTCACGGCAGGGAAACCCGGGAAATTCCAGGGAATCCTGGAAAACCCCTGGGAAATCCCGGGAAATCCTGGGAAATCCTCAGGAAATCACAGGGAAATCCCCAGGGAAATCCTGAAAATGGTCAGGGAAATCCCAAGGAAATCACAGGGAAAACCCCAGGGAAATCCTGGGAAATGTCAGGGAAATCACAAGGAAATCCTCAGGGAAATCCCCAGAAAATCACAGGGAAATCCCAGAAAATCACAGGGAAAATCCTGGAAAATCCCCAGGGAAATCCCGGAAAATGTCAGGGAAATCCCCAGAAAATCCCAGGGAAATCCCAGAAAATGCCTGGGAAAATCCTGGAAAATCCCAGGGAAATCCCGGGAAATGCCAGGGACATCCTCAGGAAATCACAGGGAAATCCCCAGGGATATCCTGGAAAATGCCAGGGAAATCCCAAGGAAATCCCCAGAAAATCACAGGGAAATCCCAGAAAATGCCAGGCAAAATCCTGGAAAATCCCAGGGAAATCCCCAGAAAAATCCCAGGGAAATCCCCAGAAAAATCACAGGGAAATCCCCAGAAAATGCCAAGGAAATTCCAGGGAAATCCTCAGGAAAATCCTGGAAAATCCCAGGGAAATCCTCAGGGGAATCCCCTGGAAAATGCCAGAAAAAATCCTCAGGAAAATCCCACAAAAATCCTGGAAAATCGCTGAAAAACCCCAGGGAAATCCCCAGGAAACCCCAGGGAAATCCCCAGGAAAATCCTCAGGAAAATCCTCAGGAAAATCCTCAGGAAATCCTCATGAAAATTTCCAGGAAAATCCCCAGGAAAATCCCAGGAAACTGAGGTTTCCTTCCCCAGATCCAGCAGAACACAATTCCATGGAAAAACCATGGAAAAAAGACAGAAAAACCATGGAAAACTATGGAAAAATCATAAAAATCCATGAAAAAAAAATGGCAGAAAAAACATGGAAAAACCAGGGAAAAACTATGGAAAAACCATGGAAAAAAAAGACATAAAAACCACGGAAAAACCATGGAAAAACCACGGAAAAAAAAAGACAGAAAAACAATGGAAAAACATGGAAAAACCATGGAAAAAAAGACAGAAAATCCACGGGAAAAAGACAGAAAAACCATGGAAAAAAGACAAAAAAACATGGAACAACCATGGAAAAAACCACAGAAAAATAATGGAAAAAACATGGAAAAAAACCGGAAAAAACATGGAAAAACCACAAAAACCGGAATAGCACCAGTTAAAGATGCTTATCCCAGTTTCCAGCAGGAATTCCAGAGGAAATTCCATAAGAATTCCAGAAATTCCAGAGGGATTCCAGAGCTGTTTAAAAAGGGGACAATTGGAAAATTCGGATTTTTCTCCCTGGCAAACACGAGGGGCTGGCAACAGAAATTTCTGCCCCTCACTAATAACAATAATTACAGTAATTAATAAATAATTAATTATCCTTGTTTTTATTTTTTTTTTTCCCTTCCCAACCCAAAAAAAACAAAGGAAAATATGGGAAAAGACGGAAAATGCAACGAAACCAAAAATCCCTCCAGACAGGAAATCCTCACCACCCAAAAACATAAAAAAAAAAACCCCAAAAACCCCCAAAATTCCCCCTCCAACACCTCCCAGAGGGCGAAATTCCCCAAAAATAAAATCCAAAAATTCCAGGAAAAGCAGGAGAGAAAAAAATTAATGGGAAAATTGGAATATTGAGGAAGGAGGTGGCACTTACTTGATTAATTTCATTTGTTAATTGGGACAGGATTGTCACTCCTATGATGCAGTGCTCCACACTGTCCTGGGGAGGAAAAGGCATAATTTGGGGTTTTTTTTTGGGAAAATTTCCTTTTTTTTTTTGTTTTTTTCCTTGGAAAAATGATTGGGTAGAAAAGATTAATTTAAAAAAAATAAAATAAAAAGAAAAGGAGATTTTGGGAGGTTGAGTTGAGTTAATGAAAGAAGTGGGATGAAAATGCAGGAAAATCCAAAGGGTGGGAAAAGATGGAGCCTAAAGGTTGGAGCACACAGGAATAAATTCCTGATCCCAAAAATAATTCCTTGATCCCAAAAACAATTCCCTGATCCCTGAAACAATTCCCTGATCCCTGAAACAATTCCCTGATCCCAGAAAAAAATTCCCAAATCCCAGGAAGAATTCCCTAATCCCAGAAAAAATTCCCTCCCAAATCCCAAAAAACAATTCCCAAATCCCTGAAACAATTCCAACCTCCAGAAACAATTCCCTGATCCAGGAACAATTCCCTGATCCCAAAAACAATTCCCAAATCCCAGAAAAAATTCCCAAATCCCCCCAAAAAATCCCTCTTCCTGAAACAATTCCCTAATCCCCCAAAAAATTCCCTGATCCCAAAATCAATTCCCTAATCCCAGAAAAAAATCCGAAATCCCCCAAAAAATTCCTTAATTCCAGAAACCATTCTCAGCTCCTGAAACAATTCCCTGATCCTGAAACTATTCCCAAATCCTGAATTTTTAAGGAGCCAAATATTAAATGGGAATTTCCATGGATGGAAAGGGAACAACAAAGCAAAAAATTCCCGGATTTTTGACCCATCCATGGAGTGGATTTGAGTTTGGAAAAGATCCGAAAGGTTGGAGCATCCAGGAACAATTCCCTGATCCTGAAACAATTCCCTGATCCAGGAACAATTCCCAGATCCAGGAACAATTCCCTGATCCAGGAACAATTCCCAAATCCTGAAACAATTCCCAAATCCCAGAAACAATTCCCTGATCCTGAAACAATTCCCTGATCCCAGAAAAAATTCCCTGATCCCAGAAACAATTCCCAAATCCCAGAAACAATTCCCAAATCCCAGAAACAATTCCCTGATCCCAGAAACAATTCCCTGATCCCAGAAAAAATTCCCAAATCCCAGAAAAAATTCCTTAATCACAGAAACAATTCCCAAATCCTGAAACAATTCCCAAATCCCTGAAACAATTCCTGATCCCTGAAACAATTCCCTGATCTAGGAACAATTCCCTGATCCTGAATCAATTCCCTGATCCTGAAACAACTCCCTGCTCCAGGAACAATTCCCAAATCCTGAAACAATTCCCTGTTCCTAAAACAATTCCCAAATCCCAGGAACAATTCCCAAATCCTGAAACAATTCCCAAATCCTGAAACAATTCCCTGATCCTGAAACAATTCCCAAATCCTGAAACAATTCCCTGATCCAGGAACAATTCCCTAATCCTGAAACAATTCCCTAATCCTGAAACAATTCCCTGCTCCTGATACAATCCCCTGCTCCAAGAAACAATTCCCTGATCCAGGAACAATTCCCAAATCCTGAAACAATTCCCTGATCCTGAAACAATTCCCAAATCCTGAAACAATTCCCTAATCCAGAAACAATTCCCTGGTCCCTGAAACAATTCCCTGATCCAGGAACAATCCCCTGATCCTGAAACAATTCCCTGATCATGAAACAATTCCCTGATCCTGAAACAATTCCCAAATCCTGAAACAATTCCCTGACTTTTGAGGAGCTCTTCACCCTCAGACGCCCCAAGTGAAAACACCAACATGGAAAAGGTGGAACTCCCTCAGTCAACCCCCAAAGCGGATTTTAGTGGATTTTTGGGATTCCCCGGAATTTCCAGCGGGAAGCGGACCTGCAGGAAGCGCGTGACGTCGTTGATGACGTTCCTGAAGACGAACTCGTCCTTCTGGCAGTCGAACCAGCCCAGCTTGGTGATGCGGGCGTAGAGCTGGATCAGCGCCTGCGTCACGAAGGTGGCCAGCTTGGGCCGCGTGGCCAGGTAGTTCAGCACGTAATTCCCTGGGAAATTGGGGAAAAAAGGGGAAAAATGGAAAAGATGGAGCTGCAGGGAAAGCTCAGCCCTATGAGAATGACTTTGGGCACGTAATTCCCTGGAAAATTGGGAAAAACGGGGGGAAAAATGGAAAAGATGGAGCTGCAGGGAAAGCCCAGCCATGGGGGAATGACTTCAGGTAGTTCAGCACAGAATTCCCTGGAAAATTGGGAAAACAGGGAAAACAAGGAAAACCAGGGAAAAGATGGAGCTGCAGGCTCCTGGGGGAATGCCTTCAGCCTCGTGGCTGGGCAGTTCAGCACAGAATTCCCTGGAAAATTGGGAAAAGAAGGAAAAGGTGGAGCTGCAGGCACAGCCCAGCCATGGGGGAATGACTTTGGCCTCGTGGCCAGGTAGTTCAGCACGTAATTCCCTGGAAAAGTGGAAAAAACGGGGGGAAAAATGGAAAAGATGGAGCTGCAGGGAAAGCTCAGCCCTATGAGAAGGACTTTGGGCACGTAATTCCCTGGAAAACAGGGAAAACCAGAGAAAACCAGGGAAAAGATGGAGCTGCAGGGAAACCTCAGCCCCATGGGAATGACTTTGGGCATGTAATTCCCTGGAAAATTGGGAAAAACGGGGGGAAGATGGAAAAGATGGAGCTGCAGGCACAGTCCAGCCCCATGAGAATGCCTTTGGCCTCGTGGCCAAGTAGTTCAGCACAGAATTCCCTGGAAAATTGGGAAAAACGGGGGGAAAAATGGAAAAGATGGAGCTGCAGGGAAAACTCAGCCCTATGAGAATGACTTTGGGCACGTAATTCCCTGGAAAATTGGGAAAAACAGGGAAAAAAATGGAAAAGATGGAGCTGCAGGGAAAGCTCAACCCTATGAGAATGACTTTGGCCTTGTGGCCAAGTAGTTCAGCACAGAATTCCCTGGGAAAGTGGGAAAAACGAGGGGAAAATGGAAAAGATGGAGCTGCAGGGAAAGCCCAGCCATGGGGGAATGACTTCAGGTAGTTCAGCACAGAATTCCCTGGAAAATTGGGAAAAACAGGGAAAAGATGGAGCTGCAGGGAAACCTCAGCCCTGTGAGAATGACTTTGGGCACGTAATTCCCTGGAAAGTGGGAAAAACGGGGGGAAAAATGGAAAAGATGGAGCTGCAGGGAAAGCTCAGCCCCATGGGAATGACTTTGGCCTCACAGTGGGAAAAACGGGGGGAAAAATGGAAAAGATGGAGCTGCAGGGGAAGCTCAGCCCTATGAGAATGACTTTGGGCACGTAATTCCCTGGAAAACAGGGAAAAACAGGGAAAAGATGGAGCTGCAGCCTCCTGGGGGTATGCCTTTGGGTAGTTCAGCACAGAATTCCCTGGAAAATTGGGAAAAAAAGGGAAAGATGGAGCTCCAGCTAAAACCTAGCCCTTTGGCCTCGTGGCCAGGTAGTTCAGCACATAATTCCCTGGAAAACTGGGAAAAACAGGGGAAAACAGGGAAAAGGTGTAGCTGCAGGAAAAACCCAACCCTGTGGGAATGCCTTCAGCCTCGTGGCCAAGTAGTTCAGCACAGAATTCCCTGGAAAACAGGGAAAAACAGGGAAAAGGTGGAGCTCCAGGTAAATCCCAGTCCCGTGGGAATGGCCCCAGGGAAAAGGAGTCTCGGGGAGGAAGTTGAGGAATTTTTGGGAATAAAACAGAAATGTTGGGGGTTTAGTTGGGAATTTCAGATGCCAGAAAATGTCTGGATTTAGCCCTGAAAAAAACCTGGAAAAAGTTTGGCTTTAGCCCCCTGGAATAAACCTGGGAAAGGCCTGGATTTAGTCCTGGAATAAACCAGGAAAAAGGTTGGATTTAGCCCTGGGAAAGGGTTGGAATTACCCTGGAATAGACCTGGAAAAAGTTGGATTTAGCCCTGGAACACACTCAGAAAAGTCTGGATTTAGCCCTGGAATAAATGTGGAAAAGGGCTGGATTTAACCCTGGAAAATGGCTGGAATTAGCCCTGGAACACACTCAGAAAAGGGTTGGAATTACCCTGGAATAGATCTGGAAAAAGGTTGGATTTAGCCCCGGAATAAACCTGGAAAAGGGGGGAATCGCAGGAAAACCCCAAGAAATCCCAGGAAGCCCCAAATCCCAAATTTGGGCTCAGGGCACCTCCCCCCAGGGGAAAGGAGGGAAATCCCAAGGATTTGTCAAGAAAATCCCACAAAATCCCAGGAAAACCCCAGGGAATTTCAGGAAAACCCCAAGAAATCCCAGGAAAATCCCGAAAAGCCCCAAGAAATGTCAGGAAAACCCAAGAAATTCCCAGGAAATCCCAAGGAATTCCCTGGAAAACCCCACGAAATCTCAAGGAATCCCAGAAAAACCCCCTGGAATTCCCAGGAAAATCCCCCAAAATCCCGGAAACCCCCCGGAATTCCCAGGAAAATCCCATGGAATTTCAGGAAAATCCCAAAAAACCCCAAGGAATTGCCAGGAAAGCCCCAAGGATTTTTCAGGAAATTTCAGGAAACCCCTGAAATTCCCAGGAAAACCCCCCAAAAAAACCCAAAAACCACAAGGAATTCCCAGAAACCCCCCGGAATTCCCAGAAACCCCCCGGAATTCCCAGAATTTGCCCGGAATTCCGACTCACGGATGTCGAGGCGCTGCTCCAGGGGAAGGGCGTTGGAGCTGCGCGACACCAACTTGGTCAGGCAGGTGGCGGCCAACAGCTGCGAGTAGGAGGACTGGAAAAAATGGGGAAAAACGGTGGGAAAACGGGAAAAATGGGAAAAGTGGGATGAGTGGGGAAAATGGGAAAAAAAAACGGGGAAAAAATGGGAAAAATGGGAAGAAAACATGGGAAAAACGGGGAAAAAATGTGAAAAAAACAACAGGGGAAAGTGGGGAAAAAATGCAGAAAAATGGGAAAAAACAACGGGGGAAAAGGGAGAAATGTGGGAAAATATGGAAAAAAAAATGGGAAGAAATGGGAAAAATTGGAAAAAAAAACAGGAAAAAACAGGAAAAAAATAGGGAAAATATGGGAAAAAGCGGGAAAAAGTGAGAAAAATGGAAAAAAAACACAGGAAAAAACAGGAAAAAATGGGAAAATATGGGAAAAATGGGAAAAACCGGTGGGGAAATGGGAAAAATGGGAAAGGTGGGAAAAATGGGAAAAAAACAACGGGGGAAAAAAAAAGGGAAAAAATGGGAAAAAAAACCGGGGAAAAACGGTGGAAAAAATGGGAAAAACAACAGGGGAAAATGGGGAAAGTGGGGAAAAAATTCAGAAAAATGGGAAAAAACAACAGGGGAAAAGGGAGAAATGTGGGAAAATGTGGAAAAAAAAATGGGAAGAAATGGGAAAAATTGGAAAAAAAACCAGGAAAAAACAGGAAAAAAATAGGGAAAATATGGGAAAAAGCGGGAAAAAGTGAGAAAAATGGAAAAAAAAACCCAGGAAAAAACAAGAAAAAATGGGAAAATATGGGAAAAACCGGTGGGAAAATGGGAAAAATGGGAAAGGTGGGAAAAATGGGAAAAAAACAATGGGGAAAAAAAAAGGGAAAAAATGGGAAAAATGGGAAAAAAACAACGGGGGGAAAGGGAGAAATGTGGGCAAATGTGGGAAAAAATGGGAAAAAAGGGGAAATATTGGAAAAATTGGAAAAATGAGAAAAAACAATGGGGAAAAATTGGAAAAAAAAAAACAGGAAAAAAAAGGGAAAATATGGGAAAAGTGGGGGAAAAATGAGAAAAAATGGGGAAAATGGGAAAAAAAAACAGGAAAAAACGGGAAAAATGGGAAAAAATGGTGGGAAAAAATGGTGGGAAAAAATGGTGGGAAAAATGGGAAAAAACAATGGGGAAAAATGGGGAAATGTGCGAAAAAACGGGGGAAAATGGGAAAAACGACGGGGGAAAAGGGAGAAATGTGGGAAGACACAGGAAAAAAAAAGGGAAGAAAACAGGAAAAAAAGGGGAAAATGGGAAAAAAAGGGGGAAAATTCCCAAAAAAAGGAACTGGAATGGTGCATTGAAGGACTGAAAGGGTGGGGAGGAAATTCCAGCTGGGAATTCAGGAGGAGGGGGAGGGAGTGGAAGATCCCAGAAATTCCAGGCTTGGGAATTTTGGGATGTGGAATTCCAGGATTTTGGAGAATTTTTGGGGGGTTTTGGGGAATTTCTGGGATATGGGATTCCAGGATTCTGGGGAATTTCCGGGATACGGAATCCCATAATTTTGGGGAATATTTTTGAGAATCTCGGGGATGTAGAATTCCATGATTTTGGGGCATTTCGGGATACGGAAATCCTGGATTTTTGGGGAAATTTTTGGGATATAGAATTCCATGATTTTGGGGAATTTTTGGATGTGGAATTCCATGATTTTTGGGAATATTTTGGGAATATTTTGGGGATGTTTCACTCACGCTGCCGCGCTCGAGCAGCAGCAGGCACTTGCTCAGGCACCAGGAGAGGGAATTCCACGACCTTGGGGGATTTTTGGGGGTTGGAATTCCATGACTTTGGGGAATGTCTGTGAAGTTCTGGGAATGTTTGGGAATATTCTGGGAATGTCTGGGAATTTTTGGGAGGGTTACTGAAATAAGTGGCACTTGCTCAGGCACTTGGGGCTGTTGGTGAACCCCACCAGCACACGGAATTCCATGAGTTTGGGGAATGTTTTGAGGAAAGTTTGGGGAATTTCTGGGGGAATTTTTTGGGAATATTTGGGATGTGGAATTCCATGATTTTTGTGAATATTTTGGGATGTTTACTCACACTGCCCCACTCAAGCAGCAGCTGGCACTTGGCTCAGGCACTCGGGGCTCTTGTGAAACCCCACAAGGAGAGGGAATTCCATTATTTTAGGGAACGTTTTGAGGAACGTTTGGGGAATTTCTGGGAATATTTTTGGGAATATTTGGGAATGTTTCACTCACGCTGCCGCGCTCGAGCAGCAGCTGGCACTTGCTCAGGCACTCGGGGCTGTTGGTGAACTCCACCAGCGCCTTCTCGGCCTGCAGGCGCGTGCCCGTGTCCGTGGTCTCATAGAGCTGCTTGCACAGGTTCTCCAGCTGGGCCAGGCTCTGCGGGAAAAACCGGGAAAAACGGGAATAACCGGGGGAAATAACGGGGAAAAACGGGAATAACGGGAATAACCGGGGGAAATAACGGGGGAAAAACGGGAATAACTGGAATAACCGGGGGAAATAACGGGGGAAAACGGGAATAACGGGAATAACCGGGGGAAAAACGGGAATAATGCGAGTCAGGGGGGAAATAACAGGAATAACCGGGGGAAATAACGAGGAAAAACGGGAATAACCGGGGGAAATGACGGGGAAAAACCGGGAATAACGGGAATAACCGGGGGAAAAACGGGAATAATGCGAGTCAGGGGGGAAATAACGGGAATAACCGGGGGAAATAACGAGGAAAAACGGGAATAACGGGAATAACCGGGGGAAATGACGGGGAAAAACGGGAATAACGGGAATAACCGGGGGGAAAACGGGAATAATGCGAGTCAGGGGGGAAATAACGGGAATAACCGGGGCAAATAACGGGGAAAACCAGGGAATAACGGGAATAACCGGGGGAAAAACGGGAATAACGGGAATAACGGGAATAACCGGGGGAAATAACGGGGAAAAACGGGAAAAATGGGAATAACCGGGGGAAATGACGGGGAAAAACGGGAATAACGGGAATAACCGGGGGAAAAACGGGAATAATGCGAGTCAGGGGGGAAATAACTGGAATAACCGGGGGAAATAACGGGGAAAAACGGGAAAAACGGGAATAACCGGGGGAAATAACGGGGAAAACCAGGGAATAACGGGAATAACCGGGGGAAAAACGGGAATAATGCGAGTCAGGGGGGAAATAACGGGAATAACCGGGGGAAATAACGGGGAAAAACGGGAATAACGGGAATAACCGGGGGAAATAACAGGGAAAAGCGGGAAAAACGGGAATAACCGGGAGAAATAACAGGAATAATGCGAGTTGGGGGGAAATAACGGGAATGACGGGGGAAATAACAGGAGTGAGGGGGGGAAAAACGGGGATAACGGGGGGAAAATGGGAATAACGTGAGTCAGGGGGAGAAATAACGGGAATGACGGGGAAATAACGGGAGTGAGGGGGGGAAAATGGGGATAACGGGGAGAAAACTGGGATAACGGGAGTTGGGGGGAAATAACGAGGGGAAAACCAGGGAATGATGGGGAAAAAGGGATAATGGGAATGACGGGGGGAAATAACAGGAATAACGGGGAAAAATGGGGATAATGGGAGTCAGGGGGGAAAATGGGAATGACGGGGGAAAAACAGGGAAAAATGGGGAAATAACAGGAAGATAATGGGAATGAGGGGGGAAATGGGGAGAACGGGAATAACCGGGGGAAAAACGGGAATAACGGAGTCGGGGGAGAAATAACGGGAATGACGGGAGTGAGGGGGGAAAACAGGGATAACGGGGGGGAAAATGGGGATAACAGGGGGGAAAATGGGAATGAGGTGGGAAACAGGGATAACATGGGGGAAAAATGGGGGGAATAACGGGGGGAAAACAGGAATAACAGGGGGGAAAATGGGAATAACGGGGGAAAATGGGAATAACGGGGGAAAATGGGAATAACGGGGGGGGGGAATGGGGATAATGGGAGTGAGGGGGAAAATGGGAATAACTGGAGGGAAATGGGAATGAGGGGGGGGAAAACTGGGATAACAGGGGAAATGGGAAAAAACAGCGAGAAATGGGGAATAACGGGGGGAAATGGGGATAATTGGAATGAGGGGGGGAAAACAGGAATGACTGATGAAAAATGGGGAAAAATGGGGAAGTAACGGGAATGAGGGAGGGAAAATAATGGGAATGAGGGGGGAAATGGGGATAACGGGAATAGCCGGGGGAAATAACGGGGGGAAAACAGGAAAAACGGGAGTCAGGGGAGAAATAACGGGAATGACAGGGGAAATAATGGGAATAACGGGAGTGAGGGGGGAAAAATGGGAATAACGGGGGGGGGGAAACGGGAATAACGGGGGAGAAAACAGGGATAATGGGAATGAGGGGCAGAAAACAGGGATGACGGGAGGAATAACAGAAATGAGGGAGAAAAATGGGAATAAGGGGGGGGAAATGGGAATAACGGGGGGAAAACAGGAATAACGGGGGAAAACAGAGATAATGGGGGGGAAATGGGGATAATGGGGGGAACGGGAAAAATGGGGAAAAACGGGGGGAAAAAATGGGAATAGTGGGGGGTAAAATGGGAATGAGGGGGGAAAACAGGAATAATGGGGGGAAACTGGGGGAAAAGGGGAAAAAATGGGGAGAAAACAGGGAATAATGGGGGGGAAACAGAGAATAATGTGGAATAACGGGGAGAAAACAGGGAATAACGGGGGGGAAATGGGGAAAAATGGGGAATAACAGGAAATAATGGGGAATAATGGGGGAAAGCAGGAATAATGGGGGGGGAAACAGGGAATTACAGGGGAGAAAATGGGGAAAAACAGGGGGGAAATGGGGAATAATGGGGGGGAAGGGAATAACGGGGGAAAATGGGGAAAAACAAGGAATAACAGGGAATAATGGGGGGGAAAACAGGGAATAAATGGGTAATAACGGAGAAAAACGGGGAAAACGGGAATAACGGAGGGAAAATCAGGGGGAAACACAGAATAATGGGGAAAAATGGGAATAACGGATGGGAAACAGGGAATAACAGGGGGGGAATGGGGGAAAATGGGGAAAATTGGGAAAAATGGGGGGAAAACCCAGGGAAAACGGGAAAAAACGGTGGGAAAATGGGGAGCAAACGTTTCCCTTTCCCTTTTTCCTCCCTTTCCCTTCCCACTTTTCCTTTTATTTCCTTTTTCCTTTCATTTCCTTCCCACTTTTCCTTTTATTTCCTTTTTCCTTTCATTTCCTTCCCTTCCCCCGTTGCATTTCCAGAATTCCCAGCACGGGAATTCCTCCCATTCCCACATTTTCCATTTTTACAGGAATTTTACAAGAATTTTACAGGAATTTTGCAGCAATCTACAGGAACCTCGCAGGAATCTTGGAGGAAATTATTTTTACAGGAAAACTGCAGGATTTTTGTGCAGGAATTTTATAGGAATTCTGCAGGAATTGAAAGGATTTTTTTCAGGAATTTACAAGAGAATTGCAGGAATTTACAGGAATTTTGCAGGGTTTTTTTTTTCAGGAATTTTTCTCAGGAATTTGCGGGAATTTTTGGCAGGAATTTTGCATGAATTTTCAGAAATTCGGCGGGGATTTTGCAGGAATTTTCAGGAATTCTTCACACAGAAAAAATCCATGGAAATTTCATTTGGGCTTCATCATCCAGGCAAAATCCAGGAAAAATCCATAAAAAATCAGATTTGGGCTTCAGCAAACCAGGAAAAAATCCTAAAAATTGAATTTAAACTCCACCAAACCAGGAAAAATCCATAAAAATTGGACTTGGGCTTCACCAAATGAGGAAAAATCCACAAAAATCAGATTTGGGCTTCATCACTCCAGGAAAAATCCCAAAAAAAAAGGATTTGGGCTCCACCAAACCAAGAAAAATTCCTTAAAACTGGATTTGGGCTTCTTCAATCCAGGAAAATTCCATAAAAAATGGGATTTGGGCTTCATCAGACAACGAAAAATTCCTTAAAATTGGATTTGGGCTTCATCATTCCAAGGCAAAATCCATGAAATTGGATTTGATCTTCATCACTCCACACAAAATCTATAAAAAATATTTTTGGGTTCCACCAAAGCAGGAAAAATCCATGGAAAATCAGATTTGGGCTTCATCAAACCAGGAAAAATTCCTTAAAATTGGATTTGGACTTCATCACTCCACACAAAATCCATAAAAAATATTTAAGGGTTCCACCAAACCAGGAAAAATTCCTTAAAATCGGATTTGGGCTCCACCAGACCAGGAAAAATCCATAAAAAATCAGATCTGGGCTTCACCAAATGAGGCAAAATTCCTTAAAATTGGATTTGGGCTTCATCACTCCAGGAAAAATCCATTAAAAAAAATATTTTAGGACTCCACCAAACCAGGAAAAATTCCTTAAAATTGGATTTGGGCTTGATCAAACCAGACAAAATCCCTAAAAATTGGATTTGATCTTCATCACTCCAGGAAAAGTTCCTTAAAATTGGATTTGGGCTCCACCAAACCAGGAAAAATTCCTAAAAATTGGATTCGATCTTCATCACTCCACGCAAAATTCATAAAAAATATTTTAAGGCTTCACCAAACCAGGAAAAATCCATGAAAATTGGATTTGGGCATCATCAAACCAGGAAAAATTCCTAAAAAAATTAATTCAGGCTCGATCCCACAGAATAAAATCCATGGAAAAGTTTTTTGGGCTCTGGCACAATTCCCAAAATTCCTCTGGGAATTTCTGCCACTCAAAGCAAAGTCCTGGGGAAGCAGCAATGGGATTTTCCCAAAAATTCCATAAAAATTCCATAAAAACCACTCAGGAGCCAGGCTGGGAAATTACAGGGGAAAACCCCGGATTTGGAGCAGAATTCCCAGGAAAATCCTGGATTTGGAGCAGAATTCCCAAAAAATCTCAGATTTGGAGCAGAATTCCCAGAAATGTTCATTAACTGCTTGGGATTCATTTATTCCCAGAATTTCCAGGGATTCATTATTCCCAAAATTCCAGGGATAATAAATAACTCCCAGGGTTTGCTGCCTCTGAGGGTTTGGGGTCAATTTTAGAGGGTTTGGGGCAAATTTTAGGGAGATTAGGATCAATTTTAGGGAGTTTGGGGTCAATTTCTCAGGGTTTGGGACCGATTTTAGGGGTTTTGAGGTCAATTTCTCGGGGTTTGGGGCCAATTTTAGGAGATTTGGGATCCCTTTCAGGGGACTTAGGGTCCTTTTCAGGGGTTTAGGGTCCCCCTCAGAGGATTCAGGGTCAATTTCAGAGTTTTAGGGCAAATTTCAGGGATTTAGGGCCAATTTCAGGGGTTTAGGGTCCCTCTCAGAGGGTTTAGGATCAATTTGAGGCCTTCAGGGTCCCTCTCAGGGGGTTCAGGTCCCTTCAAGAGATTTCCCAAAGGTTTTGGGTTCCTTCATTGGGATTTTGAGCCAACTCAGAGGGATTTGTTCCCTTCCTGAGGGATTTAGGATCCTTTCCCAGGGATTTAGGATCCTTCCCCAGGGATTTGTTCCTTTCCTGAGGGTTTTCCAGGGATTTAGGGCCTTTACCAGGGATTTGGGACCCTTCCTGAGGGATTTAGGATCCTTTCTCTGGGATTTGGGTTCCTTTCCCAGGGATTTAGGATCCTTTCCCAGGGATTTAGGGCCCTTTCCCAGGGATTTAGGGCCCTTCCCCAGGGATTTAGGATCCTTCCCCAGGGATTTAGGGCGCTTCCTGAGGGATTTGTGTTCCTTTCCCATGGATTTAGGATCCTTTCCAAGGGATTTAGGATCCTTTCCCATCCAGATCTGGGATCCTTTCCCAGGGATTTAGGGCGCTTCCTGAGGGATTTAGGGCCCAAATCCCTGGGAAAGGATCCCAAATCTGGATGGAAAGTATCCCATATCCAGATGGGATATGATGCCAAACGTGGCTGGGAAATCATCCCAAACCTGGCTGGAAGTGATCCCAAATCCAGCAGGGAAAGGATCCCAAATCCAGGTGGGAAAAGATCCCAAATCCAGCAGGGAAAGGATCCCAAATCCAGCAGGGAAAGGATCCCAAATCCAGGGAAAGGAACCTGCACCTGGCTGGAAAATGATCCCAAATCCAGCAGGGAAATGACCCCAAATCCAGCAGGGAAAGGATCCCAAATCCAGCTGGGAATGGAACCTGAACCTGAGTGGGAAATGATCCCAAATCCGGCCAGGAACGGACCCCAAATCCAGCAGGGAAAGGAACAGAACCAGGCCGGGAAATGATCCCAAACATGGCTGGAAATTACCCCAAATCCAGCTGGAAAATGACCCCAAATCCGGCTGGGAAAGGAACACAACCCGGCTGGGAAAGGATCCCAAACCCAGCAGGGAAAGGATCCCAGATCCAGCCGGGAACAGACCCCAGATCCAGCAGGGAAAGGATCCCAGATCCAGCAGGGAAAGGATCCCAGATCCAGCAGGGAAAGGATCCCAGATCCAGCAGGGAAAGGATCCCAGATCCAGCAGGGAAAGGATCCCAAATCCAGCAGGGAAAGGATCCCAAATCCAGCAGGGAAAAGATCCCAAATCCAGCAGGGAAAGGATCCCAAATCCAGCAGGGAAAGGACCCCAAATCCAGCAGGGAAAGGACCCCAAATCCAGCAGGGAAAGGATCCCAAACATGGCTGGGAAGGAACAGAACCGGGCTGGGAAAGGACCCCAAATCTGGCCGGGAGCAGATCCCAAATCCAGCTGGGAAAGGAACAGAACCAGGCTGAGAAATGAACCCAAACCTGGCTGGGAAATAATCCCAAATTCAGCTGAGAAATGAACCCAAATCTAACTGAACCTGGCTGGGAAAAGATCCCAAATCCAGGTGGGAAAGGATCCCAAACATGGCTGGGAAGGAACAGAACCGGGCCAGGAAATGAACCCAAACATGGCTGGAAATGATTCCAAACTCGGCCCAAACCCAGCCGGGTAATGACCCCAAACATGGGTGGAAATGAACCCTAACCCAGCTGGAAAATGATCCCAAATCCAGCTGGGAAAGGATCCCAGATCCAGCTGAGAAAGGAACCAGAACCTGGCTGGGAAAGGATCCCAAATCCAGCCGGGAACAGACCCCAAATCCAGCTGGGAAATGACCCCAAACTTGGCTGGAAATTAACCCAAACCCGGCTGGAAAATGATCCCAAATCCAGCAGGGAAAGGATCCCAGATCCAACTGGGAAATGACCCCAAACATGGCTGGGAAGGAACAGAACCTGGCTGGGAAATGACCCCAAACATGGCTGGAAATGAACCCAAACCCGGCTGGAAAATTATCCCAAATCCAGCAGGGAAGTGACCCCAAATCCAGCAGGGAAAGGACCCCAAATCCAGCTCGGAAATGACCCAAAACATGGCTGGGAAGGAACAAAACCGGGCTGGGAAATGATCCCAAATTCAGCTGGGAAAGGAACAGAACTGGGACGGGAAACGAACCCAAACCCGGCTGGGAAATGAACCCAAACACTGCTGGGAAATGAACCCAAATCCAGCAGGGAAAGGAATAGAACCAGGCTGGGAAATGAACCCAAATCCAGCTGAGAAATGATCCCAAATCCAGCAGGGAAATGAACCCAAATCCAGCAGGGAAATGAACCCAAATCCAGCTGGGAAAGGAACCCAAATCCAGCTGGGAAAGGAACCTGAACCGGGCTGGGAAATGAACCCAAATCCAGCTGAGAAATGATCCCAAATCCAGTTGGGAAATGAACCCAAATCCAGCTGAGATATGATCCCAAATCCAGCTGGGAAAGGGAGCTGAGCCTGGCTGGGAAAGGATCCCAAATCCGGCCGGGAACAGACCCCAGATCCAGCAGGGAAAGGACCAGAACCAGGCTGGGAAATGCCCGCACCGTGCCGGCGGTGCCGATCCCCGGAGCCCGGCCCGGTGCCGTCTCCCCGGGCTCCCGGAGCGCTGTGCCCGCGCAGGCCCCGCGCTGCCGGCGGGAGCGGCCGCGGCTCCGGGAGCGCCCCGGGGATCCCCGCAGCAGCCCCGGGAGCACCGTGCGGGCACCGTGCGGACACCGGGCGGGCACCGGGGACACGCGGCGGGGCCGGGAGCAGCCCCGGGGCCGCACCGGAGCAGCGCGGCCTGCGCGGCCGGGCCGCGGCGGGCCGGGGCGGGCCTGGCGGCGCGGGGCCGGCCCGGGGGGCAGCCGGAGAGCGGCGGGGGGTGTCCGGGAGAAGCGGGACGGGCCGCAGAGCGCGGCCGGGGCTCACCTGCACAGGATCCGCCATCTTGCCCCATTCATGCTCCGCTCGCGCCTCCGCCCCCGCCTGCGCCGGGCCCGGCGCCGCCGCGTCCCCTCAGCGCCGCCGCCGCCGCACCGCGCATGCGCCGCGCCCGGGCCACGCCCACCCCACCGAAACCACGCCCACTCCTCAGTGCAAACCACGCCCATCGCTGGATGACCACGCCCATCTCGGCTAAACCACGCCCATCCCGGCCGGGCCACGCCCCCGTGGGCGGCTCTGGGCCTGCGCGTGCGCCGGCGGGACACGCCCACCGGGCCTTGGCCACGCCTCCCTCAGGGCCGCCCGTCGCGGGGCGCGCGCGGCGCGCTGCGTCTGACGTCACGGCGGCGGCGCGGCGCGCGAGGGGCGCGAGCGCGGTTTGTTGACACGGCCTTAAAGGGACCGCGCACCTTTTAAAGAGTGGGGACAGAGGGGACAGAGAGGGGACAGGGGGACAGAGAGGGGACAGGGGGACAGAGAGGGGACAGAGGGACAGAGAGGGGACAGGGGGACAGGGGGACAGAGAGGGGACAGAGGGACAGAGGGACAGAGGGACAGAGGGACAGAGAGGACAGGGGGACAGAGGGACAGAGAGGGGACAGGGGGACAGAGAGGGGACAGAGAGGGGACAGAGAGGGGACAGAGAGGGGACAGAGGGACAGAGAGGGGACAGAGGGGACAGAGGGACAGACGGACAGAGGGACAGAGGGGACAGGGGGACAGAGGGACAGAGAGGGGACAGGGGGACAGAGAGGGGACAGAGGGACAGAGAGGGGACAGGGGGACAGAGAGGGGACAGAGGGACAGAGAGGGGACAGGGGGACAGAGAGGGGACAGGGGGACAGAGAGGGGACAGGGGGACAGAGAGGGGACAGAGAGGGGACAGAGGGACAGAGAGGGGACAGAGGGACAGGGGGACAGGGGGACAGAGAGGGGACAGAGGGACAGGGGGACAGGGGGGACAGAGAGGGGACAGAGGGGACAGAGGGACAGGGGGACAGGGGGGACAGAGGGGTCAGAGGGGACAACACAAGGACAGCGGGGGGACAGACGGGACAGCTGTGTGCCCCCAGTGTCACCAGGGTGAGCCCTGGCACCAGTATAACCAGTGTCCCCAGTGTCCCCAGTGTCCCCAGTGCCACACCCGCAGTGCCACACCCATGTCAGCAGTGCCACACCCTCAGTGCCACACCTGCAGTGCCACACCCACATGTCCCCAGTGTCACCCCCCAGTGCCACCACACCCGCAGTGCCACACGTGCAGTGCCACACCCATTGTGCCACACCCACAGTGCCACACCCATGTCAGCAGTGCCACACCCCCAGTGCCACACCCACCTGTCCTCAGTGTCACACCCCCAGTGCCACACCCCCAGTGCCACACCTACGTGTCCTCAGTGTCACACCAATGTGTCCCCACATCACTAAGGTGACCCGCGGTGCCACACCCGTGTCAGCAGTGCCACACCCATGTCAGCAGTGCCACACCCGTGTCAGCAGTGCCACCCCCTGTCCCCAGTGCCACCCCCTGTCCCCAGTGCCACACCCATGTCAGCAGTGTCACACCCATGTCAGCAGTGCCACCCCCTGTCCCCAGTGCCACCCCCTGTCCCCAGTGCCACACCCATGTCAGCAGTGTCACACCCGTGTCAGCAGTGCCACCCCCTGTCCCCAGTGCCACCCCCTGTCCCCAGTGCCACCCCTCCTCCCCCCCGTGTCCCCGTCCCCGCAGGAAGTGGTGGCGCGCAGGAAGCGGCAGCGCCCGGGCTGAGCGCGGCACGGGCAGGGCCCAGCCCGGTGACACCGCGGGGACACGGCCCCGACCCCCGGGAGCCCCGGGAGCCCCGGACACTGCGGACACGCCGGACACTCCGGACACTCCGGACACTCGGGACACACCGGACACCGTGGACACACCGGACACTCTGGACACTCAGGACACTCCGGACACTCAGGACACTCTGGGCACTCAGGACACCGTGGACACACCGGACACTCGGGACACACGGGACACTGTGGACACTCAGGACACTCTGGGCACTCTGGACACACCGGACACTCAGGACACTCCGGACACTCAGGGATATTCAGGACAATCGGGACATTGTGGACACACCGGACACTGGGGACACCGGGGACACCGTGAACAGTGCAGACAGGCCGGACACTTCTGACACTCCCCACACACTGGACGCTGTGGGCACTTGGGGACACTCAGGACACTCAGGACACACCGGACACTCCGGACACTCGGGACACTTGGGATACTCGGGACACTTGGGACACTTGGGACACTCAGGGATATTCAGGACACTCAGGACACTGAGGACACTCGGGACACTCGGACACTTGGACACTCCAACACTCGGACACTCGGGACACTCGGGACACTCGGGACACTCGGGACACTCGGGACACTCAGGGATATTCAGGACACTCGGGACACTCGGACACTCGGGACACTCGGACACTCAGGACACTGAGGACACTCGGACACTCAGGACACTGAGGACACTTGGGACACTCAGGACACTGAGGACACTCGGACACGCGGACACGGCCATGGAGGAGTTGGTGGTGAAGCAGGGCGCGCTGTACCTGCAGCTGCAGCAAACCTTCGGCAAGGTCAGCGGGGAATTCCGTGGGAACGGGGGGAATCCATGGGAACGGGGGGAATTCCGTGGGAATGGGGTGATTCCTACAGAAATTGGGTGAATCCCGCAGGAATGGGGTGAAACCTCACGGGAATGGGATGAATGCCACAGTCAATGGGGTGAATTCCATGGGAATGTGGTGAATTCCATGGGAACGGGATGAATCCCACAGGAATGGGGTGAACCCCACAGAAATTGGGTGAATCCCACAGAAATGGGGTGAATCCCACGGGAACGGGGTGAATCCCACAGGAATGGGGTGAATCCCACAGGAATGGGGTGAAACCTCACAGGAATGGGATGAATGCCACAGTCAATGTGGTGAATTCCATGGGAACGGGGTGAATCCCATAGGAATGGGGTGAATCCCACAGGAATTGGGTGAATCCCACAGGAATGGGGTGAATCCCACGGGAATGGGGTGAATCCCACAGGAATGGGGTGAATCCCACGGGAATGGGATGAATGCCACAGTCAATGGGGTGAATCCCATAGGAATGGGGTGAATCCCACAGGAATGGGGTGATCCCCATGGGAACAGGGTGAATCCCACAGGAATGGGGGGAACCCCACAGGAATGGGATGAACCCCACAGCTATGGGCTGATCCCACCTGTTGATGCCCAGCTGTCCCTCAGCCACTGTGGGGGGCCAGGACATTTTGGGGACACTTTGGGGACACTTTGGGGACACTTTGTAGAGACAACCCCCCCCCCCCCAAGAGAGGCTCTGCAGAGTTAGGGGGTGACAGATGTGACCCCAAAGCCATGCTGGGTGACAAAGACACCCTCCAAGCTGGGGGGTGGGTGAGGGATGTGACCCCCAGAGCCATATTTGGGGACAGCTCCGGGGGGGTGACAGCTGCAGACCCCAAAGCCACATCTGGGGACAGCGATGGCTGCAGGCCCCAAATTTGTATTTGGGGACAGTGATGGCCCCAAATCTGCATTTGGGGACAGTGAGGGCTACAGGCCCCAAAGCCACATTTGGGGAGGGTGACAGCTGCAGGCCCCAAATACATATTTGGGAACAGTGATGGCCCCAAATCCATATCTGGGGACAGTGACAGCCCCAAAGCTGCATTTGGGGACAGTGATGGCCCCAAATCCACATTTGGGGACAGTGACGATTGTAGGCCCCAAAGCCACATTTGGGGACAGTGACGGCCCCAAAGCCACATTTGGGGACAGTGACGGCTGCAGGCCCCAAATCCGTATTTGGGGACAGTGACAGCCCCAAAGCCGCATTTGGGGACGGTGATCACCCCAAAGCCTCATTTGGGGACGGCTGCAGGCCCCAAATCCGCATTTGGGGATGGTGACGATTGTAGGTCCCAAAGCCACATTTGGGGACAGTGACGATTGTAGGTCCCAAAGCCACATTTGGGGACAGTGACGGCCCCAAAGCCGCATTTGGGGACGGTGATGGCCCCAAATCCATATTTTGGGACAGTGACAATTGTAGGCCCCAAAGCCACATTTGGGGACAGTGACGATCCCAACGCTGCATTTGGGGACAGCGACGGCTGCAGGCCCCAAATTCGTATTTGGGAACAGTGACAGCCCCAAAGCCACATCTGGGGATGGTGAGGGCCCCAAATCCATATTTGGGCACAGTGTTTTGGGGGCGGTGACGGCCCCAAAGCCGCATTTGGGGGCGGTGACGGCCCCAAAGCCGCATTTGGGGGCGGTGACGGCCCCAAAGCCGCGCGGTTTCCGCTGCCGATAAAGGCCGGGGTTGGGCCATGGCTGCGAGGGGAAGGAGCTGAGGGGCCCCCCTGCCCCTCTCCCTCCTCTTCCTCCCCACGGATCCCATCCCCAGGGGATCCCAAAGGGGGATCCCAAAGGGGGATCCCAAGGGAGATCCCAAAAACCCATCCGGGGCGAAGGGAGCCGTGGGTTTGGGGGGGCTGTGCCAGTTTTGGGGCCACTTCCCCACCCCCACTTCCCCTCTGCCCCGAGCCCGGAACTGCTTTTGGGGCAGGGCTGGAGAGACGAAAATTTGGGTTTTTTTAGGGAAAATGGGAGCAAGAAGAAGCTGGAAGTTGTTCACGGCTTGTGGGGGAATGGGGTGGGTGAGGCTGGGGGGGTCCAGGGATTTAAATCCCAAATTCTGTCACCCTCACCTTCAGCCAGACCCCGCGGGGCTTTGCAGCTTTGTCCTGCCTCAGGTGGTGCCAAACACGATCCCAAGGGGACAAAAATTCCCGGGAAGGTAAAAATAAAAATAGCCAGAAGGTAAAAACCCCAGGGAAGGTAAAAACCCCTGGAAAAACTCCTGGGAAGGTAAAAATTCCTGAAGATAAAAATTCCTGAAGGTAAAAATTCCTGAAGATAAAACCTTCCTGGGAAGGTAAAAACAACTGGGAAGGTAAAAACTCCAGGGAAAGTAAAAATTCCTGGGAAGGTGAAAATTCCTGGGAAGGTAAAAATTCCTGGGAAGATAAAAATTCCTGGGAAGGTAAAAATTCCTGGGAAGGTAAAACTCTTCTGGAAAGGTAAAAACTCCTGGAAAGATAAAAACCCCTGGGAAGGTAAAAACTCATGGGAAAGTAAAAATTCCTGGGAAGGTAAAAATTCCTGGGAAGGTAAAAACTCCTGGGATGGTAAAAACCCCAGGAAAGTTAAAACTCTTCTGGAAAGATAAAAACCCTGCAAAGGTAAAAAAGTCCTGGAAAGGTAAAAACCCCGGGAAGGTAAAAAGCTTTTTGGGAAGGCTGAACCCTTTTGGGAAGGAAAATCCCAGGGAAGGCTGAACCCCTTTGGAAAGCCCAAACCCTTTTGGGAAGGCTGAACTATTTTGGGAAGGCTGTTTTGGGAAGACCAAACTCTTTTGGGAAGGCTGAGCTATTTTGGGAAGGCGGAACCATTTTGGGTAGGTCAAAATCCTTTTGGGAAGGTCAAAACCCCAGGAAAGGCTGAACCCCTTTGGGAATGCCGTTTTGGGAATGCCGAACCCTTTGGGAAGGCTGTTTTGGGAAGGTTGTTTTGGGAATGCTGAATCCTTTGGGAAGGCCATTTTGGGAATGCCAAACCCTTTGGGAATGCCATTTTGGGAATGCCAAACCCTTTGGGAATGCCATTTTGGGAATGCCAAACCCTTTGGGAATGCCATTTTGGGAATGCTGAATCCTTTGGGAAGGCCATTTTGGGAATGCCAAACCCTTTGGGAAGGCCTTGTTGGGAAGGCCATTTTAGGAATGCTGAACCCTTTGGGAAGGCGGTTTTGGGAATGCCAAACCCTTTGGGAAGGTTGTTTTGGGAAGGCCGAACCCTTTGGGAAGGCCGTTTTGGGAATGTGGAACCCTTTGGGAATGCTGTTTTGGGAATGCCAAACCCTTTGGGAATGCCTTGTTGGGAAGGCCATTTTAGGAATGCTGAACCCTTTGGGAAGGCGGTTTTGGGAATGCTGAATCCTTTGGGAAGGCCGTTTTGGGAATGCTGAAGCCTTTTGGAATACTGTTTTGGGAATGCCGAACCCTTTGGGAATGCCATTTTGGGAATGCTGAACCCTTTGGGAATGTCGTTTTGGGAATGTGGAACCCTTTGGGAATGCCGTTTTGGGAATGCCAAACCCTTTGGGAATGCCATTTTTTTGGGAATGCCATTTTGGGAATGCCGTTTTGGGAATGCCGAACCTTTTTGGAATGCCATTTTGGGAATGACGAACCTTTTTGGAATGCTGTTTTGGGAATGCCGAACCCTTTGGGAAGGCCATTTTGGGAATGCCAAACCCTTTGGGAATTCTGTTTTGGGAATGCCAAACCCTTTGGGAATGCGATTTTGGGAATGCCAAACCCTTTTGGAATGCTGTTTTGGGAATGCCGAACCCTTTGGGAATGCTATTTTGGGAATGCCGAAACTTTTTGGAATGCTGTTTTGGGAATGCCGAACCCTTTGGGAATGCCATTTTGTGAATGCTGAATCCTTTGGGAAAGCCGTTTTGGGAATGCCGTTTTAGGAATGCCGAACCCTTTGGGAAGGCGGTTTTGGGAATGCTGAAGACTTTTGGAATACTGTTTTGGGAATGCCGAACCCTTTGGGAAGGCTGTTTTGGGAATGCCGTTTTGGGAATGCTGAACCCTTTGGGAATGCCTTGTTGGGAAGGCTATTTTAGGAATGCCGAACCCTTTGGGAATGCCATTTTGGGAATGCCGAACCTTTTTGGAATGCTGTTTTGGGAATGCCGAACCCTTTGGGAATGCCATTTTGGGAATGCTGAATCCTTTGGGAAGGCGGTTTTGGGAATGCTGAATCCTTTTGGAATGCTGTTTTGGGAATGCCATTTTGGGAATGCTGAACCCTTTTGGAATGCTGTTTTGGGAATGCCGTTTTGGGAGTGCCATTTTGGGAATGCCGTTTTGGGAATGCCATTTTGGCAATGCCATTTTGGGAATGCCATTTTGGGAATGCCGTTTTGGGAATGCCAAACCCTTTGGGAATGCCGTTTTGGGAATGCTGAACCCTTTGGGAAGGCTGTTTTGGGAATGCCGTTTTGGGAATGCTGAACCCTTTGGGAGTGCCATTTTGGGAATGCTATTTTGGGAATGCCGTTTTGGGAAGGCCGTTTTGGGAATGCCGTTTTGGGAACGCCCTTTTGGGAACACCATTTTGGGAGTGCCGACGCCCGGCTTTCCCCGCAGAAGTGGAAGCGGTTCTGGGCCGTGCTGTACCGGCAGAGCCCGCGCTGCGCGGCGCGCCTGGAGCTGCAGGAGGGCGCGGAGCGGGCGCGCAGGGCCGAGGCCGGCCGGCGCCTGGTGCGGCTCTGTGACTGCGTGCACGTGGCCGAGGCGGGCGCCGACGCCGCCGGGCCCGGGGACACCGTCCCCTTCCTGCTGGAGACCACCGAGCGCCGCTTCCTGCTGGCCGCCCACGCCGCCGACGCCGCCGAGTGGATCCGGCGGCTCTGCGAGCTGGCGTTCCCGGTGTGTGCCGGGGGGGGGGGATCTGATGGGTGGGTGGGATCCGCTGGGTGGATGGGAGCCATTGGGTGGGTGGGATCCGCTGGGTGGGTGGGATCCGCTGGGTGGGTGGGATCCACTGGGTGGGTGGGATTCCCGAGGATGGATTGGATCTGCCAGGATAGATGGGATCAGCTGGGGTGGGTGGGATCTGCCAGGATGGATGGGATCCACAGAGTTGAATGGGATCCACTGGGATGGATGGGATCCACTGGGATGGGTGGGATCCACTGGGGTGGATGGGATCCGCTGGGGTGGGTGGGATCCACTGGGATGGGTGGGATCCACCAGGATGGGTGGGATCCACTGGGATGGGTGGGATCTGGTGGGATGGATAGGATCTGCCGGGATGGATGGGATCCGCCGGGATGGATGGGATCCACTGGGGTGGATGGGATCCACTGGGATGGATGGGATCCACTGGGATGGATGGGATCCCCCGGGGCGGACCGGAGCCCTCACGTGCCGCTCTCCCGGGGCAGAGAAGCCGGGAGGAGCCGGGAGCAGAGCCGGAGGGCGAGTTCTCCATGGAGGAGAATTCCCTGTACAGCTGGCGGGGCAGAGGTGGGCGCGGGGCGGGGGCTCTGTGGGGTGGGAAATTGGGGAAATCGCCCCCAAAGCCTCTCCCTGCTCATGGGGCCGGCTCGGCCGGGCAGTGGTCATCCTGTCCTGCCCTCATGGCCGGACACGGCTGGCCTGGCTGGAGGGGTCATCTGCGGCCCTTCTGTGGGGTGGGACATGTGTCCAGCGCTGTGTCCACCCCAGCTGGCCTGGAGACATCTGCCCTGGGCTGGGGGTCACTCACAGTCCCTCTATGGGGTGGGACATGTGTCCAGCGCTGTGTCCATCCCAGCTGGCCTGGTGCCGTCTGCCCTGGCCTGGGGGTCACTCTGTGGGGTGGGACAAGTGTCCGGTGTCCACCATGTCCATCCCAGCTGGCCTGGAGCTTGGGGGTCACTCACAGCCCCTGGGCGGGGTGGGACACGTGTCTGGTGTCCATCCCAGGTGGCCTGGAGCTGCTGTCCTGGCCTGGGGGTCACTCTGCAGAGCGGGGCATGTGTCCAGCACCAGCCGTGTCCAGGGCTGTGGCCGGGGGGTCCCTCCCAGCCCCTCAGTGGGGTGGGACACATGTCTGGTGTCCACCATGTCCATGCCAGCTGGCCTGGAGCTTGGGGGTCACTCACAGCCCCTCTGTGGGGTGGGACAGCTGTCCAGCGCTGTGTCCATCCCAGCTGGCCTGGAGCTCTTGTCCTGGGCTGGGGGTCACTCTGTGGGTGGGACAAGTGTCTGGTGTCCACCATGTCCATCCCAACTGGCCTGGAGCTGTTGTCCTGGGCTGGGGGTCACTCAGTGGGGTGGGACAAGTGTCCAGCCCCAGCCATGTCCAGGGCTGTGGCTGGGGGGTCCCTCCCAGCCCCTCTGTGGGGTGGGACACATGTCTGGTGTCCATCCCAGGTGGCCTGGAGCTGCTGTCCTGGCCTGGGGGTCCCACTGCGGGGTGGGACACATGTCCAGCCCCAGCCATGTCCAGGGCTGTGGCCGGGGGTCCCTCCAGCCCCTCTGCGGTGCAGGAGCCGTGTCCAAGGCCGTGTCCCTCCGCAGCGGGGCCGGAGCAGGCGTTCGAGGTGACGGTGAGGGTGACACCACCATCGCAGCGCTGCCGCCTGCGTGGCCGCTGCGTGCTGCGGGCGGGCGAGGCGGCGCTGGAGCTGTGGCAGCCGCAGGGCCGGGAGCTGCTGGCCAGCTGGCCCTACCGCTTCCTGCGCCGCTTCGGCCGCGACAAGGTCAGTGCGCCGCGGCCAGGCCGGCCGGACACAGCCGGGCCCGGGCGCCGCGGGGACTGACCCCTGCCCTCCTCAGGCCACCTTCTCCTTCGAGGCCGGCTGGCGCTGCGCGTCCGGAGAGGGCAACTTCGAGTTCGACACGCGGCAGGGCAACGAGATCTTCCAGGCCATCGAGGCGGCCATCGAGGTCCAGCGGGGCCGTGGCGCTCAGGACCACGCCGGGACACCCAGCCAGGCACAGGCCCGCGAGGAGCCCGTGTGCCCGTCCGGCGAGGCGAAAGCACCCAAAGGTGACGGGAAAGGCGCCAAGGGCAGGCTGGGGATGCCCACCGGGGCTGGTGAGGCCTCAGCGCCGTTCCAGCCGTCGCGGGGCACCGATTGTCCCTACGCCGAGCCCCTCGATGCCGCCGCCAAGCGCCGCGGGCCGGACAGCGCCGGGCTGGAGGCCGAGTACGCCGTTCCCTTCGACACCGTGGCCAAATCCTTCCTGGCGCGGCAGTTCGGGGCTCAGGAGGGGCTCCCCGCGCCCCCCGGCACCCCCAGGGATGGCGGGCGGGCTCCGCAGCCCCCCGGCCGCCCCCCGGCCCCCAAAGCCGAGCACATCTACGACGAGCCCGAGGCGCTGTCGGGGCTGTCGCTGTACGACGAGCCGCGGGAGGTGGCGGGCGAGGCCTGGCGGCGGCAGGCGGCCCCCGAGGAGCCCCCCGGGTCTGGATGTCCCTACGACCCCCAGCGCGACGACTACGCCGTGCCCGCGGTGCCCGCGCCGCCCTGCCCGCTGCGGGACCAGGAGTGGCTCGGCCGCTGCGACTACGACAACGTGGCCCTCAGGGCGGCCGCCAAGAGGAACCTGCAGTGAGGAGGGGACGCCACGAATGTCCCCATGGGGCTTTAGTGGGCCCCCAGAGATGAGACACCCCCAGCTCAGCACGGCCAGGGCTGGCAAGGGGGCACCGGCATGGCTGGGGGTGGCAGGGGACACCTGGGGTGGTAGGGGACACCTGGGCGGTGACAGGGGACATTTGGGAGGTGGCAGGGGACATCTGGAAGGTGGGAGGGGGCAGCTGGGGGTGGCAAGGGACTGCCAAGGGTGCCAAGGGACACCTGCGGGGTGGCAGGGGACACTTGGGAGGTGGCAGGGGACACTTGGGAGGTGGCAGGGGACACCTGCAGGGTGGCAGGGGACACCTGCGGGGTGGCAGGGGACACCTGGGAGGTGGGAGGGGGCAGCTGGGGGGTGACAGGGGACACTTGGGGGGTGGCAGGGGACACTTGGGGGGTGGCAGGGGACACCTGGAGGGTGACAGGGGACACCTGGGGGGTGACAGGGCACACTTGGGAGGTGACAGGGGACACTTGGGAGGTGACAGAGGACACCTGGGAGGTGGCAGGGGACAGCTGGGGGTTGGAAGGGGACACTTGGGAGGTGGCAGGGGGGCAGCTGGGGGTGGCAGGGGAGTGCCAGGGGTGCCAGGGGATGCCTGGGAGGTGACAGGGGACACTTGGAAGGTGGCAGGGGACACCTGGGGGGTGACAGGGGAGAGCTGGGAGGTGGCAGGGGACACTTGGGAGGTGGCAGGGGACAGCTGGAAGGTGGGAGGGGGCAGCTGGGGGTGGCAAGGGACTGCCAAGGGTGCCAAGGGACACCTGCGGGGTGGCAGGGGACACCTGCGGGGTGGCAGGGGACACTTGGGAGGTGGCAGGGGACACTTGGGAGGTGGCAGGGGACATTTGGGAGGTGGCAGAGGACATCTGGGCGGTGACAGGGGACACCTGGGCGGTGACAGGGGACAGCTGGGAGGTGGCAAGGGACAGCTGGGAGGTGGCAGGGGACACTTGGGGGTTGGCAGGGGGCAGCTGGGGGTTGACAAGGGACACCTGGGGGGTGGCAGGGGACACTTGGGAGGTGTCAGGGGACATTTGGGAGGTGTCAGGGGACATCTGGAAGGTGGGAGGGGGCAGCTGAGGGTGGCAAGGGACTGCCAAGGGTGCCAAGGGACACCTGGGGGGTGACAGGGGACACTTGGGAGGTGACAGGGGACAGCTGGGAGGTGACAGGGGACACTTGGGAGGTGGCAGGGGGGCAGCTGGGGGTGGCAGGGGAGTGCCAGGGGTGACAGGGGACGCCTGGGAGGTGACAAGGGACACTTGGGAGGTGACAGGGGACAGCTGGGAGTTGGCAGGGGACAGCTGGAAGGTGGCAGGGGACACCTGGGGTGGTAGGGGACACCTGGGCGGTGACAGGGGACACTTGGGAGGTGCCAGGGGACATTTGGGAGGTGGCAGGGGACAGCTGGGGGTGGCAAGGGACTGCCAAGGGTGCCAAGGGACACCTGCGGGGTGACAGGGGACACTTGGGAGGTGGTAGGGGACACTTGGGAGGTGGCAGGGGACAGCTGGGGGTTGGCAGGGGACACCTGGGGGGTGCCAGAGGACACCTCGGGGGTGACAGGGGACACCTGGGGGGTGACAGGGGGCATCTGGGGGGTAGCAAGGGGCATCTGGGAGGTGGCAGGGGACACCTGGGAGGTGGCAGGGGACACCTGGGGGTTGGCAGGGGGCATCTGGAGGGTAGCAAGGGACATCTGGGGAGTGTCAGGGGACAGCCGGGGCGCACCAGGGGACAGCCAGGAGGTGGCAGGTGACACTCGGGAGGTGGCAGGGGACGCCTGGAAGCGCGGGATGTGCCCGCTGGAGGGCAGTGCGAGCCCAGCGGAGCGGCGGTGCCCGGGCAGCGCGACCCCAAAGGCCGCTCGAGCAGCGGCCACCCCAAATCCCACAGGATGGACACCCCAAATCCCACAGGATGAACATCCCAAATCCCCAGAGATGCACATCCTGAATCCCTGAGGATGGACATTCACAATCCCCCAGGATGGACATCCTGAATCCCCCAAGATGGACATCCCAAATCCCACAGGATGGACATCCCAAATCCCACAGGATGGACATCCCAAATCCCCAGGATGGACATCCCAAATCCCCAGGATGGACACCCCAAATCCCACAGGATGGACACCCCAAATCCCACAGGATGGACATCCCAAATCCCCAGGATGGACATCCCGAATTCCCAGGATGGACACCCCAAATACCCAGGATGGACACCCCAAATACCCAGGATGGACACCCCAAATCCCCAGGATGGACATCCCAAATCCCACAGGATGGACATCCCAAATCCCACAGGATGGACATCCCAAATCCCCAGGATGCACACCCCAAATCCCACAGGATGGACACCCCAAATCCTACAGGATGGACACCCCAAATCCCCAGGATGGACATCCCGAATCCTACAGGATGGACACCCCAAATCCCACAGGATGGACATCCCAAATCCCCCAGGATGCACATCCCAAATCCCACAGGATGGACATCCTGAATCCCCAGAGATGCACATCCCAAATACCCAGGATGGACACCCCAAATCCTACAGGATGGACACCCCAAATCCCACAGGATGGACATCCCAAATCCCCCAGGATGCACATCCCAAATCCCACAGGATGGACATCCTGAATCCCCAGAGATGCACATCCCAAATACCCAGGATGGACACCCCAAATCCCACAGGATGGACACCCCAAATCCCATAGGATGCACATCCCAAATCCCACAGGATGGGCATCCCAAATCCCCAGGATGGACACCCAGAATCCCCAGGATGGACATCCCGAATTCCCAGGGATGGACATCCCAAATCCCACAGGATGGACATCCTGAATCCGCAGGATGGACATCCCAAACCCCACAGGATGGACATCCCGAATTCCCAGGGATGCAGATCCCAGCCGCGCCCCCAGTGCTCCCAGTATGTCCCAGTGCCGCAGCAGGGCCGGGTCCTTCCCCGCCCAAGGCTGCCTCCCCCCCCCTTGCTCCCAAACCCCAAATTCCGGCTGTTCCAGCCGCACTTTTGGCTTTAATTCCCATTTAAAATGCCCTTTCCAGCCCTGCTGAATTCCAGGTGGAAAACTGGGCTTTGTTTTCATGGAGTTTCTCACATCTGGCCCCAGTCCGCCCTGTGCAAAGCAGTGCACAGCCCGTGGGTCACCTTCTCCTTCTTCTCCTTCTCCTTCTTCTCCTTCTCCTTCTCCTTCTCCTTCTCCTCCTTCTCCTTCTTCTCCTTCTCCTTCTTCTCCTTCTCCTTCTTCTCCTTCTCCTTCTTCTCCTTCTCCTTCTTCTCCTTCTCCTTCTCCTTCTCCTTCTCCTTCTCCTTCTCCTTCTCCTTCTCCTTCTCCTTCTCCTTCTCCTTCTCCTTCTCCTTCTCCTTCTCCTTCTCCTTCTCCTTCTCCTTCTCCTTCTCCTCCTCCTCCTCCTCCTCCTCCTCCTCCTCCTCCTCCTCCCCTTCCCTTCCCTTCCCTTCCCTTCCCTTCCCTTCCCTTCCCTTCCCTTCCCTTCCCTTCCCTTCCCTTCCCTTCCCTTCCCTTCCCTTCCCTTCCCTTCCCTTCCCTTCCCTTCCCTTCCCTTCCCTTCCCTTCCCTTCCCTTCCCTTCCCTTCCCTTCCCTTCCCTTCCCTTCCCTTCCCTTCCCTTCCCTTCCCTTCCCTTCCCTTCCCTTCCCTTCCCTTCCCTTCCCTTCCCTTCCCTTCCCTTCCCCTTTTCCCCTTTTCCCCTTTTCCCCTTTTCCCCTTTTCCCCTTTTCCCCTTTTCCCCTTTTCCCCTTTTCCCCTTTTCCCCTTTTCCCCTTTTCCCCTTTTCCCCTTTTCCCCTTTTCCCCTTTTCCCCTTTTCCCCTTTTCCCCTTTTCCCCTTTTCCCCTTTTCCCCTTTTCCCCTTTTCCCCTTTTCCCCTTTTCCCCTTTTCCCCTTTTCCCCTTTTCCCCTTTTCCCCTTTTCCCCTTTTTCCCTTTTCCCCTTTTCCCCTTTCCCGTTTCCCCTTTTCCCTTTCCCATTTCCCATTTCCCATTTCCCTTTCCCTTTCCCTCGCTGCCCCGGACCCCCCCGGGACCCTCCAGCCCCATCCCCACTTCGGGATCCCGGTGGTTCCTCAGCACCCATCGGCTTTTCCATGGAAATCGCGGACATTCCATGAATTATTTATCACCTCTCCCAATCCAAGGGCTCCGGTTCATTTCCTGGATCCCACGGGAGGGGTTTAATGAGGCCAATTAAGTGTTTTTAATAAGAGATGCTGATTAAAGCTCCGGATCCTTCGCTGCATGCCGGGTGGGATTGGAGGGAATAGGATGCTCAGGTGGGATCCTGCTCCAGGCGGGATCACACAGGGAAAAAACACCCAAAAATGGTCCAAAATCAAGGGAAAAGTCTCCAGCTGGATTTTCCACATGGGATTGAGGAAAATCATGGAGCGAGGCAGAACTGGAAGGGTTTAGCACTGGGGGATGGGAGATGCTTCCCATCCTTTCCCAGCCCCATTCCTATGGAAAAATGGGATCATCCCTGTCCATGCCTGGGCTGATTCCCATCTCCAGAGCCGGGAAAATCCAGAATTCCTGAGCTGGAAAAATGGGATCATCCCTGTCCATGCCTGGGCTGATTCCCATTTCCGGAGCCGGGAAAATCCAGAATTCCTGAGCTGGAAAAATGGGATCATCCCTGTCCATGCCTGGGCTGATTCCCATTTCCGGAGCCGGGAAAATCCAGAATTCCCGAGCTGGAAAAATGGGATCATCCCTGTCCATGCCCGGCTTGCTCCCATCTCCATAACTGGGAAAATCCAGAAGAATTCCAAGAATTCCCAGGTTGGAGCTGGGAAAATCCAGGAGAATTCCTGAGCTGGAGCCAGGAAAATCCAGGAGAATTCCCAGGCTGGAAAAATGGGATCATCCCTGTCCATGCCCAGCTGGTTCCCATCTCCAGAGCCGGGAAAATCCAGGAGAATTCCCGAGCTGGAGGTGGGAACCCCTGGCAGCGCGGGGCTGTTCGTCAGGAATCGATCGTTGTTATTAATTAATTAATGCTCATTAGCGCGTTATTCATTATTAACGGTGTTGGCACAGCTCTCCCTTCTCCCGCTGCATCCCGGCGCCTTCCAGTTTTCCTTCCTTAACCAAAGGAATGGAAACAATTCCCAAATTTCCCGATCCTGTGGGAATGCAGGGAATGCAGGATCACTGGGAATGGTTGTGTAAAACCATGGAAACAATTCCCAAACTTCCCAATCTTTTGGGAATCCAAGGAATGCAGGATCACTGGGAATGGCGATCTAGAAACATGGAAAGAATTCCCAAACTTCCAAATCCTGTGGGAATCCAGGGAATGCTGGATAGCTGGGAATGATGCTCTAAAATCATGGAAACAATTCCCAACTTCCCAATCTTTTGGGAAGCCAGGGAATGCAGGATGGCTGGGAATGGCTCTGTAAGAACATGGAAACAATTCCCAAATTTCCCGATCCTGTGGGAATCCAGGGAATGCAGGATTGATGGGAATGGTTGTGTAAAACCATGGAAACAATTCCCAAATTTCCCAATCTTTTGGGAATCCAGGGAACGAGGGATCACTGGGAATGATGCTGTAAAAACATGGAAACAATTCCCAGACTTCCCAATCCTGTGGGAATTCAGGGAATGTGAGATCACTGGGAATGATGCTCAAAAATCATGGAAACAATTCCCAAATTTCCCATTCCTGTGGGAATCCAGGGAACGCAGGATTGATGGGAATAGTGCTCTAAAAGCATGGAGACAATTCCCAAACTTCCCAATCCTGTGGGATTTGCAGTGGGATCACTGGGAATGGCACTGATCGAGTTTTAGCAGGGATTGGGGGAAATTGTGGGAATTTTGGTGCTGGAATTGCATCCCCTGCCTGCCCCACCCCCCTGGATGGGGTTGGGAGTGGAAAAGGGACCTGGCCTGGAGAATTCCAGCTGGAAAAACCCTTGGAAAAGCTCAGCGAGGGGCTGGGCTGGGGGAAAATCGATGGAAAAGCTGCAGACAAATGGAGAGGTTTAATCTGATTTGGGAGTTCTGGTCCTGATGGAATTACGCTGATTATGGATCATTGAGGAGCTGGGATAATCAAAACATGGATTTGTTCCCAGATCCGAGGGGCTCCCGAGCCTCTTCCCGGGAGAGGAGGAGAGGCAGAGCTGCATCCCGGGATGGAATAGCATTCCAAGGGAAAACTGGGCAGGCTTGGAGGGGCAGAGCCAGGAAAAAGGGGAGTGGGAATCTCTGGGGTGGGAAAATTTGGGATTGGAGCAGTCAGGGATGCAGCCCTGGGGCAGAAAATGGGATTATCCCAAGGGAAAGCTGAGCTGGCGGGAGCAGAGCAAGGAAAAAGTGGGATGAGGAGATGTGGAGAGGATGGGGAATGGAGCAGGAATGCGGCCCTGGGGAGAAAAGTGGGAGAATCCCAAGGGAAAGCTGGGCTGGGAAGGATGGGGGGGACAGAGAGCGGAATGAGGGAGTGGGAATAGCCGGGATGGGAAGGGAGGGGGAAAAATGGAATGGGAACAGAACGGGGATGCGGCCCTGTGGGGAAAAATGGGGTGATCCCAAGGGAAACTGTTCTGGAAAAGGCTCAGATGGTCAGGGCATGGAAAGAGGGGTGCAGGGATCTCCAGGATGGGAAATTTGGATTGGGAACAGACCAGGAGTGGAGAAAAATGGGATGATCCCAAGGGAAACTGCTCTGCAAAAGGCTCAGATGTTCAGAGCATGGAAAGAGGGGTGCAGGGATCTCCAGGATGTGGAGAAAACCAGGAGAATCCCAAGGGAAACTGCTCTGGAAAATGCTTGGATGGTCAGATCATGGAAAGAGGGGTGCAGGGATCTCCAGGATGGAAAATTTGGATTGGGAACAGACCAGGGGTGGAGAAAACCAGGAGAATCCCAAGGGAAACTGCTCTGGAAAATGCTTGGATGGTCAGATCATGGAAAGAGGCGTGCAGGGATCTGCAGGATGTGGAGAAAACCAGGAGAATCCCAAGGGAAAGTGCTCTGGAAAATGCTTGGATGGTCAGTGCATGGAGAGAGGGGTGCAGGGATCTCCAGGATGGGAAATTTGGATTGGGAACAGACCAGGGGTGGAGAAAACCAGGAGAATCCCAAGGGAAAGTGTTCTGGAAAAGGCTCAGATGGTGAAGGGATGGAAAGAGGGAAGTGGGAATCTCCAGGATGGAGAGGATGGAAAATCTGGATTTGGAACAGACCAGGAATTCAGCCCTATGGAGAAAACCGGGATGATCCCAAGGGAAGCTGCTCTGGAAAATGCTTGGATGGTCAGGGCACGGAAAGAGGCGTGCAGGGATCTCCAGGATGGAAAATTTGGATTGGAAACAGACCAGGGGTGGAGAAAACTGGGATGATCCCAAGGGAAAGGGCTCTGGAAAATGCTTGGATGGTCAGGGCATGGAGAGAGGGGTGCAGGGATCTCCGGGATGTGGAAAACGAGGAACAAACCTGCAGAAAACCAGAACAGGGACGCTCCCCACGGCCTGGAGATGCCGCTCCCGTTTTTCCTGCGGCTCCGCGGGGCTCGTTTTCCCATTAGTGTCTCCTCGGATTAGGGATGCGCTCGCTCTGCCGCTCGGGCCGAATGGCAGGCGCCAGCAGGAGCTGGAAACTGCATTAGGGCCGTGCCGAGGAGCCCCTGATGCCATTAGGGACGAGCATTAGAGGTGCTGAGTGACAAGGAGCTCATCAGGCCGCGATTGATGGGAACCCCGTTCCCGGAGCCGGCGGGAGCAGGGCCCCTCGTTCCGCAGAAATTGTTTAATTGGGAAGCTCTGGATCCTCTCCGCCTGTCTCGCTCTGCTCGCCTCAGGATCTGGGGTGAATGGCAGCGAGGAGAAGGAGGAGAGGAGGGAAAACTCCCGAATCCGTCCATCCTGCTTTTCCTTGGCCTTGTTATGTGTAGTAGATAGAATTCGCGCCATTTCCAGTGTGATAGATGTGATATTAAATATTTGTTGGAGTACACACGTTTGTATTAGGAGTGCCCCAAACCTGGTGTGTGTTAAACCCGATTTATGAGTAAAAGGATGTGGCTGGGCCGGGAGATGGGAGATGGGCCATGGCTGGAGACATGTGGGGACATCAGGAGCTGATCATCACGTGAATGACCCGAGATGGAAATCATGGAAATGGAAATCATGGAAATCCTCATGCAGATCCATGTGAATGCAGCGTTCCCGTAAATTTCATCAAGGGATTCACCAACTCCTGACACTGAATTGCTCTTCCTCATCTTATGTGCAGTAGATATCATTTGCGCCATTTCCAGTGTGATAGATGTGATATTGAATATTTGTTGCAGTGCACATGTTTGCATTAGGAGTGCCCCAAACCTGGTGTGTGTTAAACCCGATTTACGAGCAAAAGGATGTGGCTGGGCCAGGAGATGGGAGATGGGCCATGGCTGGGAGATACGGGACACCCAGGCACTGATCATCATATAAACGACCCGAGATGGAAATCATGGAAATATTCGAGCAGATCCATGTGAATGCAGCGTTCCCGTAAATTCCATCAAGGGATTCACCAACTCCTGACACTGAATTGTTCTTCCTCATCACCAAAAAAAGAAAATCTCATTAACCTATGGACTCTGAATAGAAGAAAAGCCTGACTGCTGAAATCTTGGCCTCAGGTGGAATTTTCCCTATAAAAACCGCTGGTGCCAGGATGGAGGTGTGGGCATAGAGGAAACCTCTGCTGAGGCTGACTTCTGGTGCCGCCCCCGGGCTCGGCTCTGTTCTTTCCTTGTGGCTGGCTAGATAGAATTGGATTGCAAAATAAATATTTTGTTTTTTCATTTTAAATTTGGCTGGACAAATTTTCATTTGTAACACCCTGATTCTTCAGGTTTTCTAAAGGCGTCTGCGTTTACATTCTGTTAGAAAATTTTCACACACAATTTTCTACAGACAACACATTGTTTAGCATTCCTTCATAGGGGCAGAGAAACTTTATATACCGGGAGTTTGTCCAGTGTCTTTGGAGAGGCGGCACATTCACTCTCCAATCCTCTGTCACCTTTGGAAAAGTATAAAAGTTAAAGTCAGAGAATAAACTTCCTTTTTTCTTTACCTTACAAATAACAACACCTCTTGGCAGTTTGGGAATTCCCAGGCTGCTCATTCCTGGGAATTCCAACATTCCAGCCTCGGGAGAAGCCGGGGTGATGCTGCCCTGGGGCAGCTGAGCCCTTCCCTGCCCCGGGGCCGCAGCAGAATTAATTATCCTGAATTAATTGGCGATCTCCGGCAGCCACAAAGGCGGGTTTGTCGGGAAGGAGCCGCGTCCCCGCAGCCGTAATTCCTTCACCCCGCATCGATCCCGCGGCCGCTGCTGCCCGCGGACCGGCCGGGCACGGGCCGGGATCGATCCCGGAGCCCTTCCCGAGCCGGGAGCGAATTCCCGGGATCCCGGAGCCCTTCCCAAGCCAGGAGAGAATTCCCGGGATCCCGGAGCCCTGTCCGAGCCGGGAGCAAATTCCCGGGATCCCGGAGCCCTGTCCGAGCCGGGAGCGAATTCCCGGGATCCCGGAGCCCTTCCCGAGCCGGGAGAGAATTCCCAGATCCATCCCAGCCTGGAGCATCCCTGATCCCTGCCCAAGCCGGGAGGGAATTTCCACCCTGATCCAGCCTGCAGAATTCCTGATCCCTGCTCATCCTGGGGCCGAATTCCCAGATTCATCCCAGCCTGGAGAATCCTTGGTCCCTGCTCGTTCTGGGACTGAATTCCCAGATTAATCCCAGCCTGGAGAATCCTTGGTCCCTGCTCATTCCGGGACCGAATTCCCAGATCCATCCCAGCTTCTGTCTTCCCTTTCCTTCCCGCCCAAATCAATACCTGGCAATATTTAGAATTATGGCTTTTTTTGGGGTAAAAAACCCCCACAGCTGCTGCTGCAGGGGGCACATCCCAAACCCCAGAGCACCAAATTCCCAGCTGAGGGATGCAGGGAAGGAGGGGAATTTTGGGGAGGCAGGCGGGCTGGAATTTCCCATGGGATGGGAGAGGAGAATGGAAATCCTGGATGGAATGAGCAGCAGGATTTGCTGCTGAGGACACAAAGAGCTCGTTCCAAGGGTGTGGAAAACCTTCTGGAAAGGCAATTTCCAGCTGGGTCTGGTCCAGGGAATCGCTGTTTTTATGGGATTTTGCTGCCAGCCCCCATAAAAGTCCCC
This sequence comes from Taeniopygia guttata, assembly GCF_048771995.1. Taxonomy (NCBI): domain Eukaryota; kingdom Metazoa; phylum Chordata; class Aves; order Passeriformes; family Estrildidae; genus Taeniopygia; species Taeniopygia guttata. The sequence goes on along the minus strand of NC_133047.1, from coordinate 1,734,591 downwards.
AGATCCGTGTTTTGGGCAGATTCCTGCGGCCCCGCTGGGATGGGGGTTCCCGGGAGCGGGGGAAGGGTCCCCACCCCCAAATCCCTCCACGTTAAAATTCCAGCGGGGAATATTTGATGGAGGCTACAACAGCGTGAGGCCAGCCCCAGAGGATTCCCAGAGAATTCTTAGAGCATTCCCAGAGAATTCCCAGGGATTTACCAGAGAATTCCCAGAGAGTTCTTAGAGAATTCCCAGAGAGTTCTTAGAGAATTCCCAGAGAGTTCCCAGAGAATTCCCAGAGAACTCCCAGAGAATTCTTAGAGCATTCCCAGAGAATTTTCAGGGAATTCCCAGAGAATTCCCAGAGAGTTCTTAGAGAATTCCCAGGGAATTCCCAGAGGACTCCCAGAGAATTCTTAGAGCATTCCCAGAGAATTCCCAGAGAATTCCCAGAGAGTTCTTAGAGAATTCCCAGGGAATTCCCAGAGGACTCCCAGAGAATTCTTAGAGCATTCCCAGAGAATTCCCAGAGGATTCCCAGAGAAGCTGTGGCTGCTCCATCCCTGGAAGTGCCCAAGGCCGGCTTGGGATGAGCTGGGATCATGGAATGTGTCCCTGCCCAGGGAGCGAGCTGGGATTTGGGATCTCCTCCCACCCAAACCATTCCAGAGCTGCTGCACTTCCCACCCAGGGGTGCTCCAGGACGGATCCGCTCCCTCCTGTGCCCATCCCCACGGAGGAGCCGGAGCCGCTTTTCCCGGGATCTCTCAGAGCCGGGAAGCGGCGGAATTCCCACCTTGGCAGAATCTGAGGTATTGATAATTCCGAGATTGTAAAAGTCTGTGTCCTTCTGCCCCACTGCCAAAGCAGAAGCCATAATTGGTCTGTGCTGGTTTCAAGGCTGTTTATTCTGTTTATCTCTACCATGTTCTGCTGCCCTGCCGCAGCTCTGTCCTGCAGGGCAGCGTGTGGGGCTCTGCCCTCAGTGGGATGGTACAAACATTAAATACCACAAACTACCTGTGCTGGATTTACAATAACGTGCCAATATCTGTCACCTACGTTGGACAGTGTGTCCCCAGCCTGAACCAACAGAAAAATGCCAACACCACAGTGAAACATGGAGGGCATGAAGAAGGAGAAAAAGGACAAGGCACACCCAATTCCTCCATCTTGTCCCCTTTGAACCCCTAATCTAGAATCCTAAAATTTTACTTTTGCACCCGTGCCACACTTAATTATTACTGATATCAAACACTCAGAGCTGGTAATTCATCCTGTAAGATTGAAAACTCTTTTCCATGGGCAGAGATCACAGCCAGTGTCTCTGGGGGCTCTGTCCAGGGGGGTTCTGACCCCTGCCAGGGTCCCAGGGCAGCCAGAGGGATTCCCTGGATTCCCACACCACCTCTCCTGGCAGGGGGGAGCCAATTAGCGGCAGCTGGTGCGAGCTGGAAATGATAATTAATTTGTGAGCGAGCATATGCTGCGCGTTAACGACGCCCGCGCGCGGCAGAAGGGCCCGGCCCGGCCAGATGGCGCAGCCTGTCCTGGGAATGGCTCGTGCCAATGGAGCCAATTCCCAGCCTGATCCCAGCCTGGAGAATTCCTGATCCCAGCCTGATCCCAGCCTGGAGGACCCCTGATCCCAGCCCAGAGCATCCCTGATCCCTGCTCATTCTGGGAGCAAATTCCCACTCTGATCCCAGTCTGATCCCAGCCTGGAGCAGCTCTGATCCCTGCTCATTCTGGGACTGAATTCCCAGCCTGATTCCAGCCTGATCCCAGCCTGGAGGATCCCTGATCCCAGCCCAGAGCAGCCCTGATTTCTGCTCGTTCTTGGAGCAAATTCCCACTCTGATCCCAGTTTGATCCCAGCCCAGAGTATCCCTGATCCCAGCCTAGAGCGTCCCTGTTCATTCTGGGTGCAAATTCCCACTCTGATCCCAGCCCGATGCCAGCCCAGAGAAACCCTGATCCCTGCTCGTCCTGGGACCAAATTCCCAGTCTGAAGAATCCCTGATCTCTGCTCACTCTGGGACCAAATTCTCAGCCTGAAGAATCCCTGATCTCTGCTCACTCTGGGACCAAATTCCCAGCCTGATCCCAGCCTGGAGGATCCCTGATCCCTGCTCATCCTGGGGCTGAATTCCCAGATTAATCCCAGCCCAGATCATCCCTGACCCCTGCCCATTCTGGCAGCAATTCCCAGCCTGATCCCAGCCTGGAAAATCTTTGATCCCTGCTCATCCTGGGACCGAATTCCCAGATAAATCCCAGCCCAGAACATTCCTGATCCCTGCTCAGTCTGGCACCAATCCCCCCTCTGATCCCAGCCTGGATTTTCCTTTGGCCGTCTCCATCCCCAATTTCCATCAAGACCCTTTCCCTTGGGAATTCTGAGATTTCCCTGCACCCCTCTTTCCATCTTTCAGTGACAGCAGTGGAAGGAATGAATTCCTTGAGGGGCTCCAGAGGTTATCCCGCAGGATTAACCCGGGATGTCGGGATTAACAACCCCACATCCACCTGGAGCATCTCCCGCCGCACCCAGACTCCCGAATTTGGGAACTCCGGGATCGTCCCCGTCCCTTTAAATCCCGCGGCTGGAATCGGGAGCGGAACCTCTCCAGGGAAAAGGAGCAAAAATAACTCCGCGGCCGCGGGAGCAGCCGGGGCTCCGGCAAGGGCAGGGCTGGTTATAAATAGCAATAATTAATTATTCCAGCGGGGACAGGGCGCTTAATGAGGGATGGAAGATTCCCGGTGTGCAGCGACCGCAGCCGGGGCCTTGGGAAGGTCCTGGGAAGATCCTGGGAAGATTTTGGGAAGATTTTGGGAATATCCAACCCCGGGATCTGAATTCCAGCCCTGCCAGCCCCAGTGATGGAGCCGGTTTAATTCCCGTTTTTAATGAAAACGGGGAAATTTTGGGGGTCCGGCTGGGGAGGGGCTGACCCGTGCCCTCCCCCCCGGGATGGGGTGGGGATGGGGCAGATCCATGCAGTGGGGCAGATCCATGGGGTGGGGATGGGGCAGATCCATAGAGTGGGGCAGATCCATGGGATGGGATGGGATGGGGCAGATCCATGGGGTGGGATGGGGCAGATCCATAGAGTGGGGCAGATCCATGGGATGGGATGGGATGGGGCAGATCCATGGGGTGGGGCAGATCCATGGGGTGGGGTGGGGCAGATCCATGGGATGGGGTGGGGCAGATCCATGGGGTGGGATGGGGCAGATCCATGGGGTGGGGCAGATCCATGGGATGGGGTGGGGCAGATCTATGGGGTGGGATGGGGCAGATCCATGGGGTGGGGCAGATCCATGGGATGGGGCAGATCCATGGGATTGGGCAGATCTATGGGGTCGGGCAGATCTATGGGGCAGGATGGGGAAGACCCATGGGGTGGGGCAGATCCATGGGATGGGGTGGGGCAGATCCATGGGGTGGGGATGGGGCAGATCCATAGAGTGGGGCAGATCCATGGGGTGGGATGGGGCAGATCTATGGGGTGGGATGGGGCAGATCCATGGGGTGAAGCAGATCCATGGGGTGGGGATGGGGCAGATCCATGGGGTGGGACAGGGTGGGGCAGCCCCAGCTCCCTCCTGCCCCCCAGCCCGGATTCCGGCCGGGAAAATCGGAGGGACATGAAATAAAAACGGGAGGGAAAATGTGGGGAGAAGCGGCTGAGCGCGGCCCCGGGGGATTCGGGGCGTGGAAGGAGCAGAATTTTCCATGTGGAGCCTTTTCCTTGGATCTCCTCAGCTCCTGCCCCGCCAGAGGGATCCCAGGAGGAGCCTGAGGGATCTGCTGAGCCAAATCGCACCAAGCCCCCGAGGTGTGGGGCCCCAAAAGCGCCGATCCCAGATTTCCTGAGCCCTGGGGTGGGAGGGAGGGAGGGCGAGGCCGATCCATGGGGCAGCTCCATGATGCAGCTCCTGATCCATGGAGTGGCTCCCGATCCATTGAGCAACTCCCGATCCACAGAGCTGCTCCCAATCCATGGAGCAGCTCCCCAATCCATGGAAGAGCTCCTGATCCTTGGAGCAGCTCCCAATCCATGGAGCAGCTCCCCAATCCATGGAGGAGCTCCTGATCCATGGAGCAGCTCCCGATCCATGGAGCAGCTCCCGATTCATGGAGCGACTCCCGATTGATGGAGCAGCTCCCTGATCCATGGAACAACTCCCGATCCATGGAGCAGCTCCTGATCCATGATGCAGCTCCCAATCCACAGAGCAGCTCCCGATCCATGGGGCAGCTCCCAATCCATGCAGCCACTCCTGATCCACAGAGTCGCTCCCGATCCACGGACAAGCTCCCGATCCATGGAGCAGCTCCTGATCCATGGAGCCACTCACGATCCATGGAGCAGCTCCCAATCCATGGAGCGGCTCCTGATCCACGAAGAATCTCCATGGAGCAGCTCCTAGTCCTTGGAGCAGCTCCCAATCCACAGAGCAGCTCCCGATCCATTGAGCAGCTCCCGATCCATGGAGAGGCTCCCGATCCATGGAGCAACTCCATGGAGCAGCTCCCAATCAATGGAGCAGCTCCCAATCCATGGAGCAGCTCCTGATCCACGAAGAATCTCCATGGAGCAGCTCCTAGTCCTTGGAGCAGCTCCCAATCCACAGAGCAGCTCCCGATCCATGGAGCGGCTCCTGATCCATGGAGCAACTCCGTGGAGCAGCTCCTGATCCATGGAGCCGCTCCCGACCCACGGAGCCGCTCCCGCCCCATGGAGCCACTCCCGACCCACGGAGCCGCTCCCAACCCACGGAGCCGCTCCCGACCCACGGAGCCACTCCCGACCCACGGAGCCGCTCCCAATCAACAGAGCAGCTCCCGATCCATTGAGCCACTCCCGATCCATGGAGCGGCTCCTGACCCACGGAGCCACTCCCGACCCACGGAGCCGCTCCTAATTCATGGAGCGGCTCCTGATCCATGGAGCCGCTCCCAATCCATGGAGCCATTCCCGCCCCACGGAGCCGCTCCCGACCCACAGAGCCGCTCCCGACCCACGGAGCCGTTCCCGCCCCACGGAGCCGCTCCCGTGGTGCTGAGCCAGCCGGGAATGATTCACGGCCCGCGCGGTTGTGCAGAAGGAAGCAATCATGGAGACGAAGCAAAGCCGTCGTCTCCGCGGGATTTATGGAGCGCGGCCGCCGCTCCCGACCTTCCGCTCTCCCCGCACCCGCGGGGCTCGGCTCCCACTCAGCTCCCGGTTTTCCTGGGAAGATGCAGCCGGGGGAAATGGGAGCTGAGGTCCTGAGTGCCCTTTTTGGGATGGGGAGTGGCGGGGAGGGGAGCGGGGTGAGAGCTCATGGAATGCTGATCCCGCTGGAATTGGGACTGGGATGGAGGAGCACAGTGAGAGCTCATGGAATGCTGATCCTGCTGGAACTGGGACTGGGATGGAGGAGCACAGTGAGAGCTCATGGAATGCTGATCCCATTGGAATTGGGACCAGGATGGAGGAGCCGGGCAGGGCAGGAAGGTCCAGGGAGGGGAGGACATTGAGGAACTCATGGAATGCTGATCCCATTGGAATTGGGATCAGGATGGAGGAGCACAGAGAGCAGCTCATGGAATGCTGATCCCATTGGAATTGGGGTGGAGCAGCCTGGCAGAGAGAGAAGGCCCAGGGAAGCACAGCGAGGAGCTCATGGAATGCTGATCCTGGTGGAATCGGGACTGGGATGGAGGAGCACAGTGTGCAGCTCATGGAATGCTGATCCCATTGGAATTGAGTGGGATGGAACAGCCTGGCAGGGAGGGAAGGCCCAGGGAGGGGAGGACATTGAGGAGCTCATGGAATGCTGATCCCGGTGGAACCAGGAGCGGGATGGAGGAGCACAGAGAGCAGCTCATGGAATGCTGATCCCGCTGGAATCAGGAGCGGGATGGAGCTGCCTGGCAGGGCAGGAAGGCCCAGGGAGGGGAGGACATTGAGGAGCTCATGGAATGCTGATCCCGCTGGAACCAGGAGCGGGATGGAACAGCCTGGCAGGGCAGCGCCGGGCTGAGCCTGTGCATCAGCGCCCGCAGTAATCGAGTTACAAACCCCATCAGTGACTCACAGCTCCACTTTTCCATCCACTTTTCCATCATTCCAGGCTCATGGACACCCCAGACTCCCGTCTGTTTCCAATTAGCCCGGCTCTGCTGGCCCCGTGCCGATAGATTTGTGCTCTCATCATCCTCACCCCGTTCCCAAGGGAAAACGGGGAATGGAATCAGGGAATCTCAGCGTGGCCCTGAAATCCCATGGGGCAGGGACCCCTCGATGGGGCAGGGACCCTCCATGGGGCAGGGACCCTCCATGGGGCAGGGACCCCTCCATGGGGCAGGGACCCTCCATGGGGCAGGGACCCTCCATGGGGCAGGGATCCCTCCATGGGGCAGGGACCCCTCCATGGGGCAGGGACCCTCCATGGGGCAGGGACCCTCCATGGGGCAGGGACCCCTCTGTCCATCCCGGGCTGCTCCAGCCTGGCCTGGGGCATCCGAGGTTTGGGCACCCCATGGATGGAGCCCCTGGAGCTCCGTGGGGATGAGGAGAGCCTGGAATGGGATCTGGGATGGGATCTGGGATGGGATCTGGAATGGGATCCTGGCCCTGCAGGAAGCTGCAGAGATGCCCTGATATGGGATCTGGAATGGGATCTGGGATGGGATCTGGGATGGGATCTGGGATGGGACTTGGAATGGGATCTGGAATGGGGTCTGGGATGGGATCCTGGGATCCTGACCCTGCAGGAAGTCGCAGAGCTGCCCCTGCTGCCCCAATATGGGATCTGGGATGGGATCTGGGATGGGATCTGGGATGGGATCCTGGCCCTGCAGGAAGCAGCAGAGCTGCCCTGATATGGGATCTGGGATGGGACTTGGAATGGGATCTGGGATGGGATCTGGGATGAGCTGCCCCTGCTGCCCCAATATGGGATCTGGGACGGGATCTGGGACGGGATCCTGGCCCTTCAGGAAGCCGCCGAGCTGCCCTGATATGAATCTGGAATGGGATCTGGGATGGGATCTGGGATGGGATCTGGGATGGGATTTGGAATGGGATCTGGGATGGATCTGGGATGGATCTGGGATGGGATCTGGGATGGGATCTGGGATGGGATCTGGGATGGGATCTGGGATGGGATCTGGGATGGGATTTGGAATGGGATCTGGGATGGGATCTGGGATGGGATCTGGGACGGGATCTGGGATGGGATCTGGGATGGGATCTGGGATGGGATTTGGGACGGGATCTGGGATGGGATCTGGGATGGGATCTGGGATGGGATCTGGGACGGGATCTGGGATGGGATCTGGGATGGGATTTGGGACGGGATCCTGGCCCTGCAGGAAGCCTCAGAGCTGCCCCTGCTGCCCCGCCATTCCCATCCCCGCTGCTTTTCCCCTTCCGGGCTCGTTCCTGGGGAGCCGATTCCCATTTTTCCCGGGGAGTGCAGCGCTCCCTCATTACCCTGTGACCTTCATCCCATTATTGCAGCATTATCGTCATCCCTGTGCTGTCCCCAGGGCCCCGTTAGTGCCTGGCCTTGCCCTGACCCCCTCCCAGGGCTCCCGCCTCTCTTCCTGCTGGATTATCGATCCCAAACCCCCTCCAGGGGCTCTGCGCTGTCACTGCTCCATTTCCCAGTGCCGTGTCTGTGAATCCCCCAGTCCCACCCACCCCACAGCATCCCCCTCCCTGCATCCCGCCGGGATCGGGAATTCCAGGGGTTTGTGAGGAGATGGCTTCACCTGCGCCGGGAGCGCTTTCCTCGGGGGAAAAAGGGGGAAATTCCCAAAAAACACCTTGCCACACCCCAGAAAACTCCAAAATCAGCCTGAACATCCCCCCATGGGGCTTTAAAAAAAAAAATAGTGGGAATTATGGAGGGAGCCTGGGGAATGGGGGAGAAAGGAGCTGGGAATGGGGTTTGGAGCAGGATTGGGGTGTTCATACCCCAAACAGGGGATTGGTATTGAGGAACGGGGGAAAAATGAGCTGGGAATGGGGTTTGGAGCAGGATTAGGGTGTTCATACCCCAGACAGGGGGTGTGGATTGAAGAATGGGAGGAAAAGGAGCCGGGAATGGGGTTTGGAGCAGGTTTAGGGTGTTCATATTATGGAGAGGGGATGTGGGATTGAGGAATGGAGGGAAAACAAGCCAGGAATGGGGTTTGGAGCAGGATTGGGGTGTTCATGCCCTGGTGGGGGGCTGAGAGATCGAGGAATGGGGGAAAAATGAGATTGGGGTGTTCATAGCCCAGACAGGGAATGTGGGATCGAGGAATGGGGGAAAACTGCGGGAATGGGGTTTGGATCGGGACTGGGGTGTTCATACCGCAGACAGGGAGTGCAGGATACAGGAATAGGGGGAAAATGAGCTGGGAATGGGGTTTGGAGAAGGATAAATGTGCTCACACCGTGGAGATGGGGTTTGGAGCAGGATTAGGGTGATCACACTGCAGACAGGGAATGTGGGATGAAGGAAAACGAGCCGGGAATGGGGTCTGGAATGGGATAAACGCGTTCACACCGTGGACAGGAGATGTGGGATGAAGGAATGGGGTGGCACAGGAGCTGGGAATGGGGTCTGAAACGGGATAAGCGCATTCACACCGCGGCCAAGGGATGGGGATGAAGGAAAACGAGCCGGGAATGGGGTCTGGAGTGGGATTAGGGTGTTCACACTGCAGACAAGGGATCTGGGACGAAGGAATGGGGGGAAAACGAGCCGGGAATGGGGTCTGGGGTTGGATAAGCACATTCATAACATGAACAGGGGATGTGGGATGAAGGAAAACGAGCCGGGAATGGGTCTGGAGTAGGATAAGAACATTCACACCACAAACAAGGGATGTGGGATGAAGGAAAACGAGCCGGGAATGGGGTCTGGAGTGGGATTAGGGTGTTCACACTGCAGACAGGGGATGTGGGACGAAGGAAAACGAGCCGGGAATGGGTCTGGAGCAGCATTAGCGTGTTCACACCGCGGACAGGGGATGTGGGATGAAGGAATGGGGGGAAAACGAGCCGGGAATGGGGTCTGAAACGGGATAAGCACATTCACATCACAAACAAGGGATGGGGATGAAGGAAAACGAGCCGGGAATGGGTCTGGAGTGGGATTAGGGTGTTCACACTGCAGACAGGGGATGTGGGATGAAGGAATGGGGGGAAAACGAGCCGGGAATGGGTCTGGAGCGGGATAAGCGCATCCACACCGCGGACAGGGGATGTGGGATGAAGGAATGGGGGGAAAAGGAGCCGGGAATGGGTCTGGAGCGGGATAAGCACATCCACACCCGGCCGGGCAGCGCCCTGCTCGCCCACGCCGCTTCCCCTCCAGCACCGGCGGCCGGAGCTGCTCCCGCAGGCTGCGGCAGGGAAGATTAGGGCTGTTTCCTTTTGGCCGCCGAGCAGCCAAATCCCCCCTTTGAAAGGCGCATCGTGCTCTTGATGCTTCCTGACATCAATATTATCATCCCCGAGCAGCCGCAGAGCGCGGCTGTCGCCTGCGATTAGGGCGCTGACACAGATCGCTGCGAGATTTCACAAGCGGCTCATCGGGGCTGACTCGGGCTCGCCGAGGCTTTCCAGAGCTCATCTGGCACGGAGCTGGCACCCGCGGGGGCTGCGGGGCCACCGAGCGCTCCCCCCGCGCTGGGAGCGCCTGGGAGGGGATGGGAGCAGGGCTGGAAAGGGTTAAAGGGTGGCTGGAGACTCGGAGGGGTGAAAGGAGCACCCCAAAATCCTCTGGGGAGTCAAACTGGTTCCAGTGGAAGAGGAGGAGTTGGAGCAGGGTTGGGAAGGGTTAAAGGGTGGCCGGAGACTCGGAGGGGTGAAAGGAGCCCCCCAAAATCCTCTGCAGAGTCAGAGTGGTTTCAGTCAAAGAAATTGGTGCATGGGTGGGGTGGGGGGGTTAAAGGATCTCCGGAGCCTCGGAGGGGTGAAAGGAGCCCCCCAAAATCCTCTGCAGAGTCAAACTGGTTCCAGTGGTAGAGGAGGGATTGGCACAGGTTTAGGGGGTTAAAGGATCTCCAGGACTCTGAAAGGGGTGAAAGGAGCACCCCAAAATCCTCTGGGGAGTCAGTGGTTCAAGGAGGACCTTTCAGGGGGATGTTGCAGGTTTGGGGGGGTTAAAGGATGGCTGGAGACTCGCAGGGGTGAAAGAAGCACCCCAAAATTCTCTGGGGAGTCAGAGTGGTTCCAGTGGTAGAGGAGGATTTGGAGCAGGGCTGGGAAGGGTTAAAGGGTGGCCGGAGACTCGCAGGGGTGAAAGGAGCACCCCAAAATCCTCTGGGGAGTCAAACTGGTTCCAGTGGAAGAGGAGGGAGTGGTCCAGGGCTGGGATTTGGGTTAAAGGATCTCCAGAGCCTCGAAGGGGCAAAAGGAGCCCCCCAAAATCCGGGTTTGCTGGAGAATCAGAGTGGTTTCAGCGGTAGAGGGGAATTGGTGCAGGTTTGGGGGGGTTAAAGGATCTCCAGAGCCTCGGAGGGGTGAAAGAATCCCCTAAAATCCGGGTTTGCTGGAGGATCAGACTGGTTCCAGTGGTTGGAGGAGGATCTTTTGGGGGATGTCGCAGATTTGGGGGGTTAAAGGACCCCCAGACCCCTGTGGGATGTGGAAGGGAACGGGGGCTGTGAAATGGGAACCTCTGGAATTCCGGGATGGGGACCCCTTGAATTCCGGGATAGGGATCTCTGGAATTCCAGGATGGGGACCAGGATGCTTCTGATGCAACGAGGATCTCTGGAATTCTGGGATGGGGACTGGGATTCTCCCAGGGCCCCGGGGACCTTTGGAATTCCGTGGTGGGCACTGGGATGCTCCCAGTGAAATGGGAACCTCTGGAATTCCGTGATGGTGTCTGAGATGTTCTCAGTGCAAAGGGAACCTCTGGAATTCCGGGATAGGGACCTCTGGAATTCCGGGATGGGCACTGGGATGCTCCCGATGCAAACCTGGCACAGGAAATTGTGGAATCCCAGGCTGGGAGCTCGGATGTTCCCAGTCCAACCCACCCCAGATGGGAACCCATGGAATTTTCCCCGGCCCATCTCACCCTGGATAAAAACCCCTGGAATTTTCCCAGTCCATTTTATCCTGGATAAAAACCCCAGGAATTTTCCCAGTCCATTTTATCCTGGATAAAAACCCCAGGAATTTTCCCAGTCCATCCCATCTGGGATGAAAACCTGTGGAATTTTTCCCAGTCCATCGCAGCCCGGATGGGAACATGTGGAATGTTCCCAGTCCATGAAAACCTGTGGATTTTTTCCTGGTCCATCGCAGCTGGGATGAAAACCTGTGGAATTTTCCAAATCCATGAAAACCTGTGGAATTTTCCCGGTCCATCCCACCAGAGATGAAAACCTGTGGAATTTGCTCCATCTCGGGGGTGCCGAACGCCCCCGCTGAGGAGTTTTTTTGGGGGTGCAGAGCCTCCCCCGGGATTTGTGCTTCCCCAATCCCTGTTTTTGTGTTCTAGGGACACATTTTGGGGTCGGGGAACCCAAAAAAGCCGCGAAAGTCGAGCTGCCTCCACCGCCATGGAATTCTTTCCGCGCTGCCTGAGCGAGAGCGCGGAATTGTCGCCAGCGCTGCTGTTCCCGGGCACCTCAGAGCCGGGGATGCTGCCAGGGGGTGGTGGCACTGCCCAGAGCTGCCTAATTAAGGATAAATCATTAATGACGAGCCCTGCCTCGCTGCCAGGCTCCTGGTAGCGCTGGGGGAGATGTGGCACCGGTTTGGCACCGGTTTGGCACCGGTTTGGCACCGGTTTGGCACCGGGTGACGATCCCGTGGGTGCTCCATGGGGATCCCACTGCTGCTGCCACCGGGATTCCTGTCCCAGCCCGTCCCTTTTGTCCCTCCTGCCGCTGCTGAAGCCCCGCTGTGACATCTCCTCCCGACACCCAGCCCCAGCCTTATCATTAAATGTAAATTACCGGGAATAATCGCCGGCGGGAGCAGCCAGGAGTGAAACCGGGATGGGGAAAATGGAGAGGGAAAACAAAATCTGGGCCCTGAGAAAGAGAAAGGGCGGCCACCGCCCCCTCCGGGCTGCTGGCCCAGCGCGGCCCCGGCTCAACCCCTTTAATCTGCTCCTGTCAGCTGCGGCACCGAAACCCGAAATCCGCCTCCCTAAATCCGGCAGGATAATGCCAGGCAGGCAGGGAGATGCTATCAGCACTCCCTGCTCCTTCTTCCCTTCCCTTCCCTTCCCTTCCCTTCCCTTCCCTTCCCTTCCCTTCCCTTCCCTTCCCTTCCCTTCCCTTCCCTTCCCTTCCCTTCCCTTCCCTTCCCTTCCCTTCCCTTCCCTTCCCTTCCCTTCCCTTCCCTTCCCTTCCCTTCCCTTCCCTTCCCTTCCCTTCCCTTCCCTTCCCTTCCCTTCCCTTCCCTTCCCTTCCCTTCCCTTCCCTTCCCTTCCCTTCCCTTCCCTTCCCTTCCCTTCCCTTCCCTTCCCTTCCCTTCCCTTCCCTTCCCTTCCCTTCCCTTCCCTTCCCTTCCCTTCCCTTCCCTTCCCTTCCCTTCCCTTCCCTTCCCTTCCCTTCCCTTCCCTTCCCTTCCCTTCCCTTCCCTTCCCTTCCCTTCCCTTCCCTTCCCTTCCCTTCCCTTCCCTTCCCTTCCCTTCCCTTCCCTTCCCTTCCCTTCCCTTCCCTTCCCTTCCCTTCCCTGGGAATTCCATCCCACCCCCCTCCCAGGGAAGGATTTCGAGCACCTAATTCCCATTTTTCATGGGATGGGGACCCTCTCCTGGCACCCCAAGGAATGAGGAGACATCTCCTGCTGACACACAGGGATCCAATGGTTCTCCAGACATTTTTCCTGCTGTTCTGGTGGAGCCGTGGAGGCTCGGGAAGCACCGGCCGAGGACGCCAGGCCAGGCCCGCGCTCCCGCAATGACTCAGGAACATCCCGGGAGTGCAGGGAAATCTCATTCCCGGGAACGGGAGGCGGGAGCAGCCCGGCCCGGCTTTCAGCCAAACTCGATTTGCGGCGTTCCCGGCCGGGAGAGCGCGGCTCGGGAGCCGGCCCCGTTCCCCGGCTGCTCCCGCGGCATTCCGAGATCTGCCAGTGCCTCTTCTCCTGTGCTGTGTCCTTCCCTGTGCCTTCATCCCATGGGAACCATTCCCTGTGCCCTCATCCCATGGGAACCATTCCCTGTGCCCTCATCCCACAGGGACCATTCCCTGTGCCCTCATCCCATGGGAACCATTCCCTGTGCCCTCATCCCATGGGAACCATTCCCTGCGTCCTCCATCCCATGGGAACCATTCCCTGTGCCTCCATCTCACGGGAACCATTCCCTGTGCCCTCATCCCATGGGAACCATTCCCTGTGCCCTCCATCCCATGGGAATCATTCCCTGTGCCCTCATCCCATGGGAACCATTCCCTGTACCTCCATCCCTGCTCCCTCTATTTAATGGGAACAATTCCCTCTCCTTTTCCCCCATCCCCGTTCCCTCCATCCCAATGGAACAATTCCCTTTGCCACCAAACCAGTTCCCTGCATTCCATGGGAACAATTCCCTCTCCTTTTCCCAGATCCCTGCATTTTCCAACCCATGGGAACAATTCCCTCTCCTTTTCCCCCATCCCTGTTTTCTCCATCCAACAGGGACAATTCCCTTTTCCCCATCCCATCCCAACGGAACAATTCCCTTTGTCACCAAACCCGTTCCCTCCATCCCATGGGAACAATTCCGGTTCTTTTCCCCCCTCTATCCCATGGGAACAATTCCCATTCTTTTTCCCCCTCCATCCAATGGGGCCAATTCCCTTTGCCACCAAACCCGTTCCCTCCATCCCATGGGAATAATTCCGGTTCTTTTCCCCCTCCATCCAACAGGAACAATTCCGGTTCTTTTCCCCCCTCTATCCCATGGGAACAATTCCCATTCTTTTTCCCCCTCCATCCAACAGGAACAATTCCGGTTCTTTTCCCCCCTCTATCCCATGGGAACAATTCCCATTCTTTTTCCCCCTCCATCCAACAGGAACAATTCCGGTTCTTTTCCCCCCTCTATCCCATGGGAACAATTCCCATTCTTTTTCCCCCTCCATCCAACAGGAACAATTCCGGTTCTTTTCCCCCCTCTATCCCATGGGAACACTCCTCTTGCCCACGGAAGGCCCTTCCAGTCCATCCCGGGAGGTTCCCGATCCCAAATCCCGGCTGTCCCCGCTGCCACTCCACGCCGGGACACCGGGGCAGGGCGAGGAGCCGGAATCTGTCCCTTGGCACAGAAAATTCCCGAGCCGAGGGCTGGGATGGAAATGTCAGCTGCGATTTGGGGCCGCCGAGGCTGACGGCCGCGAGAGCCGCAGAGGTGACAGATCCTCCGGGAGGGGACACGCCTGTCCCCACCCCGGGCCACCAGCGCGGTGGCTCTGCTGTGTGCAGGTCACCGTGAACTCCCAAAAATTCAGTGACAGGAGGAGGTGGCTGTGCCATCCCTGGTGGCACTGGGTCTGTCCCCACCCCGGGCCACCAGTGAGTGGCTCTGCCTTGTGCAGGTCACCTCAAACTGCCAAAAATTCAGTAACAGCAGGGGGTGGCTGTGCCATCCCTGGTGGCGCTGGGTGTGTCCCCATCCAGGGTCACCTGTCATGTTCAGGTCACTGTGAACTCCCAAAAATTCGGTGACAGGAGGAGGTGGCCGCACCATTCATGGTGGCACTGGGTCTGTCCTCAACTGGGGCCACCAGTGAGTGGCTCTGCTGTGTGGAGGTCACTGTGAAGTCCCAAAAATTTGGTGACAGGAGGAGGTGGCTGCACCATCCATGGTGGCACTGGGTCTGTCCCCAACCAGGGTCACCTGTCATGTTCAGGTCACTGTGAACTCCCAGAAATTCGGTGACAGCAGGAGGTGGCTGTGCCATTCATGGTGGCACTGGGTCTGTCCCCAACTGGGGACACCAGTGAGTGGCTCTGCTGTGTGGAGGTCACTGTGAAGTCCCAAAAATCTGGGGACAGCACGGAGTGGTTGTGGCATCCCTGGTGGCACCGGGTCTGTCCCCAGCTGGGGCTGGCTCTGTCATGTTCAACCTCAAACTCCCAAAAATTCGGTGCCAGGAGGGGGTGGCATTTTTGGGGTGGCATTTTTGGGGTGACTCCGAGCCGTCAGGAAGCAGCAGGGAAGCGCTTGGACTCCCCCGGCGGAGGTTAAAGAGGCGAAATGAGTCCAGAGAAAACAGCAGCGAGGGCAAAAATAGCCTGAGCTTCGCTGGAGCTGTCGGGGCCCATCAGTGTCGGGGTGTTCGAGGACTCCCGGTGCCCGTGGCCACGCGCCGGCCGCTGCCCGCAGCCCGGGCACCGCGGGAAGGGCGAGCGCAGCCCCCGGGACGGAGGGAGGATGAGGATGAGGATGAGGGGCTTTCCCGGCCTCGGGAAGTGCGGAGGAGCTCTGGGAAGGGAGAAGGACAGGCGATGTCCCCAAGGGTGTCCTTGTGCCCGCAGTGAACCCGCCGTGCCCTCTGCGCTGCCGGCGCCGAGGCGAAACCTTGCCCCGGGTGAAAAATGATGTAAAAAGCTGGAGCACATCTGCAAGGGCAGGAAATTGTTGTGTGGAGTAGATAGAATTCACGTTTCTAGTGGGATAGATGTGATATTGAATATTTGGAGTACACATGTTTGTATTAGGAGTGTCCCAAACCTGGTGTGTGTTAAACCCGATTTACGAATAAAAGGATGTGGCTGGGCCGGGAGATGGGAGATGGCTGGAGAGATACATCGCATAAACAACCCGAGATGGATCTCATGGAAATGGAAATCATGGAAATCCTCAGGCAGATCCATGTGAATGCAGCGTTCCCATAAATTTCATCAAGGGATTCACCAACTCTGGACACTGAATTGTTCTTCCTCAGCACTGTTATGTGTAGTAGATATAATTCGCGCCATTTCCAGTGTGATATATGTGATATTGAATATTTGTTGGAGTACACACGTTTGTATTAGGAGTGTCCCAAACCTGGTGTGTGTTAAACCCGATTTATGAGTAAAAGGATGTGGCTGGGCCAGGAGATGGGAGATGGGCCATGGCTGGAGAGATGTGGGGACATCAGGTGCTGATCATCGCGTGAATGACCCGAGATGGAAATCATGGAAAATCCTCGGACAGATCCATGTGAATGCAGCGTTCCCATAAATTCCACCAAGGGATTCACCAACTCCGGACACTGATTTGTTCTTCTTCATCACCAAAAACAGAAAATCTCATTAACCTATGGACTCTGAATGGGAGAAAAGCCTGACTGCCGAAATCTTGGCCTCAGGCGGAATTTTCCCTATAAAACCCGCTGGTGCCAGGATGGAGGTGTGGGCATAGAGGAAACCTCTGCTGAGGCTGACTCCTTGTCGCACACAAATAGATAGAATTTGACTGCTAATAAAACTATTTTTATTTTTAATTTGGCTGAATAAATTTTCATTTATAACAGTGGCGCTTCAAGGGAAGGAGGGGTGGGGAGGGGGAGGATCCACCCGTCCCATCGATCAGGGATTGCTGGAGCCACCGGGAGCGGGATTTTTTGGGAGTGGAAGAGAGCAGCAAGCCCCGGCTGTGCTCCGGGGGTGCCCGTCCCTGCTGGAGGCACTGGGAGCACTGGGAGCACTGGGAGCACTGGGAGCTGGCTGTAATCAACTTTGCTGATTAACCTTGTGACCCCACAAAGGCCGGGAATGAAGTCGTGGAGTTTCTTGTGGTTTTGTAGGGTTTTTGTAGGGTTTTTGTAGTGTTTTTTTTTTCCCTCCTCAAGAGGAGAGGTTCCTGCTCTCCATGAGGCCTTGCCCGTCTCCTTTGAGCCCAAACCCGGCTCTGATCCCACCCTGACCCCTCCGGGCTTCTCTTTTCCTTCTGACCAGGACGAGGAGCTCCAGACAGAGTCTCCTTTGTGCTGGGATGGCCGCGATGTCCCCTGTGTGTCCCCTCCTGAGCCATCCCCGCTGTCACAGGGAGAACCCGACCTCCCCTTCCCCCCAAAACCCGGCGTGAGGAGGGACAGAGAACCGCGGGGTGCTGCCCCCCGATTTCGGCTGTAAACGGGACTGGGATAAATCCCAAATGATTGATCTGATTGATGATTGATCAGGAGCCGCCTGCTCCTGACGAGGCGCCTGGATCCCTGGATAACCCATGTCTGGATAAATCCTGCCTGGATCCCCGGATAAATCCTGCCTGGATAAATCCCACCTGGATCCTTGGATAATTCATGTCTGGATAAATCCCACCTGGACCCCTGGATAAATCCCGCCTGGATCCCTGGTTAATTCATGTCTGGACAAATCCTGCCTGGACCCCTGGATAAATCCCACCTGGATCCCTGGATAACCCATGTCTGGATAAATCCCGCCTGGATCCCTGGTTAATTCATGTCTGGATAAATCCCACCTGGATCCCTGGATAACCCATGTCTGGATAAATCCCGCCTGGATCCCTGGATAAATCCCGCCTGGATAAATCCTGCCTGGATCCCTGGACAAATCCTGCCTGGATAAATCCCGCCTGGATCCTTGGATAATTCATGTCTGGATAAATCCTGCCTGGATCCCTGGACAAATCCTGCCTGGATAAATCCCGCCTGGATCCCTGGTTAATTCATGTCTGGGTAAATCCCGCCTGGATCCCTGGATAATTCATGTCTGGACAAATCCTGCCTGGACCCCTGGATAAATCCCTCCTGGATCCCTGGATAACCCATGTCTGGATAAATCCCTCCTGGATCCTCGGATAACTTATCCTCGGGATTTATCCACACATGAATTATCCAGGGATCCAGGCGGGATTTATCCAGATATGAGTTATCCGAGGATCCAGGTGGGATTTATCCAGGCAGGACTTGTCCAGAGATCCAGACAGGATTTATCCAGATATGAATTATTCAGAGATCCAGGTGGAATTTATTCAGGGATCCAGGAGGGATTTATGCAGATGTGAATTGTCCAGGGATCCAGGCAGGAATTATCCAGGCAGGATTTGTCCAGACATGAATTATCCAGGGATCCAGTCAGGAAATATCCAGGCTGGATTTATCCAGGGTTCCAGGCTGGATTTATCCAGGGATCCAGGCTGGATTTATGCAGGGATCCAGGTGGGATTTTTCCAGGGTTCCAGGCTGGATTTTTCCAGGGATCCAGGTGGGATTTTTCAAGGGTTCCAGGCTGGATTTATCCAGGAATCCAGGCTGGATTTTTCCAGGGATCCAGGCTGGATTTTTCCAGGAATCCAGTCAGGATTTATCCAGGGTTCCAGGCTGGATTTTTCCAGGGATCCAGGCTGGATTTTTCCAGGGTTCCAGGCTGGATTTTTCCAGGGATCCAGGCTGGATTTTTCCAGGGTT
Organism: Taeniopygia guttata; assembly: GCF_048771995.1. Taxonomy (NCBI): domain Eukaryota; kingdom Metazoa; phylum Chordata; class Aves; order Passeriformes; family Estrildidae; genus Taeniopygia; species Taeniopygia guttata. The sequence continues at coordinate 1,716,239 of NC_133047.1, read as the reverse complement.
CCAGGCTGGATTTTTCCAGGGTTCCAGGTGGGATTTTTCCAGGGATCCAGGCTGGATTTATCCAGGGTTCCAGGCTGGATTTTTCCAGGGATCCAGGCAGGCTTTATCCAGGGTTCCAGGTGGGATTTTCCAGGGTTCCAGGTGGGATTTTCCAGGGATCCAGGCAGGGAAGGAGCGGGAATTTTCCCTCTTGAGGAAGAGGCAGAGGCACCTGTCCATGGCCTGGAGCTGCTCCCGCTGCCGGGATCCCCTGGGAGCAGGACGGGGAGGGAGCACAGCGGGATCCGTGTCCTGGGAATGGATTTTGGGAATGCGGCTGCAGGGGCAGCACCCAGAGCAGCCTCTTCTTCCTCCTCCTCCTCCACCTCCTCTTCCTCCTCCTCCTCCTCCTCCTCCTCCTCCTCATTGCTGCTGCCCAGGGTGGGATCCCCCCTCGCTGGGGCTGGGAGGGTCCTGACCCCAAATCAGGGGCAGGGAGAGGGGTGAGAGGTTCCTGCACCCCCCGGGGCTGGGGAGGGGGAGGAGGAGGAGGAGGAGGAGGAGGAGGAGGAGGAGGAGGAGGAGGAGGAGGAGGAGGAGGAGGAGGAGGAGGAGGAGGAGGAGGAGGAGGAGGAGGAAGGCTGCACCGTGACCCACAGTGGGGTGGTGACCCCGTTCCCACTCCCGGTGTGGGGCAGAGGGGTCGGACACCGGGAAGGATGGGCAGGATGCCGTGCCGGGAGTGTCCCATGGGAATTTGGGGTTCTCTGCGTTGGGGGTGTGTGGGTGTGACCCCCTTCCCCCCCAAAATAAAACCCGTGGGGCGGGCACAGCCCCTGCGGGCAGTAGATGGCACCGCGCCCCCTCATCCACTCTGCCGGGGCTGTCACCCACCCAAGGGTGCGGCACCTCGTCCCTGCAGCCCCCGGTGTCCCCCTGCCACCCCAGGGTGCCCCCATTTCCCGTTCCCAAGGTCCTCCCCCACCCAGGGACCCTTCCCCACCCCACAGCCTCTCCCATTCCCATCCCCAGGGCTGTCACCCACCCAGGGGTGCGGCACCTCGGCCCTGCAGCCCCCCCATCCCCCGCCCCTCGGACGGAGCACCCGGGGGGCGGAATTTGGGGCGGGCGGGGGTCTCGCCTTCGGTTCTGCGGCAGCGTCGGAGCCGCGGGGGTCCCCCGGAGGGGTCTCCCGGAGGGGTCTCCAGGAGGGGTCCCCCGGAGGGGTCCCCCGAAGAGGTCTCCCGGAGGGGTCCCCCAAAGGGGTCTCCCAGAGGGGTCTCCAGGAGGGGCCAGGCAGGTGCATCCCAGCCGGGAGGGATGGATGGGGAGACGGGCGCGGAGGATGAGGAGGACGGGAACCGCACGGAGCCCCCCCCCCGACCCCCGCCCCGGGCGGAAGGGCGGCCCCGGGCCCGGCGGAGGGGCGGGGAGGGGCCGGCGGCCCCGGCGGCTCTGCCCCTTCGCCGGGGCTCGGCGGAGCGCGGCCGCCCCTCGCCGCGCCCCCTCCCCGGCAGCCGGAGCTCGGCAGAAGCGGCGGGAGCCCGGCGGAGCCGCCGAGCCCGGAGCGCGCAGCGGAGCCCGCGGGGATGCGGGAGGCGGCGAGCGGCTGAGGAACGGGCTCCGCGCCGGGCGGAGCACACCCCGCTGCCCTCCGCTTCCAGCGGATCTACCTGTCCGCCTTGGGAATTATTACATTATTTTTTATTGTCCTCCTCCCCCCTTCCCCCCCTCCCCACCCCTTTTTTTTTTCTTTTTTTTTTTTGCCTGATTTTTACCATAATTTTTTCGCACACGTGGAGGAGCGCGTGGATTTCCTACCATGATCTTGGCAAACGCCTTCTGCATCGTCCTCTTCCTAGGTGAGTGGCCCCGGTGGGGGTGCCGGGGGCGGGGTGGCGGCTGTCGCCTGGCCGGGGTGGCGCGTCCCCCTCCGGGCAGAGGGGCTGGGGGGGGCTGAGGCGGCGGGGAGCCCCTCCGAGCCCCTCCGAGCTGGCACCGGCGCTGCGGCAGCAGAGGGGCACGGCCAGGGGGTTCAACTTCATCTCCTATTCCCTGCCAGCTTGAAACGGGGTGGGGGACACGGGGGGACACGGGGGGACACGGGGGGACACGGGGGACACGAGGGGACACGGGGGGACACGAGCCCCGCCGCCCCTCGGGGATGGGGGCCCTGCCCGTCTCCCACCCCGCTCCCCTCGCAGGGATGCGCGTTTTGGGGAGACCTCCCGGTTCTCCCCCTCCCTCCCACCCGTGTCTCCCGCTGCCCTCCCGGAGGTTGGGAACGCGGCGTGGAGACTCGGCGGGGAAAGTTGAGCTCCCGGCTCGGCTCGGCTCAGCTCGGCTCGGCTCGGCTCGGCTCGGCTCGGCTCGGCTCGGGGCTTTGTGCCGGGAGAACACTCCCGCTGCCAGCGCAGCCTTCCCCCGGCGGGAGCCGCTGGAACGGGGAGCGGCCGCAGCCCGCGCCGGGTTTGGGGTGAAAAGGGAAGGAAACGGGAATATTCGCTCGGGCAGCGCTCGGGCAGCGCTCGCCCTCCGCGCCTCGGGCGTGTCGCGCTCCCGGGGCCGTTCCCGGTTCCCGGGGCCGTTCCCGGTTCCCGGGGCCGTTCCCGGTTCTCGGGGCCGTTCCCGGTTCCCGGGGCCGTTCCCGTTCCCGCTCCCGGGGCCATTCCCGGTTCTCGGGGCCGTTCCCGGTTCTCGGGGCCGTTCCCGGTTCCCGGGGCCGTTCCCGGTTCCCGGGGCCGTTCCCGGCTCGCTGCAGCGCCCCGAGAACTTCGCGGAGCCGGCCTGGGCTTGGCGGCAGGGACAGGGGACAGGGACAGGGACAGGGGACAGGGACAGGGACAGGGGACAGGGGACAGGGCTGGACATCTGGACATGTGTCCGGGCACAGCTGGATGGCTCAGGGAGAGATTTGGGGCACAGGCACCTCCAGGGGGACAGGGGTGCCTCACCTCGGGCATCCAAAGCAGAGCCCACCCGCCCTCACAGCGGGGTTGGCATCGAAGCAGGACCCTGTGTGTGTCCCCCCACCCCATCCCTGTGTGTCCCCCCCATCCCTGTGTGTCCCCCCGCCCCATCCCTGTGTGTCCCCCCCATCCCTGTGTGTCCCCCCATTCCCGGGTGTCCCCCCGCCCCATCCCTGTGTGTCCCCCCCATCCCTGTGTCCCCCCATCCCTGTGTGTCCCCCCCATTCCCGTGTGTCCCCCCGCCCCATCCCTGTGTGTCCCCCCCATCCCTGTGTGTCCCCCCATCCCTGTGTGTCCCCCCCATTCCCGTGTGTCCCCCCGCCCCATCCCTGTGTGTCCCCCCCATTCCCGGGTGTCCCCCCGCCCCATCCCCGGGTGTCCCCAAAGGTTCTGCGGGTGCAGGTCGAGGAGCCGGACCCCGAGCAGGGACCCTGCACCCCAAAATTCAGGGATGGGGTGACCAGGGCGCTCTCCACGGCGTGGCCCCGATTTCGGGAGGCTCTGAGGATCCTGGAGCAGGGCACATCCAGCTCTTCCCAGCCGGGATCATTCCCGGGGAGCCAGAAAATAAATCCTTTTTGCTCCTGCCTGGGAAGCTGCGTGTTCCGGAGGGATCCTCGCCAGGAGAACCAATTCCCGCTAAAGCTGCCGCGTGTCCGGAGCTCTCGGGCAGAAGCGGAGCGGGAGAAGATGGATTAGGGCTCGGGAAGAGGCTGCTGGAGCCGGGAGAAGCAGGAAAAGAGGCCGGCGCCTTCCGCAAATCCTCGCCGAGCTCCGGTCCCCCAGAGCTGCCGAGGATCAGCCGCGAATTCTCTGCGGATGTTTCGGGGAGGGCGGCTCTGCCGGGAGGGTTTTATTTTTGGGGGGATAGAAAAATCCCCCTCCTCAGTTCCCCCCTCCAGCCAAACTCCCCGCTGGAGCCTGGGTGGGATGGAGGAGCCGGGAGGAGCGGGGGGATCCAGGGAAAGAGCCCAGCCTGGAAAAAAACCCCCAATCCTGCGGGATTTGGGGGCAGCACAACAAAAGGGCTCCGAGTGCCGAGGGTCCGCCGGCGCTCCCGGTGCTGCCCGGGGGCTCCGGGATGCTCCCGGTGCTGCCCGGGGGCTCCGGGATGCTCCCGGTGCTGCCCGGGGGCTCCGGGATGCTCCCGGTGCTGCCCGGGGGCTCCGGGATGCTCCCGGTGCTGCCCGGGGGCTCGCAGGACCCCGTTCCCTGCAACAGCGTGGGAGAAAAGTGGGAAAAATGGCCAAAAAAAATCAGGAAGATTTGGGCCAGCTCGCCCACACACCCCATCCCTGCCGCTTCCAGAGGGAGGAATTCTTGTGGGATTCCCAAGCCAGGATTTTCCAGGTGGTGCTTTGGTGCCAGGGCGAGGAGGTGGCCCTGCCCTGCCCGTGGGGACAGGAACGCGGCCGGAGGAGGGGATTTTTGGGAAGAGGCTTCTGGAGAAGTGGGAGTTGGAGCTGGAGCTGAGCTGGGAGAGGACGGAACGCGGTGGAGCTCTGGGGTGGCTCTGGAATGGCTTCTCACACCCAGCGGAGCTCTGGGGTGGCTCTGGAATGGCTTCTCACACCCAGCAGAGCTCTGGGGTGGTTCTCCGAGCCCAGCAGAGCTCAGGAACGACTTTTTGTGCCCGATGGATCTGTGGAATTGCTCTCCGTGCCTGGTGGAGCTCTGGAATGGATTTCCATGTCCAGCCTTCGCTCTCCATGCCCATGGAATTCTGGAATGGCTCTCCACGCCTGGGGGGGCTGAGGGATGAATCTCCAGATCTGCTGGAGCTGTGGGATGGCTCTCCATGGAATTCTGGAATAGTCTCCATGCCCAGCTTTCCACACCCCGTGGAGCTCTGGAACGTCTCTCCATGGAATTCTGGAATAGTCTGCATGGAATTCTGGAATAGTCTCTGTGCCCGTTCGATTTCTGGAACAGCTCTTCACACCCAGTGGAGCTCTGGAATGTCTCTCCATGGAATTCTGGAATGGTCTCCATGGAATTCTGGAATGGTCTCCATGGAATTCTGGAATAGTCCCTGTGCCTGGTGGATCTCTGGAACGGCTCTCCACACCCAGTGGAGCTCTGGAATGGCTCTCCATGGAATCCTGGAATAGTCTCCATGCCTGGTGGATCTCTGGAACATCTTCACACCCAGTGGAGCTCTGGAATGCCTCTCCATGGAATTCTGGAATAGTCCCTGTGCCCAGTGGATCTCTGGAACGGCTCTCCACGCCCAGTGGAGCTCTGGAACGTCTCTCCATGGAATTCTGGAATGGTCTCCATGGAATTCTGGAATAGCCCCTGTGCCTGGTGGATCTCTGGAACGGCTCTCCACGCCCAGTGGAGCGCTGGAATGGCTCTCCATGGAATTCTGGAATAGTCCCTGTGCCCGGTGGATCTCTGGAATGGTCTCCATGGAATTCTGAAATGGTCTCCATGGAATTCTGGAATAGTCTCTGTGCCTGGTGGATCTCTGGAACGTCTCTCCACGCCCAGTGGAGCTCTGGAATGGTCTCCATGGAATTCTGGAATGGTCCCTGTGCCCGGTGGATCTCTGGAATGTCTCCAGTGCCCTGCAGGGTTTCCCGTGGCCGTGGCTCAGCAGGACCAGGTTTTCCCAGCTGGATGCCTCGGGATGGGATTTCCCAGCGTGTGAAGGTGCAGAGTTCCAAAGGATCATCCCAAAGCTTCATCCCTGGCGCGGTGGGGCTCCGGCATTCCCGCCCTGGGCTCAGCCTTCGGGCGCCGTTCCTCCGCGGATCCGTGTGGAATACAATCCTGCCAGGCCCGGCCTGGCACGGCCTTCCCGCGGGGAATCTGCAGCTCCAGGATGGATCTAAGGAGGCTTTGGGGCTCCTGGACACCCCAGAGCTGGCGGGACCCCGCGGGGCTGGTTTGGGGACATGGGCCGGGCAGCGGGATCACCGGGATCTGCTCCCGGGACAGCCGCAGCCAGCGGAGGTGGCCCCGCCTGGGCACTGCCACCCTGCCCCTGTCCCTCCTCAGAGCCCCCGAGGTGGGCAGAGATATCTGCGCCCACCCGTGCAGTGCCACCCGTGCAGTGCCACCCGTGCAGTGCCACCCGTGCAGTGCCACCCGTGCAGTGCCACCGCTGCAGTGTCACCCGTGCAGTGACACCCGTGCAGTGACACCCGTGCAGTGACACCCGTGCAGTGCCACACGTGCAGTGCCACCCGTGCAGTGCCACCTGCTCCTGTGCCACCCGTGCAGTGTCACCCGCTGCAGTGTCACCCGCTGCAGTGTCACGCGTGCAGTGTCACCCGTGCAGTGTCACCCGTGCAGTGCCACCTGCTGCAGTGCCACCCCTGCAGTGCCACCCACTCCTGTGCCACCCGCTGCAGTGTCACCCGTGCAGTGCCACCCATGCAGTGTCACCCGCTGCAGTGCCACCCCTGCAGTGCCACCCGTGCAGTGCCACCCGTGCAGTGCCACCCGTGCAGTGCTACACGTGCAGTGACACCCGCTGCAGTGTCACCAGCTCCAGTGTCACCCACATCTGCTCCAGTGCCACCCATTCCTGTGCCACCCACTGCAGTGCCACCCACATCTGCTCCAGTGCCACCAGCTCCAGTGCCACCCACTCCCATGTCACCCACACCCATTCCAGTGTCACCCGCTCCAGTGTCACCCACACCTGCTCCAGTGCCACCCACTCCTGTGCCACCCACTCCCGTGCCACCCGCTCCCGAGGACGCAGCGGGACGTGACGCGTGCCCACGCCGGGGGTGGCAGGGGAGCAGCCCCACCCGCGGGGGGACACTCGGGTGGCCGTGTCACGTTCCTGCGGGTGTCCCTGTCCCTCTGCCAGCGGTGGTGCCACCGGGAGGGGACAGGACGGGGACCCACCGAGGGACCACTCCTGCCCATCCCCCTCGGGGGGCACAGAGCGGGGTCCCCTCCGCGTCACCCCCGGAGCAGCCCAGGGTCCCTCCAGGCCCCGTCATTCCCGTTTTTCCTGCTCCAGGGCTTTCCCTGGCACCGGAGGCCGGAGCGGGCCCAGCAGTGCCAGCCCGCCCTGTCCCCATCCCCGCCCTGTCCCCATCCCCGCGGGGGTGGCGCGGACCCTGTCCCTGACCCTGTCCCCAATTCCCCCGAGAGGGGACGAGCCGGGCTTGGCCCGGGCCGGACTGAGCAGGAATATTTCCCGAGGGAAAAGCAGCCGCGGAAATGATGGGGATGGCTGCGGGAATGCGGGGCAGGGACAGGAGGGGACAGGGACGGGGCTGGCCCGGTGCCACCTGCGGGGCGGCCAAGGCCGAGCGCTCCGAAAACCGGGAGCCAGACGCCCCAAAAATCCCGGGATGGGCAGGGAGGGATGAGCAGGAAAATGCAGGACGTGCGCGGGGGGGGGGAAACCGGGATGGAACCGGGACGGAGCCAGGATGGAGCCGGGAATGGAGCCGGGGATGGAGCCGGGATGGAGCCGGGGATGGAGCCGGGATGGAGCCGGGATGGGGCAGGGATGGAGCCGGGATGGGGCAGGGATGGAGCTGGGATGGAGCCGGGATGGAGCCGGGATGGAGCAGGGATGGAGCCGGGAAGGAACCGGGGCAGAGTCGGGATGGGGCAGGGATGGAGACGGGATGGAGCCGGGGCAGAGCTGGGATGGAGCCGGGATGGGGCAGGGATGGAGCCGGCCCCGGGGAGCTCCGGGATCAGCCCGGTACCGATCAGCTCATGTGGAACGAGGAATGGGAGCAGCATCACGAGCACCCCCGGGCTGAGGTGTGGGGATAACCCCACACCTTCAACCCCCACCCGGGAATCTCGGGACAGGGACATCCCTGGGAGTGCTCCAGGCCGGCCGGATGGGCTGGGAGCAGCCGGGGAAGGGAGGGTGGCCCTGCCCGTGCTGATTTGAAGGTCTCTTCCCACCCAAAGCATTCCAGGATTGTGGGATTCCAGTCCAGCCCCAGCCATGGGCACGGGCACCTTCCACCATCTCAGGGTTCTCCAGGGTGCCTCGAGCACTTCCAGGGATGAGGCAGCCACAATTCCTGTGGGAATTTCATCCCAGCCGCTCCCAGAGAGGAATTTTTCCTTTCCTTTCCTTTCCTTTCCTTTCCTTTCCTTTCCTTTCCTTTCCTTTCCTTTCCTTTCCTTTCCTTTCCTTTCCTTTCCTTTCCTTTCCTTTCCTTTCCTTTCCTTTCCTTTCCTTTCCTTTCCTTTCCTTTCCTTTCCTTTCCTTTCCTTTCCTTTCCTTTCCTTTCCTTTCCTTTCCTTTCCTTTCCTTTCCTTTCCTTTCCTTTCCTTTCCTTTCCTTTCCTTTCCTTTCCTTTCCTTTCCTTTCCTTTCCTTTCCTTTCCTTTCCTTTCCTTTCCTTTCCTTTCCTTTCCTTTCCTTTCCTTTCCTTTCCTTTCCTTTCCTTTCCTTTCCTTTCCTTTCCTTTCCTTTCCTTTCCTTTCCTTTCCTTTCCTTTCCTTTCCTTTCCTTTCCTTTCCTTTCCTTTCCTTTCCTTTCCTTTCCTTTCCTTTCCTTTCCTTTCCTTTCCTTTCCTTTCCTTTCCTTTCCTTTCCTTTCCTTTCCTTTCCTTTCCTTTCCTTTCCTTTCCTTTCCTTTCCTTTCCTTTCCTTTCCTTTCCTTTCCTTTCCTTTCCTTTCCTTTCCTTTCCTTTCCTTTCCTTTCCTTTCCTTTCCTTTCCTTTCCTTTCCTTTCCTTTCCTTTCCTTTCCTTTCCCCCTTTTCCTTTCCCTTTTTTTTTCCTTTCCCCTTTTTCCTTTCCGTTTTTTTTCCCTCTCCCCTTTTTCCTTTCCCCTTCCAACTCCCAAAATTCCAAGATTCCATGGAACGTTAAAGCCCCTTCCAGCCCAGACAATTCCATGATTCCCAGCCTAGGCTGATGCCACCAACTTTGGGGAAATTCCTCTCTTTCACTGAGAGAAAAAAGGCAGGAAAAAGCAAATTAAAGCCCGTGCTGGATGATCCCAGCTGGCTCCAGGCACAGGCACAGCTCCTCCACCCTCAGCTCCAACTTTCCCACAGAATTCCAGAATTCCCGGCCTGTTTTGGGCTGGAAAATATGGGGAAAAAAAAAAAAATCTCATCCCAGCTCTGTTGCTGGTCCAGGTGATTTGGCACAAACGCAGCCGGGTTTGGGGGCTCAGGGCTGAGGCGCCCACCTGGATTTTGTGGGGTTTCATCTGAATTTTGGGGGGTTTCATCTGGATTTTGGGGGGTTTCATCTGGATTTCCTGGAATTTTCATCTGAATTTTGGGGGATTTCATCTGAATTCCCCGGGATTTTCACTTGAATTTCCTGGGGGGTTCATCTGAATTTCCTGGGATTTTTACCTGAATTTCCTGAGATTCTCACCTGAAATTCCTGGGATTTTCACCTGAATTTCCTGGGATTTTCACCTGGATTTCCTGGGGATTTCACCTGGATTTCCTGGGATTTTTACCTGAATTTCCTGAGATTTTCACCTGAATTTCCTGGGGATTTCACCTGGATTTCCTGGGATTTTCACCTGGATTTCTGGGGTGCCCATTCCTCTTTCCTGGTTCATCTGCCGTACCTGGGGGGCTCACCTGGGGTTTTAATCTGAATTTCCTGTGCCTTTTGATCTGAATTTCCCAGGGGTTTTAATCTGAATTTCCTGGGGTGCCAATTTCTCCTTCCTGGGGGTTTTAATCCGGATTTAATCTGAATTCCCAGGGATTTTGATCTGAATTCCCAGGGGTATTAATCTGAATTTCTGACCACTTTTCCTCCCAGGGTCCCCATCTGCCTTTTCAGGGGTGCTCACCTGGGATTTTAATCTGAATTTTCTGGGGGTTTTATCTGAATGTTTTTGTTTTTCATCTGGGGTTTTAATCTGAATTCATAGGGGTTTTAATCTGAATTTCCCGGGGGGTTTATGTGAATTTTTTTGGAATTTCATCTGGGTTTTAATCTGAATTCCTGTGGGTTTTAATCTGAATTTCCTGGGGTGCCAATTTCTCCTTCCTGGGGGTTTTAATCCGGATTTCCCGGGGTAATCTGAATTCCCAGGGATTTTAATCTGAATTTCCTGCCCATTTTCCTCCCGGGGCCCCCACCTGCCGTGCTTGGGCTGCTCCTGCAGGGCGGTGCTTGCCTCCCTCGCTAACCTGTGCCCTTTCTTTTCTTCCTCCCTGTCCCGTGCCCTCCTCTTCCTCCCTGACCTGTGTCCTTCCTCCCTAACCTGTGCCCTCCTCTTCCTCCCTAACCTGTTCCCTTCCTCCTTTTCCTCCTCTTCCTCCCTGACCTGTGTCCATCCTCCCTAACCCGTGCCCTCCTCTTCCTCCCTAACCTGTGTCCTTCCTCCCTAACCTGTGCCTTCCTCTTCCTCCCTAACCTGTGTCCTTCCTCCTTTTCCTCCTCTCCCTCCCTAACCTGTGTCCTCCTCTCCCTCCCTAACCCCTGTCCTTCCTCCTCTTCCTCCCTAACCTGTGCCCTCCTCTTCCTCCCTTACCCGTGCCCTTCCTCCTCTTCCTCCCTGACCCGTGCCCTTCCTCCCTAAACCATGTCCTCCTCTTCCTAACTAATCTGTGCCTTCCTCTCCCTCCCTAACCCCTGTCCTTCCTCCTCTTCCTCCCTAACCCATGTCCTCCTCTTCCTCCCTAACCTGTGCCTTCCTCTCCCTCCCTGACCCGTGCCTTCCTCCCTTCCTTCCTCTCCCTACCTGCCCCATGCCCTTCCTCCTTTTCCTCCTCTCCCTCCCTGACCCGTGCCCTTCCTCCCTTACCTGTGCCCTTCCTCCTCTTCCTCCCTAATCTGTGCCTTCCTCTCCCTCCCTAACCTGTGTCCTTCCTCCCTAACCTGTGCCCTCCTTCCCCTCCCTAACCCCTGTCCTTCCTCCTCTTCCTCCCTAACCCGTGCCTTCCTCCCTAACCTGTGCCCTTTCTACTCTTCCTCCCTAACCTCTGCCCTTCTTTTTCTTCATCCCTAACCCGTGTCCTCCTCTTCCTCCCTAACCTGTGTCCTCCTCTCCCTCCCTGCCCCGTGCCCTTCCTCCTCTTCCTCCCTAACCTGTGCCCTTCTTTTTCTCCATCCCTAACCCCTGTCCTTCCTCCTCTTCCTCCCTAACCTTTGCTCTCCTCTTCCTCACTCACCTGTGCCCTTCCTCCCTAACCCGTGCCCTCCTCCTCCCTGCCCGTGCCCTTCTTCCCTTACCCGTGCCCTTCCTCCTTTTTCTCCTCTCCCTCCCTGCCCCGTGCCTTCCTCCCTTCCCTCCTCTCCCTCCCTGTGCCCAGACGAGGCCGTGCGCTCCCTGGCCGTGCCCTCCGTGCCCGCCTCTCCGCCGGTGCCAGTCCCGGTCCCTCCGGTGCCCCCGGGCTGGCGATCTCCCGTGGACTGCGTGCGTGCCACGGAGCAGTGCGCGGCCGAGGCGGGCTGCAGCTCCCGGTACCGCACCCTGCGGCAGTGCCTGGCCGGCCGCGACCGCAACACGCTGCTCGCCAACCGCGAGTGCCAGCTGGCCCTGGAGGTGCTGCACGAGAGCCCGCTGCAGCGCTGCCGCTGCAAGAGGGGCATGCGGAAGGAGCTGCAGTGCCTGCAGATCTACTGGAGCATCCACCTGGGGCTGGCCGAAGGTACGGCGGGGTCCTCAAGGCGGAGATTTGGGATGGGAGGGGTCCTAAAGGGACATTTTTGGGGTGAGGAGGGTCATAAACTGAGAGTTTTGGGGTGGACAGACATCCTAAAGGCAGAGTTTTGGGGTGGGCAGGGTACTAAACTGAGAGTTTTGGGGTGGCAGAGGTTCCTAAAGGCGGAGTTTTGGGGTGGGAGGAGTCCTAAAGGGAAAGTTTTGGGGTGGGAAAGGTCCTAAAGGGAGACTCCGAATGGAGAGTTTTGGGGTGGGAGGGGTCCTAAACTGAGAGTTTTGGGGTGGCAGGGATCCTTAAGGGAGAGTTTTGGGGTGGGCAGGGTACTAAACTGAGAGTTTTGGGGTGGCAGAGGTTCCTAAAGGCGGAGTTTTGGGGTGGGAGGAGTCCTAAAGGGAGAGTTTTGGGGTGGGGAGGGTCATAAACTGAGAGTTTTGGGGTGGGAGGGGTCCTAAAGGGAGAGTTTTGGGGTGGGGGAGATCCTAAACTGAGAGTTTTGGGGTGGGAGGGGTCCTAAAAGGACATTTTTGGGGTGGGTGGGATCCTAAAGTGAGAGTTTTGGGGTGAGGGGATCCTAAAGGCGGAGTTTTGGGGTGAGGAGGGTTCCTAAAGGGAGAGTTTTGGGGTGGGAGGGGCCCTAAACTGAGAGTTTTGGTGTGGCACTGAGAGTTTTAGGGTGAGAGGGGTCCTAAAGGTGGAGTTTTGGGGTGGCAGGGGTCCTAAACTGAGAGTTTTGGGGTGGGAGGGGTCCTAAGGGGAGAGTTTTGGGATGGGAGGGGTCCTTAAGGGAGAATTTTGGGGTGGGAGGGATCCTAAGGGGAGAGTTTTGGGGTGTGAGGGGTCCTAAAAGGACAATTTTGGGGTGGGTGGGATCCTAAAGGGAGAGTTTTGGGATGGGGAGACCCTAAAAGATCATCCTGGGGGTGATGGGGATGGTGAGACCCTAAAAGATCATCCTCAGGGTGATGAGGAGACCCCAAAAGAGCACCCTAGAGGTGATGGGGAGACCCTAAAAAGCGTCCTGGGGGTGATGGGGATGGGGAGACCCCAAAGGATCATCCTGGGGTGATGGGGAGACCCCAAAGGAGCACCCTGGGGTGATGGGGATGGGGAGGGGGTTTCTGGAGGTTTGAGGGTGTTTGGATGAGTTGGGGGAAATGGGCTGAGGGGTGGTCAGGCCACGGAAGGGAGATGAAACCCCCAGGAAATTTATGTGAAACCCCACAAAATCCAGATGAAACCCCACAAAATCCAGATGAAACCCCACAAAATCCAGATGAAACCCCCCAAAATCCAGATGAAACCCCCCAAAATTCAGATGAAACCCCACAAAATCCAGATGAAACCCCACAAAATCCAGATGAAACCCCCCAAAATTCAGATGACACCCCCACAAAATCCAGGTGGGCGCCTCAGCCCTGAGCCCCCAACCCCGGCTGCGTTTGTGCCCAAATCACCTGGACCGGCAGCAGAGCTCCCTGCCCGTGGGACGGGGCTGGGATGGGATTTTTAAGGCCCTTTCCAGCCCAAAACAGGCCGGGAATTCTGGAATTCTGTGGGAAAGGTGTGCCCGAGGGTGGGAAAGATGGAGCTGAGAGTGGAGGAGTTGTACCCGAGGATGTGGGAGAAATCTTCCAGAGGTGGGAAAACTCTTCCAGAGGTGGGAAAACTCTACCAGAGGCAGGAAAATTCTTCCAAAGGGTGGGAAAACTCTGCCAAAGTGGGAAAACCCTTCCAAGGTGGGAAAACTCTTCCAGCGGTGGGAAAACTCTTCCAAAGGGTGGGAAAACTCTGCCAGAGGGTGGGAAAATTCTGCCAGAGGTGGGAAAACTCTTCCAAAGGGTGGGAAAACTCTTCCAGAAGTGGGAAAACTCTGCCAGAGGGTGGGAAAACTCTGCCAGAGGTGGGAGAAACTCTTCCAGAGGGTGGGAAAACTCTGCCAGAGGTGGGAAAACTCTGCCAGAGGTGGGAAAACTCTGCCAAGGTGGGAAAACTCTTCCAGAGGTGGGAAAACTCTTCCAAAGGGTGGGAAAACTCTGCCAGAAGTGGGAAAACTCTTCCAAAGGGTGGGAAAACGCTTCCAGAGGTGGGAAAATTCTTCCAAAGGGTGGGAAAACTCTGCCAGAGGTGGGAAAATTCTTCCAAAGGGTTGGAAAACTCTTCCAAAGGGTGGGAAAATTCTGCCAGAGGTGGGAAAACTCTTCCAAAGGGTGGGAGAACTCTTCCAGAGGCAGGAAAATTCTTCCAAAGGGTGGGAGAACTCTTCCAGAGGTGGGAAAACGCTTCCAGAGGGTGGGAAAACTCTGCCAGAGGGTGGGAAAACTCTTGCAGAGGATGTGGAGGAGCCGTACCTGAGCCCTGAGCCCCCCTGGGTGAAATTCCCGTCAAATCCGGGTCAGCGCAGGAAGCAGAAGCCCCAAAGGCCGGCCCAGAGCAGGAATTAGGCCCTAATTGCTTTCTCCCGCTCATTAGCTGCCCTCACCGAGCACTTTCCCGGGGTTTTGCGGGAATGGATGAGGGAACGGGGATGGGAATTGCACCCGGAGGAGGAGGAGGAGGAGGAGGGAAGAGCGGAGATTCAGCCGAGCTTTAATGAGAGGAAGAATCTTTGAGCGATCCTTTACCGCGCTCGAGCCAGCGAGCGGAAAAGCGGCGAGGAACGCGAATTTTGAGCCTTTTAGGGGAGATTTTGGGGTTCCCCCTCTCCCATCCCTCCCATCCGAGCTCTCCCTGCTATGAGGGAGGCTCCAGCGCCTCGGTCATTTCCCGGTAATTTCCCCGGCAAGCAGCGGGAGTCAAGCGGGTGTTTAATTATTGATGGCGGAGGTTACGGGGCTGCCGAAACGCGCTTTATTCCAGCAGGAGTGGGAATGGCCTGGAGCAGGATTTGGATCCCGTTCCCATTCCTGGTCAGGATCAGGAGGAGCCAGAGCCACCCTCGGGATGTTGTCCCCAAATTCCATCACCCTGAGAGCAGCGCTGGGAACCCACAGGGAACAGGGACATCCCAGTTCCCTCCCAAATTTCCTCCATTTTTGTCCCAGATTTCCTGGGAATGGCCTGGAGCGGGATTTGGATCCCGTTCCCGTTCCTGGGGAGGATCAGGAGGAGCCAGAGCCACCCTCGGGACATTGTCCCCAAATCCCATCGCACTCGGGATGGGGACAGCTGTGGGCTCTTTCTGTCCCAAATTTCCCAGGAATGGCCTGGAGAGGGATTTGGATCCCGTTCCCATTCCTGGTCAGGATCAGGGGGAGCCAGAGCCACCCTCGGGGCATTGTCCCCAAATCCCATTGCCGTGGGAGAGTGGTGACACCGCAGGGAACCCACAGGGAACAGGGACATCCCAGTTCCTTCCCAAATTCCCCCTTTCCCTCCCAAATTTCCGGGAAATGTGTCTGAGGAACAGGATTTGGATCCCGTTCCCATTCCTGGGGAGGATCAGGAGGAGCCAGAGCTGCCCTCGGGACTTTGTCCCCAAATTCCATCGCCCTGAGAGCAGCGCTGGGAACCCACAGGGAACAGGGACATCCCAGTTCCCTCCCAAATTTCCTCCATTTTTGTCCCAGATTTCCTGGGAATGGCCTGGAGTGGGATTTGAATCCTGTTCCCGTTCCTGGGGAGGATCAGGAGGAGCCAGAGCTGCCCTCGGGATGTTGTCCCCAAATTCCATCGCCCCGAGAGCAGCGCTGGGAACCCGCATGGCACGAGGACATCCCAGTTCCCTCCCAAATTTCCCCCATTTCTGTCCCAGATTTCCTGGGAATGGCCTGGAGCGGGATTTGGATCCCGTTCCCATTCCCGGTGATTCCCAGGAGGAACCAGAGCCACCCTCGGGACATTGTCCCCAAATCCCATCGCACTCGGGATGGGGACAGCTGTGGGCTCTTTCTGTCCCAAATTTCTGGGAATGGCCTGGAGCAGGATTTGGATCCCGTTCCCATTCCCGGGGAGGATCAGGAGGAGCCAAAGCCGCCCTCGGGGCATTGTCCCCAAATCCCATTGCCGTGGGAGAGTGGTGACACCGCTGGGAACCCACAGGGAACAGGGACATCCCAGTTCCTTCCCAAATTCCCCCTTTCCCTCCCAAATTTCCGGGAAATGTGTCTGAGGAACAGGATTTGGATCCCGTTCCCATTCCTGGGGAGGATCAGGAGGAGCCAGAGCCGCCCTCGGGACGTTGTCCCCAAATCCCATCACCCTGAGAACAGCGCTGGGAACCCACAGGGAATGGGGACATCCCAGTTCCTCCCCAAATTTCCCCCTTTCCCTCCCAAATTTCCCGGGAATGTCACCAGGCTCGGAGCAAACCCTCCTGCTCTGCTCCCCGCCTGGATTTCCACATGGGGGTTTCCAAGAGATTCCCAAATTCCGTTTTTAGGTGGTTTTTTATGGGGTTTTGTAACAATAAAAGAAGCCAGAGTTGAGAACAGGTTTTTAGGGTTTTATAGATATTTTTGGTGTTTTTTAGGGGAACTTGTAACAATAAAAGAACCCAGAGTTGAGAACAGGTTTTTAGGGTTTTTTTTGATATTTTTGGTGTTTTTTAGGGGAATTTGTAACAATAAAAGAACCCAGAGCTGAGAACAGGTTTTTAGGGGTTTTGTGGGTTATTTTGGTGGGGGTTTTTTTTAGGTTTTTAGGTGTTTTTAGAGGATTTTGTAACAACCAGAGCATCCCAAAAAGCACCCAGAGTTGAGAACGGGGTTTTAGGGGTTTTGTGGGTTATTTTTGGTGATTTTTTAAAGGTTTTTATAGGTTTTTAGGTGTTTTTAGAGGATTTTGTAACAATAAAGGAACCCAGAGTTGAGTGGTGACCCCAAAACCTCCATCCTCGACTCAGTGTCCCCCATGGAATACCCCAATCCCAATTCCCTCATCTCCTGGAATCCTTTAGGACTGACCACCCCCAAACCTGGCTGACCCCAAAAAATCTCCCAAATCCCCTTTTCCTTCCATTCCAGCGCCTGAAAATCTTTTTGCTTTTCCCACGCCGAGCCAGGGGGGTGCCTGTGCCTGGGGCCGGCTGCGATTATTCACCGCGGGCTTTAATTTGCTTTTTTCTCCCTTTTTTCCCTGCCTCCTCCTCCCACCAAGGAGAGGAATTTTATGAAGCCTCCCCGTACGAGCCGGCCACCTCTCGTCTCTCTGATATATTCAGGCTCGCTTCAATTTTCTCAGGTAATAAAAGCGCCGTGTTTTATCTCCCAGCCAGGGAAATCCTCCCCCTCCCTCCCCTGGGCTCCTCCAGCCTCTCCTCCCCTCTGCTCCTCCCAAATCTCAGCATCCTTTTGGGGGTTTGCTGCATTTTTGGGGTGGATTCTTTCTTCCCAGGCTGGGATTTAGGATTTTAGCTCTTTGCCTCCGGTTTGGGTGGATGTGAAGTTGCTGAAATTCCCTGAATTTGTGCCGTGGGGTGAGGCACAAACCCACTCCTGGCCCCTCCCATTGAATTCCCCGTGGAATTCTTGTCCTGGAGGATTTGGGAGCCTCGGGACGGGGTTGAGGAGCTGAGGGGGGCCCTGTTTGCTGACCCCTCCCCGGGGCAGCAGCCACCAGCCGAGCTCTGGGAAGCTGCTGGGAGAGGGAGGTTGAGACCTTGGAGCATCCCTGTGTCCCCTTGGAGCATCCCAATGTCCCTCAGAATCCCTTGGAGCATCTCTGGGTCCCTTTGGAGCATCTCTGGGTCCCTTTGGAGCATCCCTGTGTCCCCTTGGAGCATCCCTGTGTCCCCTTGGAGCATCCTAATGTTCCTCAGAACCCCCTGGAGCATCCCTGGGTCCCTTTGGAGCATCCCTGGGTCCCTTTGGAGCATCCCAATGTCCCTCTGAACCCCTGGAGCATCCCTGGGTCCCCTTGGAGCATCCCAATGTTCCTCAGAATCCCTTGGAGCATCTCTGGGTCCCTTTGGAGCATCCCTGGGTCCCTTTAGAGCCCTTTGGAGCATCTCTGGGGCCCTTTGGGGCATCCCAATGTCCCTCAGAACCCCTTGGAGCATCTCTGGGTCCCTTAGAATGCCTTGAATCATCCCTGTAACCCTTGGAACCCCTTTGGAGCATCTCAATGTCTGTTTGAACCCCCTGGAGCATCCCTGGGTCCCTTTGGAGCCCTTTGCGGCATCCCGGTGTCCCTTTGGGGCATCCCAGTGTTCCTTTGGATGATCCCAGTGTCCCTCAGAACCCTCTGGAGCATCCCTGGGTCCCCTTGGAGCATCCCAGTGTCCCTTAGAACCCTTTGGAGCATCCCTGGGTCCCTTTGGAGCCCTTTGGAGCATCCCTGAGTCACCTCTGCCACCTCAGTCACTGCTGCCACCTCTGTCACCTCTGTCACCGCTGTCACCTCTGCCACCTCTGTCACCTCTGTCACCGCTGTCACCTCTGTCACCGCTGTCACCTCTGTCACCTCTGCCACCTCTGCGACCTCAGTCACCTCAGTCACCTCTGCCACCTCTGCCACCTCTGTCACCTCTGTCACCTTCATCACTGCTCTCACCTCTGTCACCTCTGTCACCTCTGTCACCTGTCACCTCTGCCACCTCTGTCACCTCTGTCACCTCTGTCACCTCCCAGCCTTTTCCAGGGGAATTTTCCCCGTGGGTTTTTGGGGTGACGCTGCCACCCCCGTCCCGTCTCCCGCCGCCTTTTTGGGATTGCGCTGGCGTCAGGAAAACCTTTGGAGCCGCCGGGAAATCTGGGAAGCAGCGAGGCAGGAGCGGGGATTAGACCCTGGATCTGTCCCGGAGAGCGGAGCGGGAGGGGCGGGAAAAGGGATTTGGGGGAGATTTTGGGGATGGGGAAGGGGGGAAGGGGCTCCTGGTGCAGCTCTGAGCACCGCGGTGGCCTCGCTGCTGCTGGGCTGTGTAACCCGCGTGTAACCTGCGTGTAACCTGCGTGTAACCTGTGTGTAACCCGCGTGTAACCTGCGTGTAACCTGTGTGTAACCCGCGTGTAACCTGCGTGTAACCTGTGTGTAACCCGCGTGTAACACGGTTACACAGCAGGGATTGTGTAACCCGTGTGTAATCCGCGTGTAACACGATTTACACAGCAGAGGTTGTGTAACCCGTGTGTAACCCACATGTAACCTCTCCAACTCCCTTTCCCCACCTAAATCCACCTTTTCCCAACCTCTTCAATCCCTTTTCCCATCTAAATCCTTCTTTTCCTCACCTCTCCAACCCCCTTTTCCCCACCTAAATCCCCTTTTCCCCACCTAAATCCCATTTTTCCCACCTAAATCCCATTTTTCCCATCTAAATTCTCCTTTTCCCCACTTCTCCAATCCCCTTTTCCCAACCTCTCCAACCCCCTTTTCCCCACCTAAATCCCATTTTTCCCACCTAAATCCCATTTTTCCCATCTAAACCCTCCTTTTCCCCACTTCTCCAACCCCCTTTTCCCACCTAAATCCACCTTTTCCCAACCTCTTCAATCCCCTTTTTTCCCACTTAAATCCAACTTTTCCTCACCTCTCCAACCCCTCATTCCCACCTAAATCCTCCTTTTCCCAACCTCTCCAACCCCTTTGAGGACATCTCCCAGTCCCAGCTTAAGAATGTTTTTAAGGACATCTCCCCACCTTTGAGGGCATCTTCCCACCTTTGAGGGCATCTCCCCAGCTTTGAGGGCATCTCCCCAGCTTTGAGGGCATCTCCCAGTCCCAGCTTAAGAGTGTTTCTGAGGTCCTCTCCCCAGCTTTGAGGACATCTCCCCACCTTTGAGGACATCTCCTAAGCTTTGAGGGCATCTCCCCACCTTTGAGGGCATCTCCCAGTCCCAGGTTAAGGATGTTTTTGAGGACATCTCCCCACCTTTGGGACATCTCCCCACCCTTGAGGGCATCTCCCCAGCTTTGAGGACATCTCCCCAGCTTTGAGGTCCTCTCCCCACCTTTGAGGACATCTCCCCACCTTTGAGGACATCTCCTCAGCTTTGAGGGCATCTCCCCAGCTTTGAGGGCATCTCCCAGTCCCAGGTTAAGGATGTTTTTGAGGACATCTCCCCAGCTTTGAGGACATCTCCGGGGCTCAAGGGCACTTCCCCACCTCAATCCCATCTTCCCACCCCCATTTAATGTCACCTCCCCAACTTCACGACCACCTCCCCATCCATCCATCTCTGTCCCCGGGCAGGAATGGACCCGGCCACCGCCTCCAAGAGCAACCACTGCCTGGACGCGGCCAAGGCCTGCAACCTCAACGACAACTGCAAGCGCCTGCGCTCGGGCTACATCTCCACCTGCAGCCGGGCGCTGTCGGCCGCCGAGCCCTGCAGCCGCCGCAAGTGCCACAAGGCCCTGCGCCAGTTCTTCGACCGCGTGCCCGGCGAGTTCACCTTCCGCCTGCTCTTCTGCTCCTGCAAGGACACGGCGTGCGCCGAGCGCCGCCGCCAGACCATCGTCCCCTCCTGCTCCTACGAGGACAAGGACAAGCCCAACTGCCTGGACCTGCGCGGCGCCTGCCGGGCCGACCACCTGTGCAGGTAAAGGGAGCGCTGGGGGGGATTGTGCTGTGGGGAGGGGTTGGTGGCACCGCCCCGGCCATCAGTGTCACCATCGCGGCCATCAGTGTCACCGCCCCGGCCATCAGTGTCACCAACCCGGCCATCAGTGTCACCTCCCTGGTATTGGTGTCACTGCCCTGGCCATCAGTGTCACCGCCCCAGCCATCAGTGTCACCTCCCTGGTATTGGTGTCATCCCCTGGCCATCAGTGTCACCGCCTCGGCCATCAGTGTCATCCTCTCGCCACCAGTGCCACCGCCCCAGCATTGGTGTCATCCCCTGGCCACCAGTGTCACTGCCCTGGCCACCAGTGTCACTGCCTCAGCCATCAGTGTCATCCCTTGGCCATCAGTGTCACCGCCCCGGCCATCAGTGTCACCTCCCCGGTATTGGTGTCACCACCTCGGCCATCAGTGTCACCATCTCGGCCATCAGTGTCATCCTCTGGCCACCAGTGTCACCTCCCTGGCATTGGTGTCACACCTCTGGCATCGGTGTCACCCCCAGCACCAGTGTCACCCCCAGTGTCAGTGCCACCCCCCTGGCATCAGTGTCACCCCCATCATCAGTGTCACCCCCCTAGCATTGATGTCACCCCCCTGGCATTGATGTCACCCACATCATCAGTGTCACCCCCCTGGCATTGATGTCACCCCCTGGCATTGATGTCACCCCCCTGGCATTGGTGTCACCCCCCTGGCATCGGTGTCACCCCCAGTGCCAGTGCCACCCCAGCTCTGTTTGTCCCTGCGTTTGGCTCAGAAGCGGCGCTGGGACAGCGCCCTGGGGACATCCAGGGGACCGATCCCAAGGAAGGGGATCCCCAAATCCTTCCCGGCCGCGGAATCGCCGCCGTGTCCCGCTCAGGAGCTCCGAGCTCCTGCTCCTCACGAGGTGCGTTTGTCACGGGCCGTGTCCCCTCCTGTCCCACCAGGAGCGGGATCTTCTCCCCGTCAGGGTGATGGAGCTTCCCGGCGCTCGGGGGGAGATAAATGCAGCTCCGGGTCTCTCCGGGAGCTGTTTGAAATGTGGGAATGCGGCTTTTTATCAAAAACTAATCCAGGGAAGCGGGGCCATGAATAAAAGATAGCGGGAATGGCAGCGCCGCTCCATCAGCGCGCTCCGAGGTGACACCGCCAACGGATCCGCGCTCCGAGAGGGATAACGGGCCCGGAGCGCCGGGGGGGCTGCAGGGGCTGAGCTTTCATTCCTGCAGGGAATAAATCCCACTCATGGAGCAGAGGTGGGAAACGGGGAAAGGGTGGCAGCAGCTGGGAGGGTTTTCCAAGGTGGAAACGCGGTTTTTTGGGAAATGCCTGGTTGGGGGTCTTGCTCTGGAAAGTGCCCAAATCTGGGATTCATTTGTGTTGGTTTTGCTGTAGAGTTTTGTTGGAATCTCGGGGGTTTTTTACTTGGGATGGAGCATGGATGCACTCCTTGGATCTGGGTTTTCAGGAGAAAATCCCATCCCATCCGCTCCCCTCTGGCATCTCCAGCTGGGAATGTTGGGACATGAAAACCCTGTGTCCCCTCAGCTGGGAGAACAAGGCAGGGCTGTGGGATTTCCCATTATCCAGGAGTTTATCCATCCCAAACTCCTGATCCTGGAGAACAAGGCAGGGCTGTGGGATTTCCCATTATCCAGGAGTTTATCTCCTGATCCTGGAGGACAAGGCAAGGCCGTAGGATTTCCCATTATCCAGGAGTTTATCCGTCCCAAACTCCTGATCCTGGAAGATGAGACAGTTCCATGGGATTTCCTGCTATCCATGAGTCGATCCATCCCAAATTCCTGATCCTGCAGGACAAGGCAGGGCCGTGGGATTTCCCATTATCCAGGAGTTTATCCATCCCAAACTCCTGATCCTGGAGGACAAGGCAGGGCTGTGGGATATCCAATTATCCGGGAGTTTGCAAATCCCAAATTCCTGATCCTGCAGGACAAGGCAGGGCTGTGGGATTTCCCATTATCCAGGAGTTTATCTATCCCAAACTCCTGATCCTGGAGGACAAGGCAGTGCTGTGGGATTTCCCATTATCCAGGAGTTTATCTCCTGATCCTGGGGATGAGGCAGTGCTGTGGGATCTCCCATTATCCAGGAGTTTGTCCATCCCAAATTCCTGATCTTGGGCAGGAGGCAGGGCCATGGGATTTCCCATTATCCAGGAATTTCTGGATCCGACATCCCAGCCCGATGCTGATCCCGATCCGACAGGGGCCTGGCAGGGCTCTGGAGCTGGAGCAGACCCAAAGGGCTCCCGGAGATGAGATAATTCTGCTGCCAGATTAATTAACCTGCCAGGATAATTAATTAACCCTCCTGGCTTGAAGCCTAATGAGGGAAAACCCTCTCTGGCGGGACAGGATTTTCCAGAGGGATTTTTCCTGCGTGGACATTGATCCAGCTCCTGTAGGACAAGAATTCCACCCTGAAAAAAAGCAGATTTTCCCCTCCAGTTTTTCCCCCCCAGTTTCCCCCCCCAGTTTCCCCCCCCCAGTTTTCCCCCCCATTTCCCCCCCCCCCCAGTTTTTCCTCCCAGTTTTTCTCCCAGTTTTTCCTCCACTTTCCCCCCACTTTTCTCCCAGTTTTTCCCCAAGTTTTTCCCCAGCTTTTTCCCAGCTTTTTCCCAGCTTTTCCCCCAGATTTTCCCCAGCTTTTCCCCCACTTTTCCCCCATCTTTTCCCCCAGCTTTTCCTCCAGCTTTTTCCTCCCAGTTTTTCCTCCCAGTTTTTCCCCCAGTTTCTCCCCCCAGTTTTTCCACCAGTTTTTCCCAATTTTTTTCTCTCATTTTTCCCCCCATTTTTTCCCCTCATTTTTTCCCCTCATTTTCCCCCCAGTTTTTCCCCCCAGTTTTCCCCCCGTTTTTTCTGCCCATTTTCCCGCCATTTCCCCCCTCTTTTTTCCCCTTTTCCCCCTATTTTCCCCCCCCATTTTTCCCTCCATTTTCCCTTCCATTTTCCCCTCAATTTCTCCCCCCATTCCCCCCATTTCCCCCCCCATTTCCCCCCCAATTTTTCCCCCCAATTTTTTCTCCCAATTTCCCCCCCTTTTTTTCCCCCTCATTCCCCCCCATTTCCTCCCCATTTTTCCCTCTATTTTCCCCTCCATTTCTCCCCCCATTCCCGCCCATTTTCCCCCCATTTTTCCCCCATTTCCCCCCCATTTTCCCCCTTATTTCCCCCCATTTTCCCCCCCATTCCCCCCCAATTTTTTCCCCCATTTCCCCCCCCAATTTTTCCCCCCCAATTTTCCCCTCCATTCCTCCCCCTCATTTTCCCCCCTGTTTTCCCCCCATTTTTCCCCCCCCAGCTGCCAGGAGCTGCCAAAGTCCGGGATTTTTTGTGGCTGATTGCAAGGGACAGGTTTTAGCTCCCGGAACACAAAAACCTTTGGCGAAGCACAAACCTCAGCGAAGGGGAAAGGGAAGGGAAGGGGAGAAAAAAGCTGATTTCAGCAGCTGCAGCTCGCTGGATTTTTCATCTTGCATCAGCAAGTCGGGAGCACAAATAATCTGCTCTTACACGCTCCAGTGGTGCCGGAGAAATTCCCAACCTCCACTGGCTGCAGCTCCTCAGCCTCCAAAGTCAGGATCTGGGGTCATTTCCCACATTTTTATCCCATTTTTTTGGTGTTTTTAAATCCAAGGAGGGGTCAGGGATGCTCCTTCCCTCAGAATATTTGTGTGAAGAGGATTTTGGTCAAGGTTGGAGTATCCAAAGTGGGGCTGTTGGGTCATTTCCCAGATTTTTATCCTGTTTTTTGGTGTTTTTAAATCCAAGGAGGGGTCAGGGATGCTCCCCTTTACAGGATATTTGTGTGAAGAGGATTTTGGTCAAGGTTGGAGTATCCAAAGTCAGGATCTGGGGTCATTTCCCACAGTTTTATCCAATTTTTTTGTGTTTTTAAATCCAAGGAGGGGTCAGGGATGCTCCTCCTCTCAGGATATTCGTGTGAAGAGGATTTTTGTCAAGGTTGGAGTATCCAAAGTCAGGATCTGGGGTCATTTCCCACATTTTCTATCCCAGTTTTTGCTGTGTTTAAATCTAAGGAGGGGTCAGGGATGCTCCTTCCCTCGGGATATTTGTGTGAAGAGGATTTTGGTCAAGGTCGGAGCATCCAAAGTGGGGCTGTTGGGTCATTTCCTGGATTTTTATCCCAGTTTTTGTTGTGTTTAAATCCAGAGGAGTCAGGAATGCTCCATCTTACAGGATATTTTTGTGTCAAGGATTTTGTCAGGGCTGGAGCTTCCAAAGTGGGATTTTCTATCCCAGTTTTTGCTGTGTTTAAATCTAAGGAGGGGTCAGGGATGCTCCTTCCCTCGGGATATTTGTGTGAAGAGAATTTTGGTCAAGGTTGGAGTATCCAAAGTGGGGCTGTTGGGTCATTTCCTGGATTTTTATCCCAGTTTTTGGTGTGTTTGAGCGAAGGGGTATCAGGGATGCTCCTTCTCTCAGGATATTCGTGTGAAGAGGATTTTTGTCAAGGTCGGAGCATCCAAAGTCAGGATCTGGGGTCATTTCCCACATTTTTATCCAATTTTTTGGTGTTTTTAAATCCAAGGAGGGGTCAGGGATGCTCCTCCCCTCAGGATATTTGTGTGAAGAGGATTTTGGTCAAGGCTGGAACATCTAAAGTGGGGCTGTTGGGTCATTTCCCACATTTTTATCCCAGTTTTTAAGTGTTTTTAAATCCAAGGAGGGGTCAGGGATGCTCCTTCCCTCAGAGTATTTGTGTGAAGAGGATTTTGGTCAAGGTTGGAGTATCCAAAGTGGGGCTGTTGGGTCATTTCCTGGATTTTTATCCCAGTTTTTGTTGTGTTTAAATCCAGAGGAATTAGGGATGCTCCATCTTACAGGATATTTGTGTGTCAAGGATTTTGTCAGGGCTGGAGCATCCAAAGTGGGATTTTCTATCCCAGTTTTGGGTGTTTCTAAATCCAAGGAGGGGTCAGGGATGTTCCCCTTTACAGGATGTTTGTGTGAAGAGGATTTTGGTTGGGGTTGTAACATCCAAAGTGGGGATGTTGGGTCATTTCCAAAATTTTTATCACATTTTTGGGTGTTTTTAAATCCAAGGAGGGGTCAGGGATGCTCCTCCCCTCAGGATATTTGTGTGAAGAGGATTTTGGTCAAGGTTGGGGTATCCAAAGTGGGGCTGTTGGGTCATTTCCCGGATTTTTATCCCCATTTTTGCCGTGTTTAAATCCCAGTAGTGTAAGGGATGTTTCCCCTCCTGGGATATTTGTGTGAAGAGGATTTTGGTCAGGGTTGGAGCATCCAAAGTGGGGATGTTGGGTCATTTCCTGGATATTTTATCCAAATTTTTGATGTGTTTAAATCCAAGGAGGGGTCAGGGATGCTCCTTTTTACAGGATATTTGTGTGTCAAGGATTTTGGCCAAAGTGGGAATGCTGGATCATCTCCTGGGTTTTCTTATCCCAGTTTTTGGTGTTTCTAAATCCAAGGAGGGGTCAGGGATGCTCCTTCCCTCGGGATATTTGTGTGAAGAGGATTTTGGTTGGGGTTGTAACATCCAAAGTGGGGATGTTGGGTCATTTCCTGGATTTTTATCCCATTTTTTGCCGTGTTTAAATCCCGGGGGTGTCAGGGATGTTCCTGTAACAAATCTCCCAGGATTTTTGGGCTGGGGAAGGAGGGGACGGGCTCCAGGCGGGCTGGGGATCGATGGATCGGAACGGCCCCGCAGTGAATTTTCCATCATAAAACAGCAGCGAGGGGAGGGAGCAGGGAAAAATTGCTCCAGGATTTAATGGGAGCTGGGAGAGCTTGGAGAAATCCGGGAAAACCAATGAAAATCCCCAAATCTGGTGGATTTTGAAGCGCAGGGGCAATACTGGGGGGGTTCCTCACCTGTGGAGGAAGATGGGGAAGAAGAGGAGAAGAAGGAGCAGGGAAAAATTACTCCAGGATTTAGTGGGAGCTGGGAGAACTCAGATTCTGAGGGATAGAACGTGAAGGAGCCTCCAAACCCAGTTTGGGATTAGGAAAATGGTGAAAATCCCCGAATCTGGTGGATTTTGAAGTGGAGGGGCAACACTGGAGGGTTCCCTCACATGAGGAAGAGGCTGGGGAAGAAAAGAAGGAGCAGGAGAAGAAAGAAGAGCAGGGAAAAATTGCTCCAGGATTTAATGGGAGCTGGGAGAGCTTGGAGAAATCCGGGAAAACCAGTGAAAATCCCCAAATCTGGTGGATTTTGAAGCGGAGAGGCATCACCTGGGGGGCTCCCCTGCATGAGGAGGTGGCTGGGGAAGAAGAGGAGGAGCAGCAGGGAAAAAAAGATGGAACAGGGAAAAAAATCTCCTTGATTTAACAGGAACTGAGAGGGCTTGGAGAAATCTGAGAAAACCAGTGAAAATCCCCAAATCTGGTGGATTTTGAAGCGGAGAGGCAGCACCCGGGGGGTTCCCCCGCAGGAGGAGGTGGCTGGGGAAGAAGAGGAGGAGCAGCAGGGAAAAAAATGATGGAACAGGGAAAAAAAGATGGAACAGGGAAAAAAATTTTCCCGGATTCAATGGGAACTGGGAGAACTTGCAGAAATCTGGGAAAACCAGTGAAAATCCCCAAATCTGGTGGATTTTGAAGCGGAGGGGCAGCACCGGGGGGTTCCCCCGCAGGAGGAGGAGGCTGGGGAAGAAGAGGAGAAGAAGGAGCAGGGAAAAATTGCTCCTGAATTTAGTGGGAGCTGGGAGAACTCGGATTCTGAGGGATAGAACGTGAAGGAGCCTCCAAACCCAGTTTGGGATTAGGAAAATGGTGAAAATCCCCAAATCTGGTGGATTTTGAAGCGGAGAGGCAGGACCCGGGGGGTTCCCCCGCAGGAGGAGGAGGCTGGGGGATGGATTCTCAGCAGGAGAATTAATCAATTCTCTCTGAATAATTAACTGGAGAGGCTTCCCAAGGATTGAGTGGATGTGACGGCGCGTCCGTCTCGGGCGGGCTCCGCTTGTGCAAACACAATTCTCCCGTTGGGCTCCGTTAGCGGCTCGATGGGACAGAACGGCCGCGATTAAAAAAGGAAAACCCAACGCTGCCCCCGCTCCCGGGGGGCTCGGGGATCCCAAAAACCCGCCCCAAAAACGCCCTCGAGCCGCTGCTCTCGCCTGGAGAAGGGAATTGTTAATTAGGAGCTCCTCAATTGGAGTTCTGCGCTAATTATTGTGCCCCTCGCTGGGTTGACTCTGCCTCGGGAGTTGTTCCCGTGGTTTGTTGTGGGGTTGTTTCTCCATAGCCCCAGCGAGGAATTCCAGAGGTTGGGAAAGTTCTCCAGGAGCAGAGACCAACCTTTGGGTGCCACCGTGTCCTCAGCCCAGAGATCTGAGTGGCACCTCCAGGGGTTCCTTGGGTACCTCCAAGGGTTCCTTTGGCACCTCCAGGTGTTCCTTGGGCACCTCCAAGGGTTCCTTTGGCACTCCAGGCCATCCTTGGACACCTCCAGAGGTTCCTTGAGCACCTCCAGGGGTTTCTTGGAACCTCCAGGGGTTCCTTGGGAACCTTCAAGGGTTCCTTTGGCACCTCCAGGGGTTCCTTGGGCACCTTCAAGGGTTCCTTTGGCACTCCAGACCATCCTTGGACATCTGCAGGAATTCCTTGGGCACCTCCAGTGGTTCCTTGGTCACCTTGAGGGGTCCCTGGACACCTCTTGGCATTCCCCAGACACCTCCAGAGGTTCCTTGAGCGCCTCCAGGGGTTTCTTGGAACCTCCAGGGGTTCCTTGGGAACCTTCAAGGGTTCCTTTGGCACTCCAGGCCATCCTTGGACATCTTCAGGGGTTCCTTGGACACCTCCAGGTCATCCCTGGGCACCTCCCAGGATTCCTTGGGCACTTCCAGGGGTTCCTTTGGCACCTTCAAGGGTTGTTTGGGCACATCCAGGAGTTCCTTTGGAATCTCCTGGGGTTCCTTTGGCACCTGCAGGGGTTCCTTGGACACCTCCAGGGGTTCCCTGGACATCTCCAAGGGTTTCTTGGGCACCTTGAGGGGTCCCTGGGCACCTTTTGGCATTCCTTGGACACCTCCAGAGGTTCCTATGGCACCTCCAGGGGTTCCTTGGGCACCTCGAGAGGTTCCTTGGGTACATCCTGGCCATCTCTGGACACCTCTAGATGTTCCTTGGGCACTTCCAGGGATTCCTTGGGCACCTTCAAGGGTTCCTTTGGCACTCCAAGCCATCCCTGGACACCTCCAGGGGTTCGTTGGGCACCTCCAGCGGTTTCTTGGGCATCTTGAGGGGTTCCCTGGACACCTCTTGGTATTCCTGGACACCTCCAGAGGTTTCTTGGACACCTCCAGGGGTTCCTTTGGCACCTCCAGGGGTTCCTTTGGCACCTCCAGGCCATCCCTGGACACCTCTAGACGTTCCTTGGGCACTTCCAGGGCTCCTTTAGCCCCTCCAGGAGTTCCTTGGACGCCTCAGCGACGTCGCCCCACCACGGGCAGCCCCTTCCCAAGCCTTTCCCCTTTCCATGAGGAAATTCCTCGGGAATTGAGTCCCGGAGCCTCCGAGGAAGGACAGAAAATTCCCTTTTTTCCCCTCCAAGCTCCCTCAGCTCAGCCCAGAAGAGGCGACTCCGGTCCCCAGAGAACTTCTCCAGATAAAACAAATCCACCCCTTGATCTCCTCCCCTCGCTCCGTTCGCCCGCGGCTCATCCACAAAAACCCGATTTCATCCCATTTTTTATCCCACTTTTTATTCCCGCTCCCCTCTTGGCTCCAGCTGCTCCTTCTCCCTGGGACTCTTTGAATTTACCTGGGAGCGTTTGAGGGGAATTTTTAAAAAATCTCAACATCTCCCAGCTTCAAAGGAATCCCTCTCCAGCAGGACGGGAATGTTGGGAGGGCGAATCCCAGCGGGATTTTCGTGTCTTTCCGAGTTTTTTTCCTGTGTTGTCGCAGCTTCCTGAACATCCCCAGCTGGGCAGGACAGGGGGAGCGGATTTTTTTTTTTCCCAGTTTTTATTTTAAAAATTCTCTCGCTCTCCATAAAAAAAAAAAAGAAAAAAATCCCACCTCTGGAGCAATCCTGGTGTTTTTTCCGTGAAATATTCAGGAGCGGGATGCTGTTGGATTGGGGGATGGGAGTAATTAACACGCAATTAAACACTTAAAAAAAAATCACAAAAAAACCTCCAAACTTATCCCAAAAGCTCCGGGTTTGGTGAATTTTAATATCAGAGTCAGAGGGGTTTTGGTGGTGCTGAATTCCTGGAGAAAAACAGGGAATGGGAGAGGAGTTTAAGGCAGGTGGGATGCGTGAAGTCCCCAAAATTTGGGATTTATGAACCTGGGATAATTGTACAGGCACCAAAAGTCTCTTAAAATTGGGATTTGTGCACCTGGGATAAAGGCACAGATACCAAATGTCCCCTAAATTTGGGATATTGGCACCAGGTGCATGCACAGGAATCCACAAATTGCCTTAAATTTGGGATTTAAGCACTTGGGATAAATGTACAGATAGAAAAAGTCACGTAAATTTGGGGTTTATGCACCTGGGATAAAGGCACAAGTACCAAAAAATCCCTTAAAATTGGGATTTATGCACCTGGGATAAAGGTACAGGTACAAAATATGCCCTAAATTTGGGATATTGGCACCAGGTGTATGTACAGGAATCCATAAATTCCCTTAAATTTGGGATTGAAGCACTTGGGATAATTGTACAGGTACCAAAAATCCCTAAATTTGGGATTTATGAAACTGGGATAATAGTACAGGTACAGAATGTCTCCTAAATTTCGGGTATTGGCACCAGGTGTATGCAGAGGAATCCAAAAAGCCCCTTAAATTTGGGATTTAAGCCCTTGGGATAAATGTACAGGTGCAGAGAACGCCCTAAATTTGGGATTTATGCACCTGGGATAAATGTACAGGTCCAAAATATCCCCTGAATTTTGGATTTATACACCTGGGAGAAATGTACAGGTACCAAAACTCCCCTAAATTTGGAATTTATGCAACTGGGATAATGGTACAGGTACCAAAAGTCCCCTAAATTTTGGATTTATGCACTTGGGATAAATGTACAGGTGCACAGAACCCCCTAAATTTGGGATTTATGCACAGGAAATACAGATATGGAATTAAAAATCCCTCTAAATCCAGGATTTTTAAGGGGATGCAGGGATGCAGGTCCCTGGGCAGTGCCTGGATTTGGGAGCAGAGCTGTTCCACCCCGGGGCCGCCGTTCCCTGCAGGAATCCCGGAGGAGCAGCTCGGAATCACCTCCAGAATCGGGAATGCAGCCCCTGGAGCGGGTTTGGGATGGCAGAGCTGAGTGTATATCCTGAATTAATTCTTTTAATCCCTTTTCTTCCACTCCTTTGGGGTTTTTTTGGTTTTTTGAGGGGGAGGGGAGGCAACTCTTAGGAAAATCCTCCTCCATCCCTGATCCAGAGGCAGCCTGTCAGCGTTCAGGAGCACACAGAATTACGGGATGTGATTCCATGCAGGGAATCGGGGGTGCCAACCCAAATCTGCCTCCGACACGGCTTTCGAGCTGAACATATTTTATATTTGATCCTTATATAACTTACATATTTATTATTAAATTTACATTGTTTAGGAGCACAGAGAATCACGGGATCTGATTCCATGCAGGTGCTTTTATGGAGAGCTCTGGGAATCAGACCCAAATCTGACTCCGACACCCATTTCGAGCTGAACGTATTTTATATTCTATCCTTATATAACTTACATATTCATTATTAAACTTATATTGTTCTATTGTATACATTGACATGAGTTTCTTGTGATCTTTCTCAGGCCCCTGACCACAGTTTCTCGTGATTATTCTTACGATTAAACAGTAATTATATTTAATTACTAACCAATCATCACATCTAACAATTATATCATTTATCATGTGCAGGTGCAGTTCTAGCAAGTACAAGTTCTCCGTGTGCTTAGGGTGTTTATTTTTCCAGGGCCTACTAAGCTTATTTTTCCTTTTAACCCTAAATCCCATGATTTTAAAACCCTTTTACTACCAAGCCCAGCTCTTCCCAACTTTTCCAGGCCATCCCCAACTTCTGCTCCAGCTGCCAGGAGGGATTTGGCACCGATCCCTCCTCGTTCCCGCCGAGATGGATTTGGCTTCTTCTCCTTTCCCTTTTTTTTTCCTTTTTTTCCTTCCTCTGGAGCCCTCGAAAGCCGAAACCTCCGGGCCGAGGCCGAGATTTCGTTCCTGGCAGCAAATCCCATCCAGCGGCTCCCAAAGGCGCCGCGTCCAACGGGAACAGCGACAACCGGCTCGGACATCCCTGATGGATCTCCCAGCGGCGTCCTCACGGATTGTGGAGGGAATAACATTTACCTCAGAGGGTGAGCCGGGCCTGGAGGTGCCCAAGGAACACCTGGAGGTGTCCAAGGAACCCCTGGAGATGTCCAGGAATGACCTGGAGGTGTCCAAGGAACCCCTGGAGATGTCCAGGAATGACCTGGAGGTGTCCAAGGAACCCCTGGAAATGTCCAGGAATGACCTGGAGGTGTCCAAGGAACCCCTGGAGGTGTCCAGAAATGACCTGGAGGTGTCCAAGGAACCCCTGGAGATGTCCAGGAATGACCTGGAGGTGTCCAAGGAACCCCTGGATTTTCTTGAAGGTGTCCAAGAAACACCTGGAAGTGCCCAAGGAACCCCTGAGGCATCCAGGGATGACCTGGAGGTGTCCAAGAAACACCTGGAGATATCCAGGGATGACCTGGAGGTGTCAAAGGAACCCCTGGAGGTGCCGAAGGAACCCCTGGAGATGTCCAAGGAACACCTGGAGGTGTCCAATGAACCCCTGGAGGCGTCCAATGAATCCCTGGAGGCATCCAGGGATGACCTGGAGGTGCCAAAGGAACCCTTGAAGGTGTCCAAGGAACTCCTGGAAGTGCCCAAGGAACCCCTGAGGCACCCAGGAATGACCTGGAGGTGTCAAAGGAACCCCTGAAGGTGTCCAAGGAACCCCTGGAAGTGCCCAAGGAACCCCTGGAGATGTCCAAGGATGGCCTGAAGGTGTCCAATGAACCCCTGGAGGCGTCCAGGGATGACCTGGAGGTGCCAAAGAAACCCTTGAAAGGGTCCAAGGAACCCCTGGAAGTGCCAAAGGAACACCTGGAGATGTCCAGGGATGGCCTGGAGGTGTCCAATGAACCCCTGGAGGTGTCCAAGGAACCCCTGGAGGTGGCAAAAGAACCCTTGAAAGTGTCCAAGGAACCCCTGGAGATGTCCAGGAATGACCTGGAGGTGTCAAAGGAACCCCTGGAGGTGCCAAAGGAATCTTGGAAGGTGTCCAAGAAACACCAGAAAGTGCCCAAGGAACCCCTGAGGCACTCAGGGATGACCTGGAGGTGTCCAAGGAACCCCTGGAGGTGCCGAAGGAACCCCTGGAGGCGTCCAGGGATGACCTGGAGGTGCCAAAGAAACCCTTGAAAGTGTCCAAGGAACCCCTGGAGGTGCCAAAAGAACTTTTGAAAGTGTCCAAGGAACCACTGGAGGTGCCAAAGGAATCTTTGAAGGTGTCCAAGGAACCCCTGGAGGTGTCCAAGGAACCCCTGGAGGTGTTCAAGGAATCTTTGAAGGTGTCCAAGAAACACCTGGAAGTGCCCAAGGAACCCCTGAGGCACCCAGGGATGACCTGGAGGTGCCGAAGGAACCCCTGGAGGTGCCAAAGAAACCCTTGAAAGTGTCCAAGGAACCCCTGGAAGTGCCAAAGGAATCTTTGAAGGTGTCCAAGGAACTCCTGGAAGTGCCCAAGGAACACCTGGAGATGTCCAGGGATGGCCTGGAGGTGTCCAAGGAACCCCTGGAGGTGCCAAAAGAACCTTTGAAAGTGTCCAAGGAACCCCTGGAGGTGCCAAAGGAATCTTTGAAGGTGTCCAAGGAACCCCTGGAAGTGCCGAGGGAGCCCCTGGAGGTGTCCAAGGAACACCTGGAGGTGTCCAATGAACTCCTGGAGACATCCAGGGATGACCTGGAGGTGCCAAAGGAACCCTTGATGGTGTCCAAGGAACCCCTGGAAGTGTCCAAGGAACCCCTGGAACTGCCAAAGGAACCCTTGAAGGTGTCCAAGGAACCCCTGGAGGTGCCAAAGGAATCTTTAAAGGTGTCCAAGGAACCCCTCAAGGTGCCCCAGGGAACCCCTGGAAGTGCCGAAGGAACCCCTGGAGGTGTCCAAGGAACCCCTGGAAGTGCCCAAGGAACACCTGGAGATGTCCAGGAATGACCTGGAGGTGCCCAAGGAACCCCTGGAGGTGTCCAAGGAACCCCTGGAGGTGCCAAAGAATCTTTAAAGGTGCCCCAGGGAACCCCTGGAAGTGTCCAAGGAACCCCTGGAAGTGTCCAAGGAACCCCTGGAAGTGTCCAAGGAACCCCTGGAAGTGTCCAAGGAACCCCTGGAGGTGCCACTCAGAGCTCTGGGCTGGGGACACGGTGGCACCCAAAGGTTGGTCTCTGCTCCTGGAGAACTTTCCCAACCTCTGGAATTCCTTGCTCGGGGCTATGGAGAAACAACCCCACAACAAACCACGGCGGCAGCGGTGCCGAATGTTCCTGGTGCTCAGCGCTGAACTCGCCGCGCTTCCCGCGGGGAATCGCCGCCCTTTTGCCTTGGATTTGGGAAGAGAAGGAAACACCATCGGGAATTTTATTCCTCTCCCGCGGAGAAGCCGGGGAAGGAGCAGGTTTTTGGATTTCTGCCATTCCCACCCTGGAGCTGAGGTTTGGCTGCAGGAAGGGTGGAGCATCCCACCCCAGGGAAAAAAAAGAAAAAATCCTGGAAAAGCTTTTCTGGGCTTTGTGCAAGGAAAATTCCCTTCCAGGAGCTGAGGATCTGCCGTGGGAATGGGAGTGGGATGGAGCGTCTCCATGGGCTGAGTCACAAGGAAGGAAAATAAACATAGAAATAAACATGGAAATAAACATGGAAATAAACATGGAAATAAACATGGAAATAAACATGGAAATAAACATTGAAATAAACATGGAAATAAACATGGAAATAAACATGGAAATAAACATGGAAATAAACATGGAAACAACGCTCCCGGTGGGGGAGTTTTACTTCCAGGAAAAAGGAGAGGAAAAAAGTTTCCTCCTTGCCTCATGCACCACGGCAGAACTGCAGAATCCTGGTTTTCCCTGGAATCCCTGCTTCATCCCAAGCTCTTCCTCCTTCCCCATCCTCCCATCCCCATCACGGAGCAGCCCCTCACACCCACCCCAATTCCATCCTTTCCTGAGGAGATTCCGGTGGCGGTTTTGCTGTTCTTTGGGATCTGAGGCCATTCCCAGGATCCTGTCTTGGCCATTCCCAGGATCCTGTCTCAGCCTTTCCTGGGATCCTGTCTCAGCCATTCCCAGGATCCTGTCTCGGCCATTCCCGGGATCCTGTCTCAGCAATTCCTGTGATCCTGTCTCAGTCATTCCCAGGATCCTGTCTCGGCCATTCCCAGGATCCTGTCTCAGCCATTCCCAGGATCCTGTCTCGGCCATTCCCGGGATCCTGTCTCGGCCATTCCCAGGATCCTGTCTCAGTCATTCTCAGGATCCTGTCTCGGCCATTCCCGGGATCCTGTCTCGGCCATTCCCGGGATCCTGTCTCAGCCATTCCCGGGATCCTGTCTCTGCCATTCCCGGGATCCTGTCTCCTCTTGGGAGCACTTGGATAACCCAGCTGGAGAGCCTGAATTCCCTTGGAATTTCACAGCCTTTGTGGGGATGTTGGGAACAGGGCGCTTTTATTCCATTTAAAAATTCCCGCTGGCCGCGGAGTTGCTCTGGGACGGACCCGGCGCTGAAATCCCACTGTTTTCCCACTTTTCCTCCTCTGCAGATCCCGGCTGGCCGATTTCCACACCAACTGCCAGGCCACCTTCCAGTCCCTGACCAGCTGTCCCGGGGACAACTTCCAGGCGTGCCTGGGCTCCTACGCCGGGCTCATCGGTGAGTGCCGGGATTTGGGATCGGGAATGGCTTTTCCCACTGGGATTTCATCCCCGTTCCCTCCTCCTCGCCAGGCTTTGACATCACCCCCAACTACGTGGACGCCAGCACCACCAGCATCACCATCTCGCCCTGGTGCTCCTGCAAAGGCAGCGGGAACATGGAGGAGGAGTGCGAGAAATTCCTGCAGGATTTCACGGAAAATCCCTGTCTCCGTAAGGCGCTTCCCCACCCCACCCCTTTCACCTCGTTTTGTCATTCCCACCCTTCCTAAATCTCTCCCGCCACCAGGAAACGCCATCCAAGCTTTTGGGAACGGCACCGACGTGAACGTGGTTCCCAAAAATCCCAATCCCGCCGCGACGGTGCTGCCGAAGGTGGAGAAGAGCCCGGCGCTGCCGGACGATGCCAACGACAGCAACACCGCCTACGACACGAGCGTCATCAGCACCTGCACCTCCCTCCAGGTGCGGCCCCACCCGGCCCCCGACGCAAACTGGGAGCACTGGTGGGGTGTGGGACATGGGATCCGTCCCGTGGGATGGGAAAATGTCCTGCTCGGATTCATCCGCGGGCTGGAAGGATCCGGGCACTGCTTGGGGTCTGGAGTGGGGAGGGAAATGGGATTCCCCGCCCGTCTTCCCCCTCACTGACTCTCTGTGCCTCCTCGTTTGGGAGCTGGAATTCCATGGTTTTTTGGGAAATCTGGAAAATCCGTGCTGCCCTGCCAAGCGCAGGGCTTGGGCGTTCGTGTTTTGTTCCATGGATGTTCCAGGAATTCAGGGAAATGGGATTTGGGGAATGGCTGGGGATGTCCCAGGAATGGGAAGGAAATAGGATTGAGGAATGGCCGGAGATGTTCCAGGAATTCAGGGAAATAGGATTGAGGAATGGCCGGAGATGTTCCAGGAATTCAGGGAAATGGGATTAGGGAATGGCCGGAGATGTTCCAGGAACTCAGGGAAATGGGATTAGAGAATGGCTGGAGATGTTCCAGGAACTCAGGGAAATGGGATTAGGGAATGGCTGGAGATGTCCCAGGAACTCAGGGAAATGGGATTAGGGAATGGCCGGAGATGTTCCAGGAATTCAGGGAAATGGGATTTGGGAATGGCTGAGGATGTTCCAGGAATTCAGGGAAATGCGATTGGGGAATGGCCGGAGATGTTCCAGGAATTCAGGAAAATGGGATTAGGGAATGGCCGGAGATGTTCCAGGAACTCAGGGAAATGGGATTTGGGAATGGCTGAGGATGTCCCAGGAATGGGAAGGAAATGGGATTGAGGAATGGCCGGAGATGTCCCAGGAATGGGAAGGAAATGGGATTGAGGAAAGGCTGGAGATGTTCCAGGAATTCAGGGAAATGGGATTGGGGAATGGCTGGAGATGTCCCAGGAATTCAGGGAAATGGGATTGGGGAATGGCTGGAGATGTTCCAGGAACTCAGGGAAATGGGATTGGGGAATGGCTGGAGATGTTCCAGGAATTCAGGGAAATGCGATTGGGGAATGGCTGAGGATGTTCCAGGAATTCAGGGAAATAGGATTTGGGAATGGCTGAGGATGTTCCAGGAATTCAGGGAAATGCGATTGGGGAATGCCCAGGGATGTCCCAGGAACGCAGAGGAGTGGGGTGGGGACTGGTGGGGTGTCCCAGGATTCCAGGAAGGATTCCAGGAAGGATTCCAGGCAGGATCACAGTGCAGGGAGGCGGGATCCACGGAAGCCCCTGGGCTCCCGTTGGATGAGCCGTTCCCAAATCTCCCTGTGCTCCATCACCCGCTCTGAGCTGATTCCCACAGGGAAATTCGGGACCCCAAACCAGCTCCAGGGGCACATTCCTCCCCTAACCATTCCCAATTCCTCCCGCCAGGATCAAGGCCTGAATCCCAACAAATCCAAGGAGCAGAACTTGTGCTACTCCCAGGTACTTGGAGGATCCCGGGGCTGGGAATTCTTTCCCAAAGCAAACAGCTTGGGAACACCATCCCATAGATCTTTCCCAACCTTTGGGATGCTTTTCCCTAAAATCCTCGCTCCTGTCTCTCCTCGGCAGGCCCAGCTGACCACGGATGTGATGCCGGAGCAGAAGACGTTCACGGATCCCAAGGCGGGAAGCAGCCGGCAGCGGGAGACGCGGATCCTGCTCCTCGTTCCCATCCTGATCCCGGCCCTGGGGCTATAGAGGGGCGGGAAGGAGCGGCCGGTGGGACGGGGACGCTCGGACCAGTGCCACCAGTGCCCACCAGTGCTCACCAGTGCCCACCGCTGCCGCACGTGTGCCGGAGACTGGAACGCTCCCAAATCCCGGGAATGCCGAGCTCCGGAGAGGCAGGAGGAGCCTTCACCACGCTGGGAAACTTCGGTGGT
This sequence comes from Taeniopygia guttata, assembly GCF_048771995.1. NCBI lineage: Eukaryota > Metazoa > Chordata > Aves > Passeriformes > Estrildidae > Taeniopygia > Taeniopygia guttata. The sequence continues at coordinate 1,678,894 of NC_133047.1, read as the reverse complement.
TTTCTTCCTACTTTTCATTTTTCCCGGTTTTTTGGGGTGGTTTTTTGTTTTTTGGTCTTTTCTGGGTTGGATTTCCGGAGCGGCTCCTGGGAAAACTCCCTGGAACGGGCCTGGAATGGGGGTCTGGAGCTGCCAGCGGTGCCGGGGAGGGGAAAAACATCCGAGAAAAGCTTTGGAAAGGTGAATTGCAGGATTTTTGCTCTGGGGTGGCCGCAGGGACAGCGAGGATTCCGCATGGGAACATCCCACAGGACGAAGGCGCCATCGGGAGCCGCCGGGAGGGGACTCCCGCAGCTCTTCCCGTTGGTTTTTCGGGAATTTTGGTTGTGATTTTTCCTCGGAGAGTTTCCGAATGGAAGAGAAAAGAAACTGGTGTGAAACGTGTGAGGCTGTGCTGATGTTTTCAATCATTCCAGGGGAAGAGGTTCCATTTTCCTTTTTTTTTTCTTTTTGGAATTTGGGTTGGGAGTGGAATTTGACCCATCCAGGGTCAGAATTCCCTATTTTCCCTCTCCACTTTATTTCCCATATACATCTAACATATGGATATTCCCATATACACAACCTTACCCATCCTGTGGCTTTTTAATTCCCATTTTCCTCTTTATTTTCCCTCTTTTTTTTTTATTTTTAAATTTTCTTTTTAATTCCTTTGATTCCCACAACAACTTCCAAATGTATTCTTGGAAAATTTATTTTTTTTAACAATGTCTATAAAGGAAAAAAAAAAAAAAAAGAAAAACCAAAATAAACCAAGGAGAACAAACAAATGAATGAAACAGCCCTGAAATCCAAGATTCCATAAAAATCCCCACATCTGGTGGGGGGGGGGGGAAACGGGAACCCTTCAGCTTCAGGAATGCCAAGTTTTGGGTTTAAATTCAACAATTCTCGGCCTTTTTTTCCTGCAGGAGACAACAAACAGGAAAACATTCCCAAGGAGCTGCCACATTCCCATTTTTTGGGAATTTTTCTACGCAAGAATTTCAGGTTTCTAATTCCAGCCCATCCCTTGGGCTGGAATTGGGGTTTGAAAATTTTGTCTCCCAAGCAACTTGGCAGCGCTGGAAATGTCGGGATTTGGGTCACAGGAGGAGTGAGGGGCTGGAATTTTTTATTTATTTGGGAGTTTTATTTAATTTTTGGGATTTGGGGAACATAAATGCCAATTCCCATCCAGCTGTGCCAGTGGAAAAAGGGATTTGGGGAATCTTGGGAGCCTGGGGATGGTAAAATTGTGGAATCACAGAATTCCAGGCTGGGATGGAGCTTAAAATAATCTCATTCCAGCCTCTGCCGTGGACTGGAACAATTCCCATTATCCCAGCTTGCTCCAAGCAGGCCTTGGACATTCCAGGGGTGTGGAAAAGGGGATGGAAGGAGCTGGAGCTGGCGGAGAGGGGAGGGAGGGATGAACATTCCCTTTTCCAGCGTGGAAAATCCGATGGGGGATGTGGGAGCTGGCACCAGGAACATAAACAAACCCCGTCTCTCCTGGAATTCCTGCCGCAATCCCGGGCTGCTTTTTCCCGGGAAGGGGCGGCTCTGAGCTGGAGACAGGTGTGGGGCAGCCAAAAAAAATGGGATTTGGGAGCTCCACAGCAAAATTTGGGATCCCTCCTGAGGGTGATTCCCAAATCTGGGGGTTCTCAGTTTCCTCGGGAAAGAGGCTGGAAAATCCAGCATGGATTTCTTCCTGGTGCTGGGAAAGCTGGGAGTGCTCCGGGATTCTCCAGAAGGAGTCGGAACTGCTTGGAAAGGCCAGGGAAGCAGGAGCACTGGGTATTCCCGGAATTCCCTGCTCGGGAGTTGTGATCCATGGAGGTCCTGGGGTTACTGGGAAGCACTGGGAGTGGGGATTTCCTCCAGGATTCCCTCCAGGAATGGCGATCCCAGTATTCCATCTCAGAATGGCAATTCCAGCACTGGGAATGGGGTTTTGATCCAGGATTCCCTCCAGGAATGGCAACTCCAGCACTGGGAAGGGGGTTTTGCTCAGATGTTCCCCCTGGGAATGGCAATTCCAACATTCCTTCCAGGAATGGTGATTCCAGCACTGGAAAAGGGTTTTGCTCCATGATTCCCTCCAGGAATTTTGATTCCAGCACTGGGAGCAGGGTCTCTTTCTGAGAATTCCTGCAGGAATTTCAACACTGGAATGGGGATTTGCTCCAGGATTCCCTCTGGTAATGGTGGTTCCAGCACTGGGAATGGGGAATTGATCCAGGATTCCCTCTGGGAATGGCAACTCCAGCACTGGGAATGGGGTTTTGCTCAAATATTCCCCTCAGGAATGTCAATTCCAACATTCCTTCCAGGAATGGCAATTCCAGAACTGGGAACGGGGTCTTGATCCAAGAATCCTTCCGGGAATGGCACTCCAGCACTGGAATGGGGTTTTGCTCCAATATTCCCTCCAGGAATGGCAATTCCAGCACTGGGAGTGGGGTCTCACTCCAATATTCCCTCTGGGAATGGCAATTCCAATATTCCCTCCAGTAACAGTGATTCCAGCACTGGGAATGGGGTTTCGCTCTGAGAATTCCTGCAGGAATTTCAGCACTGGGGATGGGATTTTGCTCCAGGATTCCCTCTGGGAATGGCAATTCCAGCACTGGAATGGGGTTTCACTCCAATATCCCCTCCAGGAATGGTGGATCCAGCACTGGGAACGGGGTTTTGCTCCAATATTCCCTGCAGGAATTCCAGCACTGGAATGGGGTTTTGCTCCAATATTCCCTCCAGGAATGGCAATTCCAGCACTGGAAAAGGGTTTTGCTCCAATATTCCCTCTGGTAATGGTGGTTCCAGCACTGGGAACGGGGCCTTGATCCAGGATTCCCTCTGGGAATGGTGGTTCCTGCACTGGAAAAGGGTTTTGCTCAAATACACCCCTCAGGAATGGCAATTCCAACATTCCCTCCAGGAATGGCGATTCCAGCACCTCTCTGTGCCAGGGTTTGGAGTCATCCCCATCCCCTCTCCACTCAGATTCCCAAAATCTCCCCAACTCCACCCAAACCCCAGCCCCTGGCGCTTCCCCCACCACATTCCCAGCACATTAATTACAGGAGAGGAGAATTCCCGTGCTTTGTGTGGAAGTGGAAAATGCCGGGATGTAAAACCCCGGCTGCCAGGATGGATAATTAACTCTGGAGATAATTCCCTCTTCATTTGGACTCAATTACTTTCCTGATAGGAGAAAGTGCTGAAAACACAATTTTTTTATTTTTTTTTTTTTTTTTTTGGGATGTGGCATAAAATATTAATGGGAAAAAAAATCCACTCAAGCTTTTCCTGGCAGAGCTTTTCCTTCCTGGGATAAAGGAGAGGATAAATCCTGGTTAATGCTCCAGAATTCCAGCTTGGCATCGCCCTCCTGTCCTTGGAATGTTGGGTTTGGGGATAAAAAGAGCATTCCGGAGGTTTTTAAGATGGATCAGCTGGGGTGGGAATGTCACAGAGTTTGCTCTGAGGAGGAATTGCTGGGAAATGAGGTTTTTGTGGGATAGTTTGGAATTTTGGAAACGTTTAAAGGAATATTTTTTGTCCCTGGGGGTCATCTTGTGGTGCCTGCACCAAAACTCCCACAAATCCTCAAATCCCGTGAGGAATTTCCCCTATTTCCCAGCTGGAATCTCCCATTCCCAGCCATTCCTTGGAGCAGCAATTCCAAAGGGAACAAAAAGCCATTTATCCCCTTTGAGAGCAAAGCATTCCCTGGAATATTCCGCATGAATTCCCAAGCTTTTTCCTCCTGGCCATGTCCAGATTTCGTGATGGGAATTTTGGCTCCTTTGAGGAATTTTTGCCTCTCCGGGTGTTTTTATTCCGTCTCTCTGTGCCCGGGGCTGTAAAGCCCAGCTGGGCCTTTCCAAAGGAAATATTCCAAGAGGTTTTTTTTTGCATCCATGTTTCTGGAGCAGTTAAAAAGTCCCCGCGCTCCTCGGAGGAAATGCCAAGCAGTGGGAGCGGGGAGGAAAAAATAGATGGAAAAGGGTTGTAGGGAGGGTTTTAAAAATAGCAGATCTTTGGAGGAGAAATCTGGGAAGACGTCAGGAGGGAGCCTCAAACATGAGGGGGAAAGAATTTTCTGGAAAATTTGGATTTGTTCATTGCTGGATTGGGGCTGTCTTGGTGTTCTGGGGTTTCTCTCCTGAAAATCCAAGGAAAAGGGGTGGAAATGTGGGAGAGGGATGGGAGGATTTGCAGCTGTTTGGGATGGGAGTGGGAATGTCGCTGGTTTTTCATCCAGGGGGTCCAGGAGAGCTGGAAAAGGGATGGGAGGACACAGGGAATGGCTTCCCAAGGGTTAGATGGGATTTTGGGAAGGATTTTGGGAGGGTGGGAAGGGGCTGGGGTGAAACTCCCAGAGCAGCTGTGGCTGCCCCTGGATCCCTGGAGATGTCCAAGGCCAGGTTGGGATAATCTGGGATATTGGGAAATGTCGGAGCTGGGACTGGTTGATCCCTAAAGTCCCTTCCAACCCAATGCATTCCAGGATTCCATGATCTCCTCTCCCAAAAACTTTGCCAGAGAGACCAAAACTTCCAGTGGAGGAGGTTTCAATCCCAGTAAATTCCAGTAAAATGCCTGCCTGGAGGCTCCTTGGTGGAAAAAGCTCCAGCAGGATAAATGACAACCACAGAAGATCTCCTGTTTAACCTCTGGCCTCGGGAGGTAATCCATGAAAATGAGGAAAAGCTCCCGGGATTTCCACGGGGTTAAATGCAGCAAATCCTGGGATGTGCCGGCAGGAATTCCCTGCCAGCTGGGACGTTACCCCGCAGTGGGAGTGGGGGCACAACCGGCAGCCTTTTCCAGGAGAGGAATTCACGGAATCATGGAATGCTCCGGCTCGGGAGAGACCTTGAAGCTCCTCTCATCCCACCCCTGCCAGGGGCAGGGACACCTCCCACGATCCCAGGGCACTCCAAGCCCCTGCCTTTGAATTCCTTGGATTTGGGTGCCTCTTAAAGGGCTGGAAAATCGGGAAAAGCTCTCCCAAGCCACTGCAGGGGGAGGTTTCGCTGTCGTGGCTGGGGCAAGGCCCGCGTGGAGCCTTTTCCGCGTCCTCCTGAGTTATTCCAGAATTATTTGGGAATTATCCCTGCCTCCCGCTCCAGCGCCGCATCTTTGCATCTGTTAATTAGGCTTGGTGGGTGAAATGAATCCCGGCCCTAATTCCCTGCCTGGATACTCATTATGGAAGCAGCAGCAGCAGCCGGGATGTCAAGGAGGATTAAGGCAGGAGCTGGGAAGTCACAGGTGGCTCCAGCACAGATTTCAAACCCGTGAATGGAAAAGCTGACGGATCCTGCTGGAATCAAACCCAAAATCATCCCAATTTCCCTGGGGCAGCATGGAAAATTCCTTCCCAGTGCCCCCATTTCCCCGCAGGCTGGCGCTGAACCGGTCACGGTGTCCTGCTCCCTGTTTTTCTCGGGGATGATCAATGGGGTTGGATCCCCCAGCTCCAGGAATTCTGCCGGCCCCATTCCCAGAGCTCGAGGCATAAAGGCAGCATTTTCCAGAGGATCCTGCAGCCCCTGGATGATCCCCAGGAGCCCCGGGAGGAACAAGGGCTCCGCTGTCTCCGCAGCCCCGCGGCCCCGGGCTCCTCTGGATGACCTCGCGTGGTCATTCCTGGAGAAAATCAAGTGGATGGGAAGCGGGAAGGGGGGGAAACCTTGGAATTGACCCCCTGGATCTGCTCCCAACCCCTCCCCGTGCCTGGATGGGGGCGGGGGCCGAGCACCGACCGCAGCTCGGAGCGTTTGGGAATCAACCCCGGCGCTCATGCCGAGGATTTGGGATGCGTTCCCAGCCCCATTCCCGGCGCCGGCAGAGCGGAGGTGTCCCGATCTCCCGAATTCCCGAATTCCCGGTGTCCCGGGGAGGCAGCGCTGGCCCGGGGTTTAATTAAGCGCTGAACATGACGCCGGTTTTAATTCCGTGCGTTCGGAGCTGCCCACACACCCCCGGTTGCCGTGGCAACCTTAATTTGTTTTGGAGCCTTCGCTCGGGTGGATTTGGGAATTTTTTTTTGTTTGTTTGTTTGTTCACCTCCTTTTCCTTCCCCCTCCTTTCCTTCCCCCTCTCCCCCTTCCGTTCTTCCCATTCCCTCTCTCCCGACTTTTCCCCTTGTTCTCACTCCCCCTCTGATTCCCTGAATAAAAAGGACCAAAAATTCCTTGCACGGAATAAAAAATTCCTTCTTCGACCCCTGGCTGGGCATCCATATCCCACAGCCTCGGATTTCCCGGGATTTATCCCAGATGCCTTCCCAAATCGTGCTCCTGCTCCCAAAACGTGAAGAGATCCATGGTGACCCTTTCCCACGCCCTGTCCCGGGTTGAAAACAGGGAAAAAAATCTTTTGGAAGGCCTGGCTGTGGTGCTGGGGTTCCTTGGAATGTTTGGAAGTGATTTTTGGGATTCCTTGGAATGTTGGAAAGGGATTTTCCATCTACTGAGCTGTTGAGGGAGGGAAATTAAAGGAAAGAACCAAGGGACGCTCATTTCCTCCTCTCTCCATCCATAAAATCCAATGGCAAAGGGACTGATCCACAGATTTCCTTGGGAATTATGGAAAAGCAACATTTGGGGCAGCTTCTCCTCTAATTAGGGTAATTAAGAAGAGCAGCCTCCAGAGCATTCCATGCCTTATCCTGGGAGAAGATGGGTTGGGATCTGGTTCCCATTTTAGGATCCATTTCCCATTTTAGGATCCAATTCCTGGTTTAGGATCTGGTTCCCATTTTAGGATCCGTTTTCCATTTTCAGATCCATTTCCCATTTTAGGATCCATTTCCCAATTTAGGATCCAATTCCCATTTTAGGATCCTATTCCCATTTTAGGATCCAATTCCTGGTTTAGGATCCAATTCCCATTTTAAGATCCAATTCCCATTTTAAGATCCATTTCCCATTTTAGGATCTGTTTCCCATTTTAGGATCCAATTCCTGGTTTAGGATCCAATTCCCATTTTAGGATCCTATTCCCATTTTAGGATGCATTTCCCATTTTAGGATCCAATTCCCATTTTAGGATCCAATTCCCATTTTAGGATCCAATTCCTGGTTTAGGATCCATTTCCCATTTTAGGATCCTATTCCCATTTTAGGATGCATTTCCCATTTTAGGATGCATTTCCCATTTTAGGATCCGTTTCCCATTTTAGGCTTCAATCCAGGTTTAGGATCTGTTTCCAATTTTGGATCCAATTCCTGGTTTAGGATCCATTTCCCATTTTAGGATCCAATTCCTGGTTTAGGATCCATTTCCCATTTTAGGATCCGTTTCCCATTTTAGGATCCATTTCCAAGAATGTGTTCCCAGCCTGGGTTATGGGAGGTTTTCTTAAAGTCATTTAAACACTGAGATTTTTTTGATTTTTTGCTTCCCACTCCTGGCTGGAGCAGGATTGAGCCTGGAATTCTGCCCTGCCCAACTTTGGGAGTCAAAAGAGGATTTGTGGATACCTCAGGGAAGAGGAAAAACTGGGAATTTTTGTCCTTCCAGTGGGAACCACGCATGGCTTTTCTCCTCTCCAGTGGAAAATTCCCATTTTTTGAACTCCTGGGCGTCACCCCAAATCCCACATTTTAAACCAACATGTGCCTTCACCTCCCAGAAATCCATGGATTTGCCCAGGCCGTGTTTTCGTGTGGATTAATGATTCCAACACAGAATTTCTTGTTCCATAATGGATAAATTCCCTGTTCGGGGAGTGCCAGCCGTTATTAATTAAGCCCAGCCCAAGGATTTGTTTGCTTTGATGTCTAAAGCTTCAGCTTTTCTCTTTTTTTTCCTCCCTGCTTGTTAAACTTAATCAAAAGCAATCAAAAACGCTTCCCTAAATTAGAGCAAATTAATTCCCAACAAAAGGAGAAAGTCTCCGGTAGCACAAATGGAAAAGGAATTAAAAATAATCAGAGATGGGAGTCAGGCTAATCTAAATTTGAATACCGGGTTTGGCCCCTGGGATGCATTTTGGAGGGGTGGGGCAGGGTTAGGACAGGTTTTAATGCTGCTTTTGGTACTGGGTTTAATTCAGGGTGGGATAGGAAAGGTTTAAATGCTGGATTTGGTTACTGGGGTTTATTTTGGATGGGATAGGACAGGATTAAATGCTGGGTTAGCTGCTGGGTTTAATTTTGGATGGGGTAGGAAAGGTTTAAATGCTGAGTTTGGTGCTGGATGTAATTTTGAATGGGACAGGAAAGGTTTAAATGCTGAGTGTGGCACTGGGTTTAAGTCTGGATGGGTTAGTCCAGGTTTAAATGCTGGGTTTGGTTATTGGGGTTTGTTTTGAATGGGTTAGAACAGATTTAAATGCTGAGTTTGGTTATTGGGGTTTATTTTGAATGGGTTAGAACAGGTTTAAATGCTGGGTTTGGTTATTGGGGTTTGTCTTGGATGGGTTATGACAGGTTTAAATGCTGGGTTTGGTTATTGGGGTTTATTTTGGATGGGTTAGAACAGATTTAAATGCTGGGTTTGGTTACTGAGGTTTATTTTGGATGGGTTAGGACAGATTTAAATGCTGGGTTTGGTTATTGGGGTTTATTTTTGGATGGGTCAGGAAAGGTTTAAATGCTGGATTTGGTTACTGGGATTTATTTTGGATGGATTAGAACAGATTTAAATGCTGGGTTTGGTTATTCAGGTTTATTTTGGATGGGTTAGGACAGGTTTAAATGCTGGGTTTGGTTACTGGGATTTATTTTGGATGGGTTAGGACAGATTTAAATGCTGGGTTTGGTTATTGGGGTTTATTTTTGGATGGGTCAGGAAAGGTTTAAATGCTGGATTTGATTACTGGGGTTTGTTTTGGATGGGTTAGTCCTGGTTTAAATGCTGGATTTGGTTATTGGGGTTTATTTTGGATGGGTTAGGACAGATTTAAATGCTGGGTTTGGTTATTGGGGTTTATTTTGGATGGGTTAGGACAGATTTTAATGCTGGGTTTGGTTATTGGGGTTTATTTTTGGATGGGTTAGGACAGATTTAAATGCTGGGTTTGGTTATTGGGGTTTGTCTTGGATGGGTTATGACAGGTTTAAATGCTGGATTTGGTTATTGGGGTTTATTTTTGGATGGGTCAGGAAAGGTTTAAATGCTGGATTTGATTACTGGGGTTTGTTTTGGATGGGTTATGACAGGTTTAAATGCTGGGTTTGGTTATTGGGGTTTATTTTTGGATGGGTCAGGAAAGGTTTAAATGCTGGATTTGATTACTGGGGTTTGTTTTGGGTGGGTTATGACAAGTTTAAATGCTGGGTTTGGTTATTGGGGTTTATTTTTGGATGGGTCAGGAAAGGTTTAAATTATGGGTTTGGTTATTGGGGTTTATTTTTGGATAAAAATAAACACACTTTCAGTTCCATTTGAGAAAAATCCAGGCTGGACATGGAGAAAGGTGCCTGAAAGTCCTTAAGGAAGGACCTTTCCTCCCCAATATCCCACCCAAATCTCCCCTTTTTTCCTATTGGAAGCCATTCCCTGTGTCCTGTCCCTCCATCCCTTGTCCCCAGTCCCTCTCCCTGCTGAAACACGTCCCACACAAAGTGGACACTGAAATTTCTGAAATTTCAGGGAGCGTCACATCAGGGGTTTTAAAATTCCCACACACACTTTCAGTGTGTTCCATTTGGGAAAAAAAAAACAGGCTGGACATGGAGAAAGGTGCCTGAAAGTCCTTAAGGAAGGACCTTTCCTTCCCAATATCCCACCCAAATCTCCCTTTTCCCATTGGAAGTAATTCACAATGGTTTAAATTCCCTGTGTCCTGTCCCTCTGTCCCTTGTCCCCAGTCCCTCTCCAGCTCTCCTGGTCCCGAAGGGGTTCGGAGCTCTCCCTGGAGCCTTCCCCTCTCCAATGACTCCAAGTCTTTGCTCATCCCAGGACTCTGCTGGATTTCTGGGTCAAACTGAGCTCCTTATGCCCCAACATCCCAAATTCCTTGTCCCACCTATCCCTGGACTTGGAGCCACCTGGGACAATGGGAGGTGTCCCTGCCCATGGCACTGGCTGGGATTTAAGGTCCTTTCCAACCCAAACCGTTCGAAGCCCCATTGCAACATGGAACCGTGAATTCCCGCCCTGAGACCAAGCTCTGGGGGATTTTGGTTAAAGGGAAAACAAATTCCTGAAATTGAGGAACAAGCATTTTAAATATCCCCAACTGTTCCATAAGCACCCAACGAGGGAATATCCCAAATCCACCTCTTCCCGCTGGAATTCGCCAAACCACGCTGGGAGCCACGCCTGAACCATTGGAATATTCTCCAAGTGGGGTTTCCCGTGTCAGACACTCGGGGTAATCCGTTCAGGCACTGCGGGAATTCGCTGCCACCAAGAGCCGTCCCCGGTGTCACCCGCGCTCAGCGTCAGGACTCGCTCCTCGTTAGCGCCAACGCTGAACACATTCCGCTGTTTTCCCGTCTCCGGGAGAGGGGAAAAAACCCTTCCTGACAGCTTGGATAACCTTTCCCTGCTCCTGTTCTCACTCGGGAAGCGCTGACGTTCCCGGCTCGGGGCAGCTGTGAAGAGCAGAGGGTGGGGAGCGGAGGGTGGGAAGTGTGGCGTTGTGCCGGCTAAAAATACGGCGAGTCTGGCACGTTCTGCCTTTTCCTTGGAATTCAAAATCCCTCCTGTGCTGCTCCAAGGGTGGCCCTAATTAGGGGTGTCAGAGCGTGAACAGATTTTTTGGTGTGTGGGGATTTTTTTATTCCCCTTTTCCCACCACAGGTTTATTTTTTAGGCGGGGGGTTGTTTAGCAGCAAACCGTGCTCGGAAAGAGGGGAATGGCTTCCCACTACCACAGGGAAGGGATAGATGGGATTTTGGGAGATTCTCAAAGCAAACTTTGGCTGCCCCATCCCTGGAAGTGTCCCAAGCCAGGTTGGGATAATGGCAGGTGGCCCAGTGGGACAGGATGGGATTTAACTCCATTCCCATCCCAACCACTCTGGAATTTCATTCCTGGTGCCGTTTCCTGCTCCAGCGACCCACTGACGGGAGGGCCAGGAGCCTTTGTGTCCCCCCGCGGTGCCGGTGACGTCCTTGCGGAGGAAAAGCCCCCAAACAAAGGCAGGAGTCGTCAGTTAATTGCGTTCTAACAGCAAAATACTTCCGTGAGTCAAAGCCGTTGATTGACTCAATCCCGTCCTTCTGCGGGGGCTGCGGATTCGGGGGTGGTTTATTCCCATTAAATTCCTGCTGCTCCTGCCAGGGGATGCTGGAGAAGGTGATGGGAGGCCCACAAAAGCTGCTTGGTTTGGGGTGGACTTGGGGTTTTGGGGCTGTCTGGAGAGGACCCCAACAACTGCAGCGTTCCCTGGTCCCCAAATCCATGTCCTCATCCTTTTTCCGCAGCCTCGGGATGGATCCCAGCTTTGGGGTCCTCCCATGACCTCCCTTATCCCAGATCAGCCAGTGGGAGGTGAGACCCTTCTGGAAGTGCCTCTTTTCCCCCTTTTCCCCCCGTTCTGACTCGGGTGACTCACACAGCTCCTCCAGAGAAAGCTTTTCCTCGGGGGAGCCGCAAAATCCGCGGCGTTGAGGAACAGCGGAGCTTTAAACCTCGGCTGTGTTGGCAAACTCCAGGCTGTGAATCTGGCCCGGGATTTTTTCAATTAAGCTTTTCTTTTCTTTTTTTTTTTTTTTTTTTTTAATGTTTTGTGGTTTTTTCCCCCCCCCCTTCTCTGTGAGGCGAATTAATTGATATTTGCTCAGTGTGTCAAAATAGCTGCGGTGCGTTGGAGTGCCGCGCGCGGATCGGGGCGGGAAGGGAAGGGAAGGGAGGGTGACTCAGTGGGAAGGGAATTAAAAGCAGCAGCTCCTGCTCAAGGCCAAGCTCAGTTCTGCTCCGAGGAACGGGAGGGGAGCACGTGGATTGCAGGGAAGCAGTTCCCAGGAAACCGGCCCCGAGCTGCTTTTGGGGGATTCACCTCGTTTTGCCTCTTCCCGGGGTTTTATGGAAAAGTTGGAGCACAGGGTTGGGGTCTGAGGCAAAGTGGGGTGGAATTCCTGGAGAATCTGGGGCTGCTCCATCCCTGGGAGTGTCCAGGACCAGGCTGGAACCCCCTGGGATAGTGGGAGGTGTCATGTTTGGAAGTGGATGGGATTTCAGGTCCTTCCAACCCAAACCATTCCAGGATTTTGTATTCCCATCCCACAGTGGGTGCTGCAGGAACATCCTGGATGCCGGGAATCTGCTGGGAAGGAGGGCCTGGAGTGCCAGGACACAGGGAATGGCACCCCACTGCCAGAGGGCACAGTGAGATGGGATTTTGGGAAGGAATTCCTGGCTGGCAGAGTGGGGAGGGGCTGGGATGGAATTTCCAGGGGAGCTGGGGCTGCCCCTGGATCCCTGGAAGTGCCCAGGGCCAGGCTGGAGCAGCCTGGGACAGTAGGAAGTGTTGGGATTGGAACTGGATGGGATTTATGGTCCCTTCCCAACCCAAAGCATTCCATGATTCCCTGATCTTCATCTTCCATGGAGGATGAAGAGGGATTGGGCTGCTGGATTTGGGAATTCCATGGATCCGTTCTCATGGCTGGATAAACACATCCCTGGATTTGTTTGCCCTGGCAGAGACACTCTTCCTTGGGGGATGAATCCTCTTGGAAATGTTAATACTATTACAGATAATAATTAAGACTCTATTAATCTACTATGAATCTATTAATCTAATCTATTCATTTTACTATTTTATCTCACCTGGGGCATCCTCGGCCCCTCCTGGCAGCAGAAAAATCCCTGGCAGTGTTGAATTCCAGCTTGCCCAGCTCCCATCGCAGAAAGGCAGAATCCCCAGTTCCAGGGGTTCCGACTTTCCCAATGAAATCCCGTTTTTTCCATGCCCTCCCTCCTTTTGCTCCGCTCCCATTTATCTCCCCTCATTTGTCACCTTGATCCATTCCCAATCTCCCACCGGGGCCGTGGAGTTGAGCGCGGGATTAGGGGGAGTTTAATTGGATCTCCCTCCCACCATCAGCTCCAATAAAACTTTATGGGAAGATAAAAATCTCCCAGGGCCGGGAGGGGACCGGGATCAGGTTTTCCACCTCCCATTTAATTCTTTTTTTTTTTTTTTTTCTGCCTGAATTCTCTGCCAAAGTGTGCTCGAGGCTGATTAAGCAGGGAAGGGAGGATTTCTGGGAGCTGTGTTATCCCTTTTTTCCGTGTGTAAGCACTCCCTGGCTGCTGCTCTCGCCCTCTCGCCGTGATTCCCCCTGACAGGAAGATGAATTGGGCTCCGGCCGGGGAGAAAATAACATTTATTTCACATGGAAAAAAGTGCTGAGCCGCGGGAGAAGCGGGAGCGGGGAGGTCAGCATGGGGGAGCGGGGATGGGAAGGGAGGGATGCACCTGGATTTGGGATCCTTGGATGGAGAGCCCTCAGTTATCCCAATTTAGGGGCTCAGGTTTAACATTCCAGGCATTGGGAATGTGTTATCCTGGTTTAATGGATCATCCTTGAGGATCTCCAGGCACTGGGAATGTGTTATCCTGGTTTGGTGGAACATTCCTGAGGATCTCCAGGCACTGGGAATGTGTTATCCTGGTTTGGTGGAACATTCCCAAGGATCTCCAGACACTCGGGAAATGTTATCCCAGTTTGGTGGAACATTCCTGAGGATCTCCAGGCACTGGGAATGTGCTATCCCAGTTTATGGAACATTCCTGATGATCTCCAAATACTGGGAATGTGTTATCCTGGTTTGGTGGAACATTCCTGATGACCTCCAGGCACTGGGAATGTGCTATCCCAGTTTATGGAACATTCCTGATGATCTCCAAACACTGGGAATGTGTTATCCTGGTTTGGTGGAACATCCCTGATGACCTCCAGGCATTGGGAATGTGTTATCCCAGTTTGGTGGAACATTCCTGAGGATCTCCAGGCACTGGGAATGTGTTATCCCGGTTTGGTGGAACATTCCTGATGATCTCCAGGCATTTGGAATGTGTTATCCTGGTTTAGCAGCTCCTGTTTAACGTCCCTGGTGATCTCCAGGCTTTGGGAATGTGTTATCCCAGTTCGGTGGGACATTCCTGATGATCTCCAGGCACTGGGAATGTGTTATCCCAGTTCAGTGGAACATTCCTGGTGATCTCCAGGCACCGGGAATGTATTTCCGGCCTGGAATTTCCATGGGAAGGTACGGTGTGGTTTTCGGGGGCCTGTGGCCCCTCCAGCCTCTCCCATCCCAAATCCCCATCCCGCTGTGCTCATCCCATCCTGTTTTCCCATCACACCAAGAATATCCCGCTGTACTTATCCCTCTCCTTTTCATCCAGGGATGACTGAGGTGTTCCAGAGGGTCTGGGATGGATGGGAGCTGATTGAGGCCACTGGCTCTGGGAAAATCTGGGAATTATCCCAATTCCTTCATCCTCCACTACAGAGCCCCAAACCTTCCCCTACTGCGGGATGCCCCAGCCCAAAGCAAAATTCCCAGGAAAAATGGGAAATGCCTCCACCCCAGAGGAACTCAGCTGGATCCAGCTGAGCCTTGCAAGAAAATCCAATTAAAATCTGGGAAAATCTGCCCTTTCCTTGCTGGTTTTGCTCCTCTCCCTTATCCCAGGAGCTGTTCCTGGTAGGGAAAAAGATCCAAGCTAATCATCAGGGTAGGAATTGTTCCCATTCCTGTTAAAAATAATCCTGGTTGGGTTTTTTTCCTGTTGCTTTTGAGTCTTTTGGGTTCTCGGCCCAACTTTTTCTTCTCCTGGAGTGACATTTGGAGGGGAAAGTGGGGGAAGTGTGAAAGGAGGAGGCGGAACAAAGGAAGGGCATGAAAATATGGAAAATTGGGGGTGGCTGGCGGGGAAAGAAGGAGGGGAGAGTTTGAGGCTCTTGCAGAGTGAAATTCCCATCCAAACCCCCCCAAAAAACAGGGAAAAGGCTGCAGGGAAGGTGCTTGACCCTGCAAAGAGGATCCTGCTGGGAATTGAGGGGTGGGGAGTGGGGCTGGAGCATCCAAAGGGGGACGTTGGGGTTGGAGAACCCTTTGGGGCTGGGAATGTTGGGATTGGAGCATCCATGGGAGCTGGGAATGTTGGGGTTGGAGAACCTCTGGGAGCTGGAAATGTTGGGGTTGGAGCATCCAAAGTGGGACGTTGGGGTTGGAGAACCCCTTGGGGCTGGGAATGTTGAATTTGGAGCACTCTTTGGGGCTGGGAATGTTGGGATTGGAGCATCCATAAGGACAGGGAATGTCGGGTTTAGAGCATCCCTTGGAGATGGGAATGTTGGGGTTGGAGAACCCCTTGGGGCTGGGAATGTTGAGTTTGGAGCACTCCTTGGGGCTGGGAATGGTGGGGCTGGAGCATCCATGGGGACAGGGAATGTCAGGTTTGGAGCAACCCTTGGAGATGGGAATGTTGGGGTTGGAGAACCCCTCGGGGCACATTTCCTGTGTTTTTTCCCTTCCCAAATTCCCGTGCCTGTCCCAGCCCACCCTGGAATTCCCTTCCCACCAAGCCCCTTCGGGAAGCATCAGGCAGGGAACTGGAGACAATTCCAGGCCGAGAGAAAATTCCTCTGCCGGAATCGGAGAGGACCTGGATTCACTGCCAGCTCCTCCAGGGACTGCGGCGGGGACAAAGGGACATTGTCCGGTCCTTTCCAGCCCCAAATCCGGAATTTGTCAGAGTTTTCCAGACCCCAGCTGGATCTGCTGTGGGCCGAATATCCCGGCATGGAACAGGGGCTGGAACTGCGCTGGTGGGATCAATTTTTACCGGATTTGAGCTTTTAAAATTTGTGTTTCTACACAGAACTATTCTGTGCCTCAGTTTCCCCCCTGCTGACTGCTCTGACTTTGCTTCCCCTTTGTTTTCCTGCTCCCCTGCTCCCATAAATCTGATTTTTTAGGCTCAGCCGGTGAAATTTCGGGGGTTTCATTGCCTTTGGTTGGGGTCTCTCCGAATCCCCCCTCTCCCCACTGCTTTTTGGGGCTGTCCTGTGCAGCTTTCCCACCCCAGAGCTCTTTCCAGAGCCTTTCCCGCCGCTCCAAGGGGCTGCCAAAGGAGCACCGAAGCCTTCACGGCTCCATAAATCGCCTGATTCCCGTTTTCCAGGGAGAACGCGACGTTTTTCCCATCCGGCGTCTCTGCACGCTCCCATGAGCTGCTCCAGAGGGAAAATCCCAATTTCTTTTGCCTCGTGGTGCCAGATCTGGACCAGCCTGGATCACCCCATCCCCCGGCCCTGGGCGTCTCCAGGCTCGGCTCTCAGAGTGAAAAACGAGGCAAAAACGTGGATTTTTGCCCTATCAGCGCGTTCCCAGCAGGACTGGGGGTGTGGGGCTGTGATCAGCGCTGATCCAGGGATGCAAATCACCCAGGAGCGACCCAGCGGCATCAAGAGGAATTAATTACCGGCGAATCGCTAATGAGGCGTCGTGAGTCAGCAGCGGTTTGATCTCAGGCACGCGAGGAAGGAGCTGCTGGGGAAGGGTTTGGATTGAAGTTGTTGGGAATGGTTTGGATTGAAGTTGTTGGGAGACGGTTTGGATTGAAGTCGTTGGGAGATGGTTTGGATTGAAGTTGTTAGGAAAGGGTTTGGATTGATGTTGTTGGGAGAGGGTTTGGATTGAAGTTGTTGGGAGAGGGTTTGGATTGAAGTTGTTGGGAAAGGGTTTGGATTGAAGTTGTTGGGAAAGGGTTTGGATTGAAGTTGTTGGGGAAGGGTTTGGATTGAAGCCATCCCAGCCCCACCATCCCATGGGTGGGGACGGGCTGTGATTGCAAATGAGGCTCCCGGAACATCCCAAAGCCCTCAGGGTTTCCAAAGGAAGCATCCCAAACCTTTTGGTTCACGTTCCCAGCTCTGCAGGATGCTCGTGATGGCGCTGTCACTGACCCCGAGCCATCCCATGCCATCATTCCCACCTGGAGCTGCTCCAGCTCCTTTGGAATCCACCAGAAAAGTCCAGCCTGGGTCAGGTGTGGCTGTGAGGGCTTCTGGGTGTGAATCCTGTGCCGAATATTCCTAAAATTACCCCTCAAAATCCACCCCAGCAGCCCCACGGTGAGCCCATCACTGCCTTGAGCCTCCCATGGGGTTGGGAATGTGAACCCCACGGAGGGGTTGGTGGCACTGGGGACATCTCTGGACATTGTTCCCCTGCCCCAAAGGGGTTGGTGGCACCGGTCCCCTCTTCTTGGAGGGGTTAGTGGCACTGGAGACATCTCCAGGCGTTTGTCCCTTCTCCATGTAGGGGTTGGTAGCACTGGGGACATCTCTGGGCATCAGTCCCCTCCCCATGTCAGGGTTGGTGGCACTGTGGGGGACATCTCCGGGCACTGGGATCCTTCTTCACTCAGAGGGATTGGTGGCACTGGGGACACCACCAGGTATGGGTCCCCTCCCCATGTAGGAGTTGGTGACACTGGGGACACCTCTGGGTGGCACTGGGGACATCTCTGGGCATTGTTCTTCTCCCCATGGAGGGATTGGTGGCACTGGGGACATCTCTGGGCATTGATCTCCTCCCCCTGGAGGGATTGGTGGCACTGGGGACATCTCCAGGCATCGATCCGCCTTCCCCTCCAAGGGGTTGGTGGCTCTGGGGACAACTCTGGGTATTGGTGCCCTCTTCTTGGAGAGCTTGGTGACACTGAGGACATCTCCAGGCATTTGTCCCTTTCCCATGTAAGGTTTGTTGGCACTGGGGACATCTCTGGGCATTGTTCTCCTCCCCCAAAGGGGTTGGTGGCATGGGCCCCCTCCCCATATAGATGTTGGTGGCACTGGGGACATCTCCGGGCATTGATCCTCTCCCCATGGAGGGATTGGTGGCACTGGGGACATCTCTGGGCATTGATCTCCTCCCCCTGGAGGGATTGGTGGCACTGGGGACATCTCCAGGCATCGATCCACCTTCCCCTCCAAGGGGTTGGTGGCTCTGAGGACAACTCTGGGTATTGGTCCCCTCTCCACATAAGGGTTGGTGGCACTGGGGACACCTCTGGACATTGGTCCCCTCTTCCCCACAGAGGGGTTGGTGGCACTGGGGACAACTCTGGGTATTGGTGCCCTCTTCTTGGAGAGCTTGGTGACACTGAGGACATCTCCAGGCATTTGTCCCTTTCCCATGTAAGTGTTGTTGGCACTGGGGACATCTCTGGGCATTGTTCTCCTCCCCCAAATGGGTTGGTGGCACTGAGGACATCTCCAGGCATTTGTCCCTTTTCCATGTAAGGGTTGGTGGCACTGGGAACATCTCTGGGCATTGTTCTTCTCCCCATGGAAGGACTGGTGGCACTGGGGACATCTCTGGACATTGATCTCCTCCCCCAAATGGGTTGGTGACACTGAGGACATCTCCAGGCATTTGTCCCTTTTCCATGTAAGGGTTGGTGGCACTGGGAACATCTCTGGGCATTGATCCTCTCCCCATGGAGGGATTGGTGGCACTGGGGACATCTCTGGGCATTGCTCCTCTCCCCATGGAGGGATCGGTGGCACTGAGGACACCTCCCACCACTGGTCCCCTCCCCATGTCAGGCTTGCTGCCACTGGTCCCCTCTCTCCGGATCTGCCTCTCCAGGCAGGGAAACCTCTGGAACGAGCGGAAAATCCAACCTTTGCGAAGCTCTCCCCCATTTCCGAAGGCCAAGGGCGGCGGGCGAGGGAGGCTCCGCTCAGCCGGGTGATGGCTCGTGGCTGACAAGGAGCCTCTGTTCTCCTCCTCGGAAAAGCTTTTAAGAGCCCCGGGAAGGACGGGAATTACGGGAAGGTTGGCGCTCTCCGCGGGGCCTTGCGGATCGCTCGTGGATGTTTTGTTGAGCAGGGGAAAAAAAAATATGGGATTTTGGAGAGAGGAAAAAGCGGCGCGGTCAGAGCCGGCCCTGGCGCTGCTCCTGGGGTTAATGGCGCTCCGTAATTAGCGCTGTCATTAGCGCTGCTCATCAAGGGAGGGGGGGGCTCATCCACACAAAAATCCTGGAGAGATCCAAAGGGCAAAGCCGGGGGAGATGGGGAAGTGAGTGAAGGAATTTTGGGGTTGGCTCAAAGGGCGAGTGCAGCCGGGCCTGTGGCCTTTGTGAGGGGCTGGTGGCACTGGGGACATCTCCAGGCATTGGTCCCATCCCCCCACAGAGGGGTTGGTGGCCCTGGGGACATCTCCAGGCATTGGTCCCATCCCCCACAGAGGGGTTGGTGGCCCTGGGGACATCTCCAGGCATTGGTCCCATCCCCCACAGAGGGGTTGGTGGCCCTGGGGACATCTCCAGGCATTGGTCCCATCCCCCACAGAGGGGTTGGTGGCCCTGGGGACACCTCCAGGGACTGGTCCCCTTCCCTGAAGGGGTTGGTGGCACTGGTTCCATCCTGCCTGGAGGGATTGGTGGCCCTGGGGACACCTCCAGGCATGGGTCTCCTACCCACAGAGGAGTTGGTGGCACTGGTCCCCTCTTCTTGGAGGGTTTGGTGGCTCTGGGGACACCTCCAGGGACTGGTCCCCTGCCCAAGTTGGGGTTGGTGGCACTGGTCCCCTCTTCTCAGAGGGGTTGGTGGCCATGGGGACATCTCCAGGCACATGGGGTCCCTCCCCACGGGGACAGCTGAAGTCTGGCAGGAGGAATCCCAACCTCCACCCAGCCTTTCCCGGGATTTTTCCCGGCTGGAAGTGGGTCAGGAGCAGCTCCCAGAGCCGGGAGCTCAGCAGCGATTTCAATTTTCCCTGTGCAATCCCCCTGCTTGGAGGTGCCATCCTGATTTATCCCAGGGATTTCCAACCTGCTGGAGCCACTCCCAGGATCCCCCAAAGAGCCGAACTGGAGGCTCCCAGAAATCCCAGGAAATTCCAGAATTCCAGGGGCTGAAACTCCCTGCCCTTCCCTGCCCATCACCCGGCATTGGCGTCATTCCCGATTTCCTGCTGAGCCACCAGCGGGGAAAGGGGGATTGGGGGATTTCTCCCTCCTCCTCCCACGCTGTGGTTTTCCGCACGGCTGGGAATTGTGGCTGTTTCCATGTGTTTTCACTGGAATCCTAATTCTGGGAAAAAAAAACCTTTCCATACGGAGCTGATTTAATTCCCTTTCCCTTGGCTCTGCTTTCCCTTCACTCTGCCACCGCTTTCCCTTTTCCAGGGGCAAAATTCCCTGTAAATCCCTGAGGTTCCTCCTGGGGAGGAAAAGTGGGAGCAAAGCAAGATTCCCAGAGCCTGGATGAGGCTTTTTTTTGGGATCCAATCACTCAGCCGCCGCCATCCCCGTTAATTCCGTGTGCAAGCCGTTTTACCAGGGAATTTCTCGCGTCACCAGCATCCCAGCAGGGCTCCATCCACCTCCTGTCGCTCGCCCTTCACTCGGAAAAGGTGATGGATGCTGTTCCCGCTGCCAGCCCCTTCCCACACGGATCCTGTCGCTTCCCAGGAGCTGGAAAAATCCACAATAATTCCCTGCGTCACCTTCGCCGGGCTGCCAAGGCCCGGGGGGAAAAAAAAAGCTGTGGAAAAAGCTGCGGAAAAAGCTGGATTTTATAAAATCCTAAAGGTCATGGCAGCTGTCAGGAAATCAATGGTGCGATGATTCCATAAATCAGCTGGAAAAACAGGCAGAGAGAAACCAGGAGTGGCAGCAGCTTGTGGGGCCAGGGAGGAAAAAAATAATCCTGGGATGTGCTGGAGGACAAATTTCAGGAAAAGAATCAGATCCAGATGGCCAGGGCTGGAAGCTGGGGATGGGAATTGTCCTTCTGGAGCCAGATCCAGCTGGAACGTGGGAATTCTCTGCTTGTCCCTGATTATTTCCATGCGCCAGGGATTATTTTTCCCACGAGGAGAAAGTGGATGCTCGGCTCTGTTCTTTTCCAGGCGGGATCAGTCCTTCACCCTCCTCACCCCACGGATCTCTGGTGGGTGGATAATGAATTCCGGCTGGGCTCTGGAATTCCTGCTCTGGAGAGGAATTGCAGGAGCAGGGCGGATCGGAGCCCCAGGAATTCCTGCGTAAGGTGCAGTTTTCCAGTGGGAAATTTTTCGGCTCCTGTCTCTTCCAGCAGTGCCAGGATTTGGTGGCAGATCCACCCAAATTTATGGAGATTCAGTGGCGGTGCCATCCAAATTTACAGGGATTTGGTGGGAGATCCATCCAAATTTACAGGGATTTGGTGGGACATCCATCCAAATTTGTGGTGATTCAGTGGCAGATCCATCCAAATTCACCGGGATTCTGCAGTAGATCCACCCAACTTTATGGAGATTCAGCAGCAGATTCACCCAAATTTATGGGGATTTGGTGGCACATCCATCCACATTCGCTGGGATTTGGTGGCAGATTTGTCCAAACTCTCTGGAATTCAGTGGCAGATCCATCCAAATTTATGGGGATTTGGTGGCAGATCCATCCAAATTTATTTGGATTTCTTGGGAGATCCAGCCAAATTGACAGGGATTCAGTGGTGGATCCATCCAAATTTACAGGGATTTGGTGGCAGATCCATCCAAATTCGCTGGGATTCATTGGCAGATCCATCCAAATTCACCAGGATTCATGGCAGATCCATCCAAATTTACTGGGATTCAGTGGCAGATCCATCCAAGTTTGCTGGGAGTCGGTGGTGGATCCATCCAAATCAGGGAGCCCAGCATGTCCAGGAGAATTCCCAGATTTGTGGAGCCATTCCCAGGAACCCACATGCGTTGCTCCCCTCCTCCTTTTCCTCACTGTCCTGGACTCCGCGGGGAGCTGGGATTGGGATTCCCACTGGGATTGGGATTCTTCGCTTCCCACCCTTGGAGCAGGAGCTGGAACGTCTCCGTCACCTGTGCATGTCCCAAAATTTGGAGGGTGCTGGATTTTGGCCTCAGTATTCCTACAAATCCCTTGGAACTGCATCCCAGAGGCTCCGATCTTCGCTCCCCGTCTCCCACGGGATCCCATTGGAATCACCGTGTTCCCAGTGGGACTTTTCCCTGTTTAATGAGTAGGGAATGGTGGTTCTGGAGCGGGGGACAAAAGGGATGAGGAGCCAGAATAACTTTTCCAATATTTTCTTTTCCCCCCTAAAAATCTGGATCTGATGATCCCAGTTTGCTGGTTCTCATTATCCCTCCTGCTCATTAATTAATTATCAGCCCTGTTCCACATCCTAATCCCTCACTAATCCCTGGATGGGATCGCTGCCAGTTGGAAGTGCAGGATCCCAGAGGCGACACTGATTTCCCAGCCCTGAGGAGCTTCCCACGTGGGAGCGGGAAGAAATTTCGGGAAAAACACAAAATAAAGGGGAAAACTTGGAGAGGAGGATCCCAAGCTGAGGCTGCCCCATCCCGGGAAGTGTCCAAGGCTCCGGGACGTCTCCCTCAGGTTCTTCAGAGCTTGGATTCATCCCCTCGGAGCCGCCGGCGAAATCCTGGAGCAGCCTTGGATTTGTCCGAGCTTTTCTTCCCATGGATTTGCAAGCTCATTACACGGCCAGGCCTGACGGCGTTCCAGGGAGGAGCAGAGCGGGATAATCCCACCACGATCCCAAAATCCAGCCTGGAGCTCCACGGAGATGTGTCCGGGGGGAGCTCTGGGCAGGGGGATGCTCCCACATCCCTCATTCCAAACCCCATGTCCCACCACATTCCAAACCCCACATCCCACATCCCAAACCCCATATCCCAAACCCCACATCCCACATCCCAAACTCCACTTCTCACATTCCAAACCTCACGTCCCACATTCCAAACCCCACATCCCTCATTCCAAACCCCACATCCCACATCCAAAACCCCACATCCCTCATTCCAAACCCCACATCCCTCATTCCGAACCCCACATCCCTCATTCCAAACCCCACATCCCACATCCCAAACCCCACATCCCTCATTCCAAACCCCACATCCCGCATCCCAAACCCCACATCCCTCATTCCAAACCCCACATCCCGCATCCCAAACCCCACATCCCTCATTCCAAACCTCACATCCCTCATTCCAAACCCCACATCCCACATCCCAAACCCCACATCCCTCATTCCAAACCCCACATCCCGCATTCCAAACCTCACATCCCACATCCCAAACCGCACATCCTGCATCCCAAACCCCACATCCCGCATCCCAAACCCCACATCCCGCATTCCAAACCTCACATCCCACATCCCAAACCGCACATCCCACATTCCAAATTCCAAAGCATCTCCAAACACCTCGGGAGGCAGAATTCCCACCCAGCCATAGATCTGTGATTCTGATCCCTAAAAATGGCCCAGAACACCAGGATTCCCAGGATTCCAGAATTTCCAGGCTTTAGGAGCAAGAGGCGAGATCTTGGATAACCAAGGGCATGGCTGGGGGGGATCCTGGGAAAACACAGCAGGTCCTTATTCCTGCTGCTGATTCCAGGAATTCCTGATCCCTGGCATTGTCTGAGGCTGGGTTGGAGATCCTGGGATAGGGAAGCCGTCCCATTCCAGGGATGGGATCTAAGATCCCTTGGCATTCCATGATTCCACGATTCCCAAACAGGCTCCAGGAAGGAGCCGCTGATTAAACCCCCCCGACCCTGCCCCGATGCTCCCAGGGCTGTGAGATCCATAAAAAAACGGGACCAGGAAATCAATAATTCCAAGGAGCTTCTGGGAGGCAGCAGGGAGTGCTTGGAATGCTGAGGGCACATTCCCAGTCCATGGCAGGATTCTGAGGGCTGCAGGAAAGGTTTGGGAATTCTTTAATTAACATGATTTATGTCCCTTCCCTTGATTGAATCCCTGGAGCCTCCGGAATCCGTCAGAGGGAACGGGAAGCATCGATTCCATGTCCAGCCTGGAATCCCAGTGGGTGTGGGGTGGTAGTGAGGAAAAATCCTGCTGGAAAAGCAGCTGGAATGTGCCTGGATGGACAAAACCAGGAATGAGGGGCAGGGATCCAACAGGCGCCGTGCCTGATCCAGCGGGGCAGCCTGGGCGGATCCAGAGGATCCAAAAGGAGCCAAAATCAGGGATGGACAAACACCTAAGGAGCCAAAAGCTGGGATTTGCTTAAAAGCAGGGAGTCAAAGCCAGGGAAAGTCCTTGGGATCTGAGGAAATGAGGGATTTGTACCTTGGGATGAGGAGAGGAGCTCTAGAAGCTCCTGGATATCTGGGATCTCAGCCCCATTCCCACATCCTGCTGCAGCTCTTCCTTCCCCAAACTCCAGCCCCATTCCAGAGCTCCCAGCTGGCTTTTCCCCCTTATTTTTAGGGATTTGGGTGAGTTCCTCCTCCCTCTCCATCCCAATAAAGGCAAGGGGAAAGTGGAATTTGGAGAGGGAGGATGGAATGAGGGGGATGGAACATTTTGTGCTTGGAAATGATTCCCGAATTGTGCCAGGAGTTGTGTCCAAAGGGAACCAATAAAGGGATTTAATTGGATTTGGGAATGGAAGGGGAGTAGAATGAGCAGAACTCATCCCTCGGGATGTGCTGGAGCTCAGAGAGTCCCAGCAGGAAAATTTGGGATTGAATCCATCGATTTGGGGAGCTTGGAGCAAATTCTCTGGGAATGTGCCGCTACCTTTTCCCCAGGGATCCTCCCGAGATGTGGGAGAACCTTTGGAGCAGCCTGGAGCTCTTTTCCAGGCAGGAATGGTGGCGCCTGGATCCAGGGATCACTGGAAATGCCCTGATTATGGAAGGGGAAACTGAGGCAGACGTGTATCATGGGAATATCCAAGTCTGGAAAATGTGGGAATGAGACAAGAACCTGCCCCCACCCCCCGGGCAGCTGTGGAGGAGCTTTTGGTCCCGGATTTGGAAATTCTGGGAAGTTCTGAGAAAAGGGTTGGGAAATAGGGAGTGAAGAATTCCCAGAATATCCGAGCTCCTGCCTGGAATCCCCCCTTTCCTCACTGCTCCTCATGGAATAACCAACAGGAATCGGGAATAACAACGATTTTCCAGGACTTGGGAATTCCTACTCAGAGTTTTTCCCTCTCCCATGGATCCCACCTGGACCCCGCCTGGATTTTCCTCCGCTTCCATCCCCTTTGCCACCTCCACCCTCGGATCCAGCATCCCCCGGAAAAGCGGGAATTGCTCTTCTCCCACCCACAGCTCTTGGAGCAAGGAGTAAATCCAAGCCTTGGATAATGACTTTAATGAATTTTCACCTTTCCAATTAATTCCCACCAGCTGCACTCGGAGCACAGAGCGACGGAGACTCCAGAGGTGGAGATTCCTTCCCATCCCGGGTTTTAAGGAGCAGGAAACCCGAGCAGGAAGCGGCTGCATTATTTAAAAATGTGCTGCTGAATAATTTATCCCAGGAGTCTGTGCACGTTGGACAATATTCCATTACAATATTCCATTAGAAAAGAAATCAATTACAATTTATGGAAGGAAAAAAAAAAAAATCTTCCCTTCCCTGGCTCGTGGAAAAACGCTGTGGAGGCAAAGATCCTGAGGTTTTTTTGGGATCAGGGATGGCTTTTCCCTCTAAAACTGGTTCCTTTTCCATCCAAACTCTGTTCCAGGGGAAAATATTAAGGTTTTTTGGGATCAGGGATGGATTCCCCCCCACTAAACTGGTTCCTTCTCTATCCAACCCCTGTTTCAGGGGAAAATCCTGAGTTTTTTTGGGATCAGAGATGGATTTTCCCCCTAAATTGGCTCTTTTTCCATCCAACCCCCTGTGCCAGGGAAAAATTCATTAGTTTTCCCAGTATCAGGGATGTTTTTTCCCTAAAACTCTTCGTTTTCCACCCAGCCCCTGTGCCAGGGGGGTCCTGAGCTTTTTTGGGATCATGGGTGGATTTTCCCCCCTAAACTGGTTCCTTTTCCATCCAACCCCTGTTCCAGGGGAAAATATTGATTTTTTGGGGGATCAGGGATGGTTTTGCACCTAAACCAGCTCCTTTTTCACCCGGCCCCGTCCCAGGGGGAGATCCCAAGGTTTTCTGGGATGCTTTTCCACCCCAAACCGGCTCCTTTTCCCCATAAATGCAGAGCAAAGCAGAATTTCCCAGGAAGAAGTGTCGGGAGCAGCTGGTAGCCCCGACCTGCGGCGCTGGGAATGTGTTCCCAATAATCATCCGTGTTTATCTAACGAACAATAATTCCGTGCTGAGTTCCAGAGGACCACGGAGCTCATTAAAAATGGCTTTGGATCCTCCTCCCAGGAGCAGATTTTGGGTTATCCAAGGATTTTTTATTCATATTTCTTTTCCCCTCTTCTATTCCCTCTGTCTGGCCCTGCCGCTGGTTTTATTTTTCCCTGGAATTCTGGGGCAGGTTCCAGCTGGATGCCCATGGGAAGAGGGCACTGGAGGGGGTTTGGGTTTCATCTCCTGGGATTTGGGGGTTTTTCCCTGTTGGAAATAATGAAAATTCACCTCATTTTTCCTGGGATTTGGGGCTGGGATGGAAGTGTTGGGTGGGATCACCAAAGGTTCCCCTGGGAGGGAATTCCAGCCCCTTCCCTGCATCCCTGCTGGGATTTGGGAATGCTGATGGAGGCACCATAAATCCCCACTGGGATACCTCAATGGGATCAGTGTTCCCTGCTTCTCTTCCCCAGATTTCCTTGGATGTGTTTGATCCCATAAATCCCCTCCAGGATGCCTCCATGGGATCTGCTCCTCTTTCCAGGTTCCTTGGATGTGTTCGATCCCATAAATCCACACTGGGAATCCCCAGATTCCCCTTGGATGTGTTTTATCCCATAAATCCCCACCGGGATGCCTCAGTGGGATCAGTGTTCTCTGCTCCTCTTTCCCAGATTTCCTTGGATGTTTGATCCCCTAAATCCCCACCGGGATGCCTCCATGGGATCTGCTCCTCTTTCCAGGTTCCTTGGATGTGTTCGATCCCATAAATCCCCACTGGGAATCCCCAGATTCCCTTGGATGTGTTTGATCCCATAAATCCACACTGGGATGTCCCCATGGGATCTGCTCCTCTTTCCAGGTTCCTTGGATGTGTTTGATCCCATAAATCCCCCACAGGATGCCCCCATGGGATCTGCTCCTCTTTCCAGGTTCCTTGGATGTGTTCGATCCCATAAATCCACACTGGGAATCCCCAGATTCCCTTGGATGTGTTTGATCCCATAAATCCCCTCCGGGATGCCCCCATGGGATCTGCTCCTCTTTCCAGGTTCCTTGGATGTGTTCGATCCCATAAATCCACACTGGGATGCCTCAGTGGGATCTGCTCCTCTTTCCAGGTTCCTTGGATGTGTTTGATCCCATAAATCCACACTGGGATGCCCCCATGGGATCTGCTCCTCTTTCCAGGCTTCCTTGGATGTATTTGATCCCATAAATCCCCACTGGGAATCTCCAGATTCCCTTGGATGTGTTTGATCCCCAAATTTAGGGGAAGGTTGACCCGAGATCCGGCTGAATCCAGGTTTATCCCAATAAAAATCGCCCCCCCTTTGCTGCTTCCTGCCCTCCAAAGAATCCAGGAGGAAAAAAAAATCCCTTTTTTTCTCCTTTTCCCTCCACTCCAGGGAGAAGAAAAGGAACAAAAAACCCGTCCAGGCTTTTTTTATCCAAACACTTTCCAAGTTAATTTCCAAAAGCTGGGAGCACTAGATAGTTTTAATTAAGCTGCTGCCTGGGGAAATCTAATTTGTGCAGCCAAAGCCTCTCGCTTTCCTTGGATAGGGATCTCACTCCTGGGAATGCTGATGGTTCCGGCAGCCATGACTCCAGGGATTTAATTTTATTCCATTTTATTCAATTTGATTCTATTTGATTCCATTTTATTTTATATTTTATGTTTTATTTCACCATGGAAATCCCGTGTTTCTCAGTTATTTCAGCCTGGCTGGGTTGTGCTGCTGGAAAGGGAAATCCAGATTTTTCCAGGGATCATCTGGAGTCCGTGTGGGAACAGCTTGTTCCCTCAAACTTCAAATCAATCCATCCCAAATTTGATTTTCCCCCTCAGCAACCACCCAGGTTTGATTCCTGATGGGAGCATGGAAAACGCTCCAGGATCACTGGAAATACCGGTGGGGTTGGGATTGGGGTTGTTCTTTCCTGATGGGACTTGCTGATTCACTGGAATTAATTAAAGTGATCCAGGAGAAGGGAAAATCCTGTCTTTGGGCAGAAATCCCACTAAAAACCCCGGCTCAGCTCTTCCCAGCCCTCGTCCTGCTGCAGCTCCAGCTTTTCCGGAGGCTGCCAAGGAAAGGGGCATTTCTGGGAATATTTTTAGCCATGGCACCTGCCCGTGGAGAGGGAAGGTGGGATTTGACTCCAGGCGGGATTCGGGAGCAGATGGAGCTCCCTGGCTGCTGACAGGGCTGGGAGGAGAAGCTTGAATTGAAATTCTGGGAGCCTCGGGTGCTTTTCCAGGCGGATTTCTCCTTCCTTTTCATGGAAGGATTGGATTCCGTTCGTTTTCCCAGCCAGGAGCCTCGGGACACAGCCACAGGAACGGGAATTGCCATCCGGGAAAATTCCTCTTCCTGTTCGCCCATTCCAAGTCCTTTTCCTTGGTGCTTTTCCCATCCAAGGAAAATGCAGGAAAACGGGGTTGAAAGTCTCCTGCTGGGATTGGTTGGAGCTTTAGAATCCCCCTTTCCATGGAGTTATTTTTGGGGGAAAACAGGAGCTCTGGGAGTCCCTAAAATCAAATTTTGAGCCTGAAATAAGTTCAAAAATCCTCAAAAACAGAACCTGAAGCAGGGCTGAGCATTCCTGCAAATTATCCGTGGCCAGGGAGAGCTGGAGACACACTCAGGAGTGATTCCTCTTCCCGGAACATCTCCCAGTCCATAAATATTCTCCAAAAAAAGCAGGACAAAGCCTGATGGATAAAAGATTGGCTGGAGGATGTGTTATGGCACTCACAGCAATCCCGTCTGGGGGAATTTATGGCACCAATAAATTCCCTGCAAAAGGAGGCTGGAGGAGCTCAATCCATCTCGGATCCGTGGCAAATTCCCAATGTTATGCTTTGCCCGTTTAAAGGGGAATTGGGATCGAGTCTTTGGGGGATTTGGAATAAAAAAAATCCCAAACCAGCCCTAAAAAAACCTCATTGAACAGCCCAGTGGTGCCACTTGCTCCGGGGTTATTCCGCTGGGATCCGTTCCCATTCCCATTCCCACAGCGCGCAGGGATGGGGTTCGGAGTGTGGGAAGATGTTGGGAAGGAGGGAATGGGGCGGTGACAGCAACAATTCCTGGTTTTAGGGCGGCAGAATTCCCCTGGGGCAGGTTTTCCACTCCCACCCCAGTGCCCGTGTGGATTTTGGGTGGGATCATCGGGAAGCTGCTGCATCCATGTGGGATCTGCCTGTCCGTGGGATCAGAGCTTTTCCCATGGTATCCTTGTGTGCCCCCCTCATGGATTCAGGGATCCCATGCTCATTTTCCAGCTGATTTTGGAATTTTACGGAAGGTTTGGGACACGGATGGGAATGGGAATGGGAATGGGAATGGGAATGGGAATGGGAATGGGAATGGGCAGGGAATGGGAATGGGAATGGGAATAGGAATGGGAATAGGAATGGGAATGGGAATGGGAATAGGAATGGGAATGGGAATAGGAATGGGAATGGGAATGGGAATGGGAATAGGAATGGGAATGGGAATGGGAATAGGAATGGGAATGGGAATAGGAATGGGAATGGGAATGGGAATAGGAATGGGAATAGGAATGGGAATGGGAATGGGAATAGGAATGGGAATGGGAATAGGAATGGGAATGGGAATGGGAATAGGAATGGGAATGGGAATGGGAATGGGAATGGGAATAGGAATGGGAATGGGAATGGGAATGGGAGTGGGAATGGGAATAGGAATGGGAATGGGAATGGGAATGGGAGTGGGAGTGGGAGTGGGAGTGGGAATGGGAATGGGAATAGGAATGAGAATGGGAATGGAAGCGGGAATGAGAACAAGAATGGAACAGAAACAGGAATGGGAATGTGAACAGAAATAGGAATAGGAATAGGAATAGGAATAGGAATAGGAATAGGAATAGGAATGGGAATGGGAATAGGAATAGGAATAGTAATAGGAATAGGAATGGGAATGGGAATGGGAATAGGAATAGGAATAGGAATAGGAATAGGAATAGGAATAGGAATAGGAAAAGGAATGGGAATGAGAATAGGAATAGGAATAGGAATAGGAATAGGAATAGGAATGGGAATGAGAATAGGAATAGGAATAGGAATAGGAATAGGAATGAGAATGGTGTTGGGAACAGGAATGGGAGTGGGAATGAGAATGGGAATGGGATAGGGGCTCCTCTGAGCTGGAACAATTCCCATTTTATGAGCAAGGAAAGGCAAACCATGGAGAGGAGGGATGAAGGATGAGGAGGAGGAAGCTCATCCCGCTGCCTTCAGGTGAATCCTGGGATGGGGCAGCAAGGTCCTCCCACTGGAATTCCAATGGAATTGGCTCCGCTGCTCCCCTTCCACCACTCCTGGAGGCCTCATTCACACTTGTCTCCTGCTCCTCTCCAGGACTCATCCCAGTGGGAATGGGATGTGGGAATTGCCACCGTGGGACGCTCCGGGGGGATGGAGCCAGGCAGGGAGGGTGGCACTGCCACCACAGCTCCTGCTGGACATCGGGATGCTCCAAGGATGATATTCCAGGGATAATGGGGAAAAGGAAGGGATGAGGGCTGGGAATTCCCACTGCTGCACGAGCTGGAGCTCCCCCACTCATGGATTTGGAGCTGACAGGAGCAGCAAGAGCTGGAGAGGGTTAAAGGAGCATCTGGAGCACCAGGGAGCTCAAAACTATGGGAAAAAAATGGGATTTATTCCAAACAACATATTCTGCAGCAATTCCAGCCCGGAGCCTGCACTGAACTTCCCGGTTCTTTATGGAGGCGACATTTGCATGGAAATGGGATTGGAGAGCGCTTTTAGGGGAGCACATTCCCAGCTGTTCCTGCTGCTGGATGACCTGGAGGGATCATCTGGGATGAGCTGCATCCGTGGGAGGTGGGATGGGATGATCCCTGCTCCTTCCCATCCCTGCCATCCCTCCCTTCCCAAACCCCCTGGAAAGCCCCAAACTCTCAGCTGATCCCCTTCCATGTATTCCAGCATCAAACTTTGATTTAATTCCGTGTTTTCCCCTCATTTTTTCCCCATTTTCTGCTCCAAAACAACCCTGGACAAGTGCTGCTCTTCTGGAGCTGCTTCCTCCCCTTCCCTCCTCATTCCCAGACCCATTTTTTTCCCTTTTCCCCTCCATTCCTGCATTTTCAGCCTTCTCCCATGGAAGTTCTGCAGTCCCAGCTTCATTCCGAGGGAATTTGGCCTTGTCCCCGTCTTGCTGAGCCATTTTTAAATCACATCCTCTCATTATTTACACTTTAGAGCCCACTGTGTTTTTCCATGTCCTCTTCCCATCGATTTTTGGGGAGGCAGGAAAGGAGCTCAACTATTCCCACAAACGAGCATTTTTTATCCGCAGCATGTTTGGGGTTTTTGTTTTTAATTTTTTTTTCTGTGTGTTTGACATTTTTAGAAAATCAATTCCTGGTGGTTGGGTTTGCTCAGACTCCGGGGCTGGAAGGAGCTGACACAAATCCGATGTTTATTCCAGGAGTATCCATCCAAACCCTTATCCCGAATTTCTCTCTGGCCAAAACATTCCCAAACTCTCCTGGCTGGGTTTTGGATGCCTGAGAGGTTGGGAAGTGCTGCTGTTATTTAAGGATAAAAGGGAGTAAAAACTGAAGGTTTTCACAGCTAAAAAGTAAAAATTAGAACAAAAATAACAATGAAAATTAAATCAGAATTGAAATGGGAATTAAAATTGGAAACAAAATCAAAATGGAAATAGGAATTTTAATAGAAATAGTAGGAATAGAAGCAGAATTAAAATCAAAATTGAGATTGGAATCAAAATTGAGATTGAAATTAAATTAAACTTGAAATCAAAGGCATTTATTTGCCTCAGATATTCCCGGTTTTCCTCTCCTGAAATTTCCTGAATCCCCAGGGGAGCAAAATCAATTTTCAAGAGTCAAGAATTCCCTAATTTATTGGTTTTCCAGCTGGGATGGATCCCGAGCACGAATCATTCCCATCCCGGTGTTTTCCAGCACAAGCAGAGGGGACATTCCATCATTAAAGCTGCTGAATGACTAATTACCATGCTGTTAATTAGCATGAGGAGGTCAGAGCTTGAGCTGGGCTCATTTTTGATGAATCCAGCAGTTCCCATTCTCCCAAAATCCCGACCTATCCCAAGGCTTCCCAGGCAAAGGGCTTTATGATTTTCCCTAATAATTCCTCCCTCTCCATTAATTACAGCTAATTAGTGCTGATTAGGGTTGGATTTATGAGCATGTGCAGTGTGGGAAGGGGTCGGGGTCACTGGAATTGTCCCCAATCCATGGGAGAGGTTTTCTGTCCCTTCCCTTGGTGAATCCATCCCCTCGTGCCCATTCCCAGCTCTTGGGGATCCCGGGAATTCCTGGGGTGGGTTCTCCCCATCACCATCCATAAAAACCAGCGGGAACTGGGCGGGAATTCTCCTTCCAACCCTTCCCAAAAAATCAGAACAGTGGTTGGGGAATCCTTTTTTGGGAATTCCAGAGGGAGAGGAGGGGTTGGAGCAGGAGCCTGGGTTGTTCTGGGCCTGGGGGGTTGCATTTCCTATGGATTTATCCTGAATTTTCCGTTCTGGGCCTGGGGGGTTGCATTTCCTATGGATTTATCCTGAATTTTCCGTTCTGGGCCTGGGGGGGGGGGGGGTTGCATTTCCTATGGATTTATCCTGAATTTTCCTCATTTTGTTGCCTCCATTTTTCCCTCCCACAGTGATGTCCCCATCCAGTCCTGGATGTGGCCACAAACTCATTCCCTGTCCAGTCATGGTGTGACAAAGACAAAAAAAAAAGAGGTAATAAAGCCAAATAATCCAAAATAAATGGAGGCCACAACCCCACAGAGCTCGGGATGCTCTTCCCAAGCCTTTCCCACAGATTTGGGGCTGTTGAGGGATCCGGGCAGGGCAGGGCCACCAGCGGGGACATCAGTGGGGACAAAGGACAGCCGGTGCTAAATAAAGTTCCATTATCCCTGGGCAGAAGGAGGGAGGGATGGGGGGAAGGAGATCGACCAGGCTGTAAATTTTCGGAATTGCCCCCAAAAAGCTTCTCCAGGGAGAAAATCCGAGGGAGTGGCCGGGCTGGCTGCAGATAATGGATTCCTTATTAATTAATAATGCGCCGTGATGGAGGCTTTTATTGATCCTTCAATACAAACCTGACCCCCCTCCATGAATAAAACATGGATGAAAAATGGGATCGGAGCGCGGAACTGGCTGAGTTACGGCCGGCGATCCCGAAATGGCTGGGATGGATTGCAGGGCTGCAGGAACTGCTAATGGGTGGCAGCCCCTGATCCCCTGGGATCCCGCAGTGCCAGTCTGGGTGTCCCCAGGGCCTGGGGACAGCTGGGTGGGGACAGCACAGCTCAGCTCATGGAAAGGATGGGAAGGAGCCTTAAAAAGCAGGATCATGTGGGAATGCACTTCCAGACTCATCTGTGGCCTGGCAGCCACCCAAGAGCCACCATTGTCCCTTCAGGGGCTCCTTAGGGATGTGCAGGAGGTGCTGGGTCCGATCCATCCATCCCTGCCCTTCTCCTGTCTTTTGTCCCTCCATCCATCCATCCATCCATCCATCCATCCATCCATCCATCCATCCATCCATCCATCCATCCATCCATCCATCCATCCATCCATCATCCATCCATGATCCATCCATCATCCATCCATCCATCCATCCATCCATCCATCATCCATCCATCCATCCATCCATCATCCATCCATCCATCCATCCATCCATCCATCCATCCATCCATCATCCATCCATCATCCATCCATCATCCATCCATCATCCATCCATCATCCATCCATCCATCCATCCATCATCCATCCATCCATCCATCCATCCATCCATCCATCCATCCATCCATCCATCATCCATCCATCATCCATCCATCATTCATCAATCATCCATCCATCCATCCATCCATCCATCCATCTATCCATCATCCATCCATCATCCATCCATCCATCATCCATCCATCCATCCATCCATCCATCCATCCATCCATCCATCCATCCATCCATCCATCCATCCATCATCCATCCATCCATCCATCCATCCATCCATCATCCATCCATCCATCCATCCATCATCCATCCATCCATCCATCCATCCATCCATCCATCCATCCATCATCCATCCATCCATCCATCCATCCATCCATCCATCATCCATCCATCCATCCATCCATCATCCATCCATCCATCCATCCATCCATCCATCCATCCATCCATCATCCATCCATCATCCATCATCCATCCATCATCCATCCATCCATCATCCATCATCCATCCATCCATCCATCCATCCATCCATCCATCCATCCATCCATCCATCCATCCATCTCTCCATCCCTTAATCCCCTTAAACCCCAGATCTGTGCCCCCAAAAAAGAACAGCTGAGCATTAAAATCCCTTTCCCGACCTTTCCTGGTATTTCCAGGAACGGAGGTGAGGACAGTTCACCTTTAACATTTAAATTCCGAAGATTTAACAACTACTCCCCGATCCTGGGGATTTTTCCCACCCTTTGAGGCAGGGATGTGCGGAATTCCTGCAGCGTGCAGGGTGGGCAGGAATTCCATCCCTCCACATAATTCATGCAAACAGGGAGAGGAGATGCAATTTCCCGAAGGGAAGAGCAAAGGAACCCTGCGGATCTGCGGCCCCGCTCTCCCCTATCTCCAAGGCTCCGTGTGCTCCTGGTCCTGCTGTGATAAAGCTCCTTTGAATCCCTTTTCAATGCCTGTCCTCCCCTCCCATTGGCTGCTGCCTTCCCGAAAATCTGCCATGAAAGGGAAAGCAAAAAAAACAAAACCAAAAAAAAACCAACAACAACAACAAAAACAACAAAAAAACCACCAAAAGACTGAGAGCTGAGCAAAAATCTGTTTGTTTGGGATTCGTGGAGCATTTTCCCGGGGAGGGAGGGGGATGTCGGCTCCGGGCTGGGAATGGGGGGTTTGGGGTCCCCTTTTCCCACAGGGAATGGGGGAATCAATAAATCCCTACAGAGTGAAGGATGAGGGATGGGACGGGATCCATGGGATGGATGGGATGGGACGGGATCCATGGAATGGGATCCGTAGGATGGGATCCATAGGATGCAATAGGATGGGATCTATGGGATGGAATGGGACCCATGGGATGGGATGGGATCCATGGGATGGGATGGGATCCAGGGGATGGGATGGGATCCATGGGATGGGATGGGATCCATGGGATGGGATGGGATCCAGGGGATGGGATGGGATCCAGGGGATGGGATGGGATCCAGGGGATGGGATGGGATCCAGGGGATCCAGGGGATCCAGGGGATGGGATGGGATGGGATGGGATGGGATGGGATGGGATGGGATGGGATGGGATGGGATGGGATGGGATGGGATGGGATGGGATGGGATGGGATGGGATGGGATGGGATGGGATGGGATGGGATGGTATCCATGGGATGGGATGGGATGGTATCCATGGGATGGGATGGGATGGGATCCATGGGATAGGATGGGATGGGATCCATGGGATGGAATGGGATGGGATCCATGAGATGGGATCCATGGGATGGGATGGGATGAGATCGATGGGATGGGATGGGATCCATGGTATAGGATGGGATGGGATCCATGGGATGGATGGGATCCATGGGATAAGATCCATGGGATGGAATGGGATGGGATCCATGAGATGGGATCCATGGGATGGGATAGGATGAGATCGATGGGATGGGATGGGATCCATGGGATGGGATAGGATGGGATCCATGGGATAGATGGGATCCATGGGATAAGATCCATGGGATGGAATGGGATGGGATCCATGAGATGGGATCCATGGGATGGGATAGGATGAGATCGATGGGATGGGATGGGATCCATGGGATGGGATAGGATGGGATCCATGGGATGGATGGGATCCATGGGATAAGATCCATGGGATGGAATGGGATGGGATCCATGGAATGAGATCCATGGGATGGGATGGGATGAGATCGATGGGATGAGATGGGATCCATGGGATAGGATAGAATCCATGGGATGGGATCCATGGGATGGGATGGGATGGGATGGGATGGGATGGGATGGGATGGGATGGGATCCATGAGATGGGATCCATGGGATGGGATGGGATCCATGGGATAGGATAGGATCCATGGGATGGGATCCATGGGATGGGATGGGATGAGATCGATGGGATGGGATCCATGGGATAGGATAGGATCCATGGGATGGGATCCATGGGATGGGATGGGATGAGATTGATGGGATGGGATGAGATCCATGGAATAGGATAGGATCCATGGGATGGGATCCATGGGATGGGATGGGATGGGGGAATTTGGGGTGGATTTTTTGCTGGACGCAAGCAGGATGTGAAATTCCCATCCAGGCCTCATCCCATCCTCGCTCCAACAATTCTCCTGGAGGAACATTTGGGGTTACTTGGAGCATTTGAATGTTTATTAGTTATAAACAGGTTGGGAATTGCATTCCCAGGATTTAATTGGCCCCTTCCTGGTGCCAGCAGATGGGAGCTGCTGCCTTTATGGCCATCCCGCTGCTGGAAAATCCCCTTTTCCTGGGAAGGGACAACGATCCGTGTCCCTCTGGAATGGCAGCTGGGACAGGAGGGGAATGAAACACTAAAAACGCCCCATAAACCCCATCCCCATCATTAATGAAGAGCTGTGATTTTCCAGTGAAAACCCTGGAATGGGGCCTGGGGGTGGCCTTGGGTTTATGAACATGCACGAGAATCCATGGATCCATAATTCTCTTCATCCTCATGGAGGAAAACTCGGCTGGATTTGTAGTTTTTAGCCCAGAAATTGATTTCTTAAATAGTTTTTCCCATTTATTTAATATTTTCAGCTCTGTGCTATCTCGAAGTTTTGGCAAATCCATGTCCTGATTTCCCATAGTTTTGAGAATAATTGTCCCAGTTTTTTGGTCCTTCAGCTCCCAAATTTTCCTCCTCTTCCTCTTTTTCCTCCTCCTCCTCTCCCACACCTTCCCAAATTCCAATGGAACAAAAACCACCACTTGGAAAAATCAGATTTTTCCTTCAAAAAACACCAACACTGCAACTCCTTGAATTCCCAGCCACTAATTCCATTAATTATGTTATGATGCAATTAAGCATTTCATTTCCTGCCTATTAGAGCCTCAATTATTAATTAATAATTACAGATCATTAACTGATAATGTTCTCTTGGCAGCTGAATTATTCATCTCCCACGACGGAGTTTTTTTTTCTTTGACATTTCTCTCTCATTTTTCCTCAGAATTTGGACCTTTCCCAGCTCTGGGAGAAGCCAAAAATTCTGGGAATCTGCATAAAAATCAGGCGGGAATCAGCTCATTCCTGGGAATCTTCCCTGATCCGTGTGGGCGGGAATTCCTCATCCCCCAGGTGGAGGTGAAGAAGTGGCTGCTCCAAGGGGTCCCCAAATCCATGAATTTTGGGAGCAGTGGGGTCATAAACCTTGGGAAAGTGAAATTTTGGAGTGTTCCAGGGCCAGGGAAAGGTGGGAGAAGAAAACCTGGAATCTTGGAGAACTCCAGGGCCATGAAAAGGTGGAGGACACTGAGAATCCTGGAGAACCCTGGGATCGGGGAAAGATGGGAGAAGGAAACTGGGAATCCTGGAGCTTTCCAGGGGCAGAAGGTGGAGACACCTGGAATTTTGGATCACTCAGGGGAAGGTGGGAGAAGGACACTTGGAATCTTGGAGAACTCTGGGATCAGGAGAAGGTGGGAGAAGGACCCCTGGAATCCTGGAGCTTTCCAGGGCAGGAGAAGTTGGAGACACCTGGAATTCTGGAGCTCTCAGGGATCTGGGGAAGGTGAGAGAAGGACACCTGGAATCCTGGAGAACTCCAAGGCCAGGAAAATGTGGGAGAGGACACCGGGAATTCTGGAGGATCAGAAAATAGCGGGAGCAGAACCCCTGGAATCCTGGAGAACTCCAAGTCCAGGAAAAGGTTGGAGAAGGACCGGGAATTCTGGAGCATTCCGGGATCAGGAAAAAGCAGAAGCAGAACCCCTGGAATCCTGGAGAAGTCCGAGGGCAGCAGGACACCCGGAACCCTTCCCATGGGATCCATCCCTGCATTCACCGGCCCCTTTTTCCTCACAGTTCCCCATTTCCCCACCCGAAATTCCCCGTTGGAATTGGAGACGCCGCTTCCCAAAGCCCAAGCAGGAAAATGTTTATTTCCAGCTGGATATTGATGGGATAAATGGGGAAAAGCCGATTTCTGGGAAAACAAAGGAACAAACTGAGCAGCTCCCGGCCTTATCAGGGCTGAGCTCTCCTTATCTGCTCCAGAATCTCCATCCCTTCCTTCCCCTCGGAATGTTTGCGGCTCCGGCTGTTGTTTGTAGGTTGTTTACAACGACGGAGGAAAATTCCATAAACAGACGGAATTTCCTGTAAAACAGACGCTGAAAAATGAAAAATCAAAAACCCCGATCGCGTTTTCCTTCTGGAAGCATCCGAAGAGGATTGGCAATGGAATATCAGGGAAGAGGAGAAAATCGGGGCACCCGTGGGCAGAATGTGGTGGGAGAGGGATGGGAATGGGGATTTCTGAGGATTCGGGATGGATTCAGCGGGATACAGGATGGATTTCAGAATTCAGGCTCATTTTGGAGGATGCAGGATGGTTTTGGGAGATTTAGGATGCTTTTTGGGGATGCAGGAGGGGTTTTGGTGATGGAGAATTGCTTTGGAGGATTTAGAACATTTTTCTTTGGGTTATGGGATGGTTTTGGAGGATTTAGGACAATTTTGGGGGATGCAGGATGGTTGTGGGAGATTTAGGATGGTTTTGGGGGATGCAGGATGGTTTGAGGAGGATTTAGGATGGTTTTTGGAGTTATAGGATGGTTTTTAGGGATGCAGGGTGGTTTTAGAGGATTTAGGATGGATTTTGGGGATGTGGGGTGGTTTTAGAGGATGTAGGATGGTTTCTGGGGATACAGAATGGTTTGAGGAGGATTTTGGATTATTTTTAGGGATGCAGGATGGTTTGAGGAGGATTTTGGATTATTTTTGAGGATGCAGGATGGTTTGAGGAGGATTTTGGATTATTTTTAGGGATGCAGGATGGTTTGAGGAGGATTTTGGATTATTTTTAGGGATGCAGGATGGTTTGAGGAGGATTTTGGATTCTTTTTGAGGATGCAGGATGGTTTGAGGAGGATTCTGTGCCTCCCCAGGATGAGTTTTGGGAGTGGGAGGGATTTTGGGAAGCCGCAGCCCCTTCCAGGCCCTCCTTGAAACCTCCTTCAAAGAGAATTCCCAAGGAACCCACGGGAGCAGCTCCAGGGACGGATTCTCCTCCTCGTTCCCCTCAGCTGCAGCCGGGCAAGTTCAGGAGCTGAAGACAAAAGAAAGGAACTTTTTTTCCCCCCTTTTTTAAAATTTAAATTAAATTTTCTGAGTCACTTCGGGCCCTTATCAGCGCTTCCCACTTCCCGAGGATCCCATTCCCTTCCCCGTCCTCTGCGAGCTCCAGCCCAGATCTGAGGAGCTCCTCACTATCAGCTCTGCCTCCTGATAAGCTCCTCTTTATCAATTCCCTTCCCCTCCCAGAGATCTCCATTTGCTCGGCTGGGTTTTCTTTTGTTCCTCCCGATTTTTAATTTATTTATTTCCCTTTAAACCGCAGATAAGGGAATTTTCCTCCTTCCTTGGCTCCCTTCCAGCCCTCCCTTCCTCCCGGCTCTGCTCCCTCCCCTCGGGCCGCGCTCCCAGCCCCGGCATCCCCTCGGGGATTGGGATTTTTGGGTGGTTTGGAGGAATTTCCCCACCTGGAGAACAACCGCGAGGGGATTTCCCCACGGTGGGAACTTCACATTTTGAGGGGTGCGGATCCCAGAGAGGTGCAGGAGGATTCCAGGGGGTGCCGAGGGAATCAGGAGAATTCCAGGGAATGCAGAGGGAATCAGGATTCGGGGGGGTGCAGAGGGAATCAGGAGAATTCCAGGGGGTGCAGAGGGAGTCATAGAGGGGTCAGGGGACACCTTGGGGGACAGGGGACACCCAGCGGGACAGGGGACAGAGGGCACCCAGGGGACAGGGGACACCTGGGGGACAGGGGACACCACAGAGGGGTCAGGGGACACCCAGGGGGACAGGGGACACCATAGAGGGGTCAGGGGACACCATAGAGGGGACAGGGGACACCTTGGGGGACAGGGGACACCCAGGGGGACAGGGGACTACATAGTGGGGTCAGGGGACACCATAGAGGGAACAGAGGGCACCATGGGGTCAGGGATCACCTGAGGGAGTCAAGGGACACTCATGGGGACAGGGCACACTATACAGGGGACAGGGGACACCCATGGGGACAGGGGATACATTGGGGACAGGGGACAGACACCCAGGGGGACAGGGGACACCATAGAGGGGTCAGGGGACACCCAGGGGGACAGGGGACACCATAGAGGGGTCAGGGGACACCCAGGGGGACAGGGGACACCATAGAGGGGTCAGGGGACACCCAGGGGGACAGGGGACACCATAGAGGGGTCAGGGGACACCCAGGGGGACAGGGGACACCATAGAGGGGTCAGGGGACACCCAGGGGGACAGGGGACACCATAGAGGTGTCAGGGGACACCCATGGGGACAGGGGACACCCAGGGGGACAGGGGACACCATACAGGGGACAGGGGACACCTGGGGGACAGGGGACACCATAGAGGGGTCAGGGGACACATGGGGGGACAGGGGACACCATAGAGGGGACAGGGGACACCATAGAGGGGTCAGGGGACACCATAGAGGGGTCAGGGGACACCATAGAGGGGACAGGGGACACCATAGAGGGGTCAGGGGACACATGGGGGGACAGGGGACAGACACCCAGGGGGACAGGGGACACCATAAAGGAGTTTGGATGGGAATTGTTGCCATGGAAACGCATCCCATCCTTTTTGACCGCCAGTGCCGAGTTGGGAGATCCAGCAGGAGCAGGGTGGCTCATAAACCGGGAAAAATCCGGGAAAACTGGGATAAAAACCCCTGGCACGGGGGCCTGCTGCTCCCTGGATGTGCCAAGCCCTGGGAGCATCCTGGGGGCTCTCCCTGCAGCCCACCCGGGATATTCCTCATTTTTCCAGCTGCCTGGCTTTGAACCTCCCTGACCCCGAATTCCGGCTGGGACCAGCCCTGGCTGTGACATTTCTGGGAGGAAAAGGTTGTTCTGGAGCGGATCTGAGGGCAGAGTTAAAGCAGCCTGGAAATGATAAAAAAAACCCCCGAATTTTCCAGCAAAATCTTCCCGAGTCTTTTCTTCTTTCTCTCTTTTTTTTTTCCCTTTCCCTGCTCACAGGCGGATTTTAAGGTCGCGGAGCCACCTGGCTCTGCCTTATCCAATCATTCCCACAATAAATTCCTTCCCCTGATAAGGAATCAAATGCCAGGGCAGGGACAGGAGGATTTGGACGGGTTTTTTGGGAAGCAGCGGGAGCTGAGCTCTCCCTGGGAATGCCAGGGAATGCCAGGGAAGGGAAGGGAAGGGAAGGGAAGGGAAGGGAAGGGAAGGGAAGGGAAGGGAAGGGAAGGGAAGGGAAGGGAAGGGAAGGGAAGGGAAGGGAAGGGAAGGGAAGGGAAGGGAAGGGAAGGGAAGGGAAGGGAAGGGAAGGGAAGGGAAGGGAAGGGAAGGGAAGGGAAGGGAAGGGAAGGGAAGGGAAGGGAAGGGAAGGGAAGGGAAGGGAAGGGAAGGGAAGGGAAGGGAAGGGAAGGGAAGGGAAGGGAAGGGAAGGGAAGGGAAGGGAAGGGAAGGGAAGGGAAGGGAAGGGAAGGGAAGGGAAGGGAAGGGAAGGGAAGGGAAGGGAAGGGAAGGGAAGGGAAGGGAAGGGAAGGGAAGGGAAGGGAAGGGAAGGGAAGGGAGGTGGGGAAGAGTTTTTTGCTCCAGGAGTTTTCCAGGCTGGCGTTCCTGCCGTTCCCCCCAGGAATCGGCACTCATGAATTTATGAGGAGCACGCGGCTGCTGCGTTTGCCGGGATGCGAATCCCGAGCAGAATGCAAATTATGGGATGGGAGGGAGGGAAAACAACCCTGGGTGTGTGGAACTGAATTTTCCGTAGTTTAGAAAAAGCCCAGATGTGCCCAAAATCCAAAAGTTTCCATAAAACAACACAGGGATGGAGGAATTGGGTGTCACAGATTCCAGGGGTTGAGGGGTGCCCCAAATATCCCTGGAGTGTCTGCTGGGAAAGGGAAATATGGGAGAAAACCTCTGGATGCTGGCTTTTAGTTGTGGCGCTCCAAGTGGGAATTTTGGCAGGGAATTTGGTGTTTAAAATTAGGATTGTGGCTGTTAATTGTGAGGGATTGTGACAGGGAATTGTGGCAGGGAATAGTGGCAAGAATTGTGACAGGAATTGTGGCAGGGAATTGTGACTGGGAATTGTGACTGGGAAGTGTGACAGGAATTGTGAAGGAATTGCGACTGGGAATTGTGACAGGGAATTGTGGCAGGGAATTGTGACAGAATTGTGGCAGGAATTGTAACTGGGAATTGTGACAGGGAATTGTGACTGGGAATTGTGACAGAATTGTGGCAGGAATTGTGACTGGGAATTGTGACTGGGAATTGTGACAGGGAATTGTGGTAGGAATTGTGACAGGGATTGTGGCAGGGAATTGTGACTGGGAATTGTGACTGGGAAGTGTGACAGGGAATTGTGACAGGGAATTGTGACCAGGAATTGTGCCAGGGAATTGTCACAGGCAGGTTTGGGTGGCTCTGGGGGAAGGAAATGCGGGAGCTGCTGGGGCTGAACGGAGCCTCCTCGGTGCCGGAATTCTCATCCCAAATCTCCTCATTAACAGTCGGGATTAGCAGCTGCCGGGGTTGGGGCTGAGCCATCTCCTCACGGCAGCCGGGCCGTGCTCAGCATCCCGAGCAGCTTCCCACAATCCCGGGAAAATGGATTCCAGAATTCAACAACCCGAAGGACCCCTTGGATGGAGCTGTCCCTTGCTCTTGGAGAGGATTTCTTGGTGCAGTTCCTGCTCATAAATCCTGGGATTTGGGTTTGGGATGTGGATCCCAGGGTCAGGATCTTATTCCTGGTGCTGCAGGGATGTTCCCCTCTCCAGAGCCATTCCCATCTCTCTTCTGGAGGCTGTTGGCGTGTCCAGGGAATGCCCAGCTGTGGCACAGCTGGGACCCCACGGACTTGGAGGCTTTTCCAACCCCAATATTCCATGATTCACCCAAACCAGCCCCTTACCAATCCTCCAAACTTCCCATGGGAACGCAGCCAAAAATTCTGCCGTAGGCTCCTGGGAATGTCAGTCCATCCCAGGAGAGCCAAACATTCCTGAAAACACCGGGATTTGATTCCTGAAAAGGAGTTTAATGCTGGCCCGAGCTGAGCCACGGCATTTTCCGCTCCATTGCTCCCATCGATATCCTTGTCTGGGAATAAAGGCTCCAAATCCCGATCGATACCAGCGCAACTCCCCGGCCAGGTTTGATCCATCCCGGGAATGCTGCGAGGGGAGCAATCCCTGGAATCAGGGATGGGGGTGGGGGGGGTTTAAAATAAATAATTTGGGATTTCAGGCCAAGCTGGTGAGGCAGAGCCACCCCACATTCCCAAAAAAATCCCCATCAAAGCCACATCAAATAAATACTGTTCCCTGTCATTCCCAGAGGTTTCCGGCAGCTCCGGAGCCACCGCTCTTGTACCTCCTAATGCTCCCCGACATTTAATTAACTCCAACAACTGCCTGGAACCCTCTGGAGG
The DNA here is from genome assembly GCF_048771995.1 of Taeniopygia guttata. Classification (NCBI taxonomy): domain Eukaryota; kingdom Metazoa; phylum Chordata; class Aves; order Passeriformes; family Estrildidae; genus Taeniopygia; species Taeniopygia guttata. The sequence goes on along the minus strand of NC_133047.1, from coordinate 1,635,073 downwards.
AAGGGAGGGCTCCTGCTCCGAGCCGCCGGGCTGCGGGGAATCCAAGAATCCCTTTTCCCAATATTCCATTATTTCCCCCTTTCTCTGTGTGTCCCATTGTTTCCCCTTTTCCCGGTATCCCGCTGTTTTCCCCTTTTCCCGGGATTCCACCACGAGCAATTTTCACTCCAGGCAGTTTTCGTGGCTCTCTCATCGCCCCCGTTCCCTTCCCATCTCCAAACATTTATCCTGGAGTTTCATTCTGCCAGCAAATAAATGCTCCCACCTCCTCTCTTCTCTCACCTTGTCTCCCAAATTAATCTCCGGAAATAATTGGGAAGCGGAGGAAGGAGCTGGAGCTGGGGAGGCGGGAGCAGCAAAACAAAGAGCTTTATTTAAATCCTTTCTTTTTGTGGAGTTTCACCCAGAATTTCAACATTCCCACCCTTCTCCTGGGTCTCTTCCTTCTCCTGGGTCCCATCCTGCTGCTGGATCCCACTTTTCTCCTGGATCCCATCCTGCTGATGGATCCCATGCTACCCCTGGATCCCATTTTCCCCAAAACAGGCCAAGTTTGGAGCACGGGGAGAACAATCCAAGGATTTGGTCCTTTTATGGCTTTGCAGGGAGCCGGGGGCTGTGGAGTGACTGAGGGTGGATCTTCCATGAGGTGTCAAAAGAGCGGGAGAGGGAGAGGGAACGATGGATGGATGGATGGATGATGGATGATGGATGGATGGATGGATGGATGAGGGATGGATGGATGATGGATGGATGGATGGATGGATGGATGGATGGATGATGGATGGATGGATGATGGATGATGGATGGATGATGGATGGATGGATGGATGGATGGATGGATGATGGATGGATGGATGATGGATGATGGATGGATGGATGGATGGATGATGGATGGATGGATGGATGGATGGATGGATGGATGGATGATGGATGATGGATGGATGGATGGATGGAGAGATGGATGATGAATGGATAATGGATGGATGGATGAATGATGGATGGATGGATGGATGATGGATGGATGGATGGATGATGGATGGATGGATGGATGGATGATGGATGGATGGATGATGGATGGATGATGGATGGATGGATGAATGATGGATGGATGGATGGATGATGGATGGATGGATGATGGATGGATGGATGGAGGGATGGATGATGAATGGATAATGGATGGATGGATGAATGATGGATGGATGGATGATGGATGGATGGATGGATGATGGATGGATGGATGGATGGATGGATGGATGGATGGATGGATGGATGGATTGATGGATGGATGATGGATGGATGATGGATGGATGGAGGGATAGATGTGGATGGATGGATGGATGATGGATGATGGATGGATGGATGGATGGATGGATGGATGGATGATGGATGGATGGATGGATTGATGGATGAGGGATGGATGATGGATGGATGGATGATGGATGGATGGATGGATGGATGATGGATGATTGATAGATGGATGGATGGATGATGGATGAATGATGGATGGATGGATGATGGATGGATGGATGGATGATGGATGGATGGATGGATGGATGGATGGATGGATGGATGGATTGATGGATGGATGATGGATGGATGATGGATGGATGGAGGGATAGATGTGGATGGATGGATGGATGATGGATGATGGATGGATGGATGGATGGATGGATGATGGATGGATGGATGGATGGATGATGGATGGATGGATGGATGGATGGATGGATGGATGGATGGATGATGGATGGATGGATGGATTGATGGATGAGGGATGGATGATGGATGGATGGATGATGGATGGATGGATGGATGGATGATGGATGATTGATAGATGGATGGATGGATGATGGATGGATGGATGATGGATGGATGATGGATGGATGGATGGATGGGTGATGGATGGAGGGATGGATGATGGATGAGGGATGGATGATGGATGGATGGGTGATGGATGGAGGGATGGATGGATGGATGGATGGATGGATGGATGGATGGATGATGGATGAGGGATGGATGATGGATGGATGGATGATGGATGGATGGATGGAGGGATGGATGGATGGATGATGGATGATGGATGATTGATAGATGGATGATGGATGCATGGATGGATGGATGGATGGATGGATGGATGGATGGATGATGGATGCATGGATGGATGGATGGATTGATGGATGGATTGATGGATGGATGGAGGGAATCTCAGATCAAGGAGCTGAAACCCTCTGGAGCCAGGCTGGGAGAGCTGGGAATGCTCACCTGGAGAGGAGAAGGCTCCAAGGAGAGCTCAGAGTCCTTGCCAGGGCCTGAAGGGGCTCCAGGAGAGCTGGAGAGGGACTGGGGACAAGGGATGGAGGGACGGGACAAGGGAATGGCTCCCATTGCCAGAGGGCAGGGATGGATGGGAAAATGGGAATTGGGAATTCCCAACTCTGAGGGTGAGGAGGGGCTGGGCTGGAATTCCCAGAGGAGCTTTGGCTGCCCCAGGTCAGATGGGGTTTGGAGCAACCTGGGACAGTGGGAGGAGTCACTGGATGGATTTAAGGACCTTTCCCACCCAATCCATTCCCACAGCTCTGCTCCTGCTCCCAAACTTTTTCCCGTTCCCTCTTTCCCACTCAGAGCTCTGGGTCCAGGAGCTAAAGAGGAGCAAAATGTTCCTGAGGGAATCTGAGGAGAAAAAGCCAGGAGAAAGGATGGATAAAACCCTGGGAGCATTTGGGTTTTCCGATGGGATTTAAACCCAGATTCCCCTCTGGATGGAAATCCCACAGGAACAACGCCATGGGATGGGCTGAGCTGACCCAATCCATGCCCTGCCCCAAATCCGTGCTCTCAGCCTGCAGGAAGGCGTGGGCAGGGTTTGGTTGGGGCTTTGGAGGTTTGCCCCAGGTTTTTGGAGCGTTTGTTTTCCCCGTTCCCCTTGGCTTGGCAGGATTCCAATCCTTCCCACCTCAATAAAAGCCGCGCGCCGGGCTCCGGGTGTTTTGCTGGAATGACCTTTTCCACACGCACAAAACCCAAAGCTTTCCTTGCGTTCGGAGGGGGAGAGACTAAAGCTGGGTTTGATGAAAAACAAAGCCTCCGACTCCACGGGTGAGATCCCTCTGTACCAAAAAAATGGGAATCGTGAGGGTTTTTAACTGCGCAGAATTACACCAGGATAATTTGCATTAACACCGGGATATTTTTGGGGGATGGGGCAGAGCTGAGCTGAGCTCCTCCTCGGTGACCCCAGGATTCTCAGGGACATCCCAGGACCACTTTGGGAGGATATTTGGGATATTCCAGCCTGAATCCAGGAGAACACAACCTGCCTGTTTTCCATCCCCACCTCCCAGTCTCCACAGGGCAGCCTGGGGATAAATAATCCTTCTGGAACCTGCTGGAATCCATGGAAGCTCCTCGTGTCCTGGTGCTTCCATCCTGTTTATTAGCACATTGTTGAGGTTCATTAATCGAGTGTAAAACTGTAATTAAAAATAATCCCCTTCTCTTGAAAGGAAAAAAAAAGACTACATGGAAGGAGGGGAAATAAACACGGAGCCTGAATGGGCTTTAATTGCAGCTGTGGGAACACCGCGGCAAAACAATTTGCTGGGTTTGTTTTTCCTCCTGCAGAGATGAGCCAGGAAAAGCTGGGGAAGAGCCCAGCCCCAGGGAGAAAGCTGCAAACATCCCCATCCCAGCTGGAATCTGTCTTTTCCCAACAATCCCGAGCCTGGCTGATCCCTGCTCGCTCCGGAGTGCAGCAGGGTTGGGGTTTCTCTGATTTATCTCCCTGGGTGAGGATTTCATTTCAAGCTGGAGGATGCTCCAAGCAAAGCCAGGCCTGCTCCAGCCTTAATTGGGCCATATTTCAATCCCAGTTCATCTGTTCCGTGTGGATTCCTTGTCCTGGCTCCATAAAGTTTTATTAAGTGATATATCAAGGAATACGCACGGAGAGGCTCGGCCCTGCTCACGGGTGGAGGAAATGAGGGAGGTGGTGGTGCCTGACTGCTCCGGGCACTCCGAGAACCCTCCCTGCTGCTGGGAACCGCTGGGAATGGCATCCCCAGGGAAAAACATCATCGGGAGGGGGTTTAGGAAAATAGGGGAGAGCCAGGGTGAGTCCATGGACATCACATCCCACCAGGCTTTTCATGGCTGCTTGGATGTTGTCTGTGGGTAATTCAGGACTTGGGGGATTCCAAGGCTGGAGGAGGAGTGGGATGTCCTGATGGGAACCAGGAGCGGGATGTCCTGGGATAATGGGAACCGGGAGGAGCAGTCCTGGGATCATGGGAATCAGGAGGAGCGGGAAGTCCTGATGGGAGCCAGGAAGATCAGGATGTCCTGATGGGAACCAGGAGGAGCGGGATGTCCTGATGGGAGCTGGGAGGATTGGGATGTCCTGGGATGATGGGAACCAGGAGGAGCGGGATGTCCTGATGGGAACCAGGAGGAGCGGGATGTCCTGATGGGAGCTGGGAGGATTGGGATGTCCTGGGATGATGGGAACCAGGAGGAGCGGGATGTCCTGATGGGAACCAGGAGAAACAGGATGTCCTGATGGGAGCTGGGAGGATTGGGATGTCCTGAAATGATGGGAACAGGGAGGAGCGGGATGTCCTGGGATGATGGGAGCCGGGAGGAGCAGGATGTCCTGATGGGAGCCAGGAGTGGGATGTCCTGATGGGATCTGGGAGGATTGGGATGTCCTGAAATGATGGGAACAGGGAGGAGCGGGGTGTCCTGGGGTGATGGGAGCCCATAGTGGGATGTCCTGGGATGATGGGAACCAGGAGAAGTGGGATGTCCTGATGGGAGCTGGGAGCATTGGGATGTCCTGGGATGACAGGAGCCAGGAGGATTGGGATGTCCTGGGATGACAGGAGCCAGGAGGATTGGGATGTCCTGGGATGATGGGAGCCAGGAGGAGCGGGATGTGCTGGGATGATGGAAATCGGGAGGAGCAGGATGTCCTGGGACAGTTCCAAGGCTGGAGGAGGAATGGGCTATCCTGGGAGGATGGGAGCCAGGAAGATCAGGGTGTCCTGATCGGAGTGAGGAGGATTGGGATATCCTGGGATGATGCCATCACACAGGAGCCAGGGACTCCCTTTCCTGGCCTCTCCCTGCCCTCCATGTGCTTTTCCCACACCTTTTTCCTGCTCTGCTCTTCTCTGCTCTCTGCCAGCCAAGGTTATTTTGGAAAGCCGTGGAATTACCCCTCATTATCTGCACTCAGCCATGTGTCCCACACCAGCAGCTGATAACGGGCAGTGTTTAAGCCCATTGCTGCTGGAGATAAAGGATTCCCCAGAATCTCCATTCTGACAGCAAAAGGAAAAAAGGAAATTATTTTTAAAAAAGAAAAAAATGCCCTTGGAAAGGGCTGGGCCTCTCCCTGATTCCCGTTTCAGATTAGGATGTCGGGAATGCTGCAGGAGATCCGTGAGGCCGCTGTTTGATATTCCAGGCCGGCAGCGGATGGTTCCTGAGGAGCCGCCTCGGTGTCCTTGAGGAGAGCTCTGTGAAATGCCGGAGCCGCGGCCTTTCCCCGTGCTCGGAAGAGCAGCAGGGCTGGGAGCGGGAACGCCACTCCAGAGGGGCTTCCTCAGGGACAGCGAGGAGATGGGACAGGCTGGGGGGATAAAACCCACTGGGGCTGGAGTGGCTGCAGGGCAGAGCAGCGAGAAGAGGGAGCTGAGTAACAGGAGGTGACAAAAAAGAATTCTGGAGACCAGGAGGTGACAGAAAAGTGGCCTGTAGACCAGGAGGTGGTGGAAAAGTGGCCTGAGGGCCAGGAGGTGACAGAAATGTGGGCTGAAGACCAGGAGATGACAAAAAAGAGTTCTGGAGACCAGGAGGTGACGGAAAAGTGGCCTGAGGGCCAGGAGGTGACAGAAATGTGGGCTGAGGGCCAGGAGGTAGTGGAAAAGTGGCCTGAGGGCCAGGAGGTGACAGAAATATGGGCTGAAGACGAGGACGTGACAAAAAAGAATTCTGGAGACCAGGAGGTGACAGAAATGTGGCCTGAGGGCCAGGAGGTGGTGGAAAAGTGGCCTGAGGGCCAGGAGGTGACAAAAAAGAGGCCTGGAGACCAGGAGGTGACAATTCCTTTGTGAAAAGAAGGAGGAGAAATGAAAATTGGTGCTTCATGCAAGCTTCAAAAACTCACCAAGGTTCAAAAACTCACCAAGGTTCAAAAACTCATCAAGGGTCAAAAACTCCTTGAAAGTCACAAGGAGAAGTGGATGCAGAGAGGCTGGAAGTTGGAAACGCGGGATTCCTGTGCTGGAAGCGCGGGAAGGAGGGAGCAGGCGGCTCTGCCGAGCCCTGGCACCATCAGGATGATCCCAACGGCTCCTCCTGGAAACCTTCAGTGTTGTCGCCGCAGCCACCGTGGAGAGATCTTGGCGCACATTAATGGCCCTTGATTTAACTCGAGTTCACGTTAGATCTCCATGTTGATTGCTGGAGTTAATTACGGAGTTAATTACCAGCTAATAACTTTGTTGCTAATGGCTGTGACGGATTTTTGGCAGAGCTGTCAGGAGGGTCTCCTGGGCAGGATCCTTGGTAGGAGCTGGAGAACAATTCCAATGTTTTTTTTTCGTTTGATGAACAGTAAATTATCTTGATATCTCCCACTCTTGTGCTCGCTCATTATCTGTGGGTAATTAGGAGTGAAGAGCTGCTGATAGGGGATGGCAGCAATTTGATTTTTGATGTCACAGATTGGGGTTTGTCCCCTATCTCCTGCTTCCATTCCTTTGCTGTATTCCCAGCCCTTCTACACCTCCACAGGAGCCATCCCAAAATCTCTGCCTCCAATTCTGGGAGAATCCCAGAGCTCCTCAGGCCCTGTGGGAAATCTGCCGTGATTTCCCAGGAGCAGCTCTGCCTTTTGCCAGTGGGTTCTGTCCCCCCTCCTGGAACTCCTCAAGCACTTCCCTCTCCCATCACAAACTGGGATAAACTGGGATAAAAACTGTGCCTGAGCACGGCCGAGAGCCACCGGGATGGGTGGGGATTTGTCACTATTGGACATGAAATGAGTACACAGAAACTTGGGAAGTTCAAAAGAGAAAACGACCCCATTTTATTCCAACATCTGGTACTTATAGAATTCCAACGGTGACCGTGGATTGGAGGATGGAATTAACACCTCTCCAACCACACTGGTCCAAAGATCAATCATTTCTGTCCACCCACAGAGAAATATGTAAACTATTCTATTTATACATGAAATGGTGTGGGAACTCTGACTCTCAAATATGTAAACATGATCAGAAGGCTGAAGAAGTTTCATGAGAACTTTAAAACTTTCAAAAGAACTATAAAAGAAAACTTAACACTTTTAAAAATCAGGGCAATAGGGACTCCCAGGCAGCAGCCGGAGCCGGGGGAAGGAGGCTTTGGAGATGATCAGGAACCAGAGGAAAGAGCAGTGCGAGGTCCCTCAGCTCCAAAGCCAAGGCAAGTGACACATCTGCAAGCAGGGACAATGCACACTTTGTCCCTGCCAGCTGAGCCGGAGCTTTGGAGCCCTCAAAGCCCTTTTTCCACCTCCCAGCCACATTCCTGAGGTTTGCCAGCTCCCAGCGATCTGCTGGGATTGGTGGCACTCCTGGGGTTCTCCTGCTCTCGCAGCTCCTAGCTCCAAACACGATGGTGCCAGGAAGACCCGAGCCAAGGCTTTGTCACCTCCCTCAGCAGATGTATGGGAGCATTCCAGGGAGCCCAGAAGCTCCTGCCTGGCAGCTCTTCCCAGCCCTTCCCAGCTCCCAGCGCTCCTGTGGAGCTGGAGATAAAGCTGGGGACAGGGAGAACCACGGCACCAGCTCGGGGACAAAACATCCCTGAGAAAAATCAGTGTCACTGCCACACCCTGAAGTGTCACAGGGGCTTGGCTCGTGTCCTGCTCCTGCTGGGAGATTGGAGAATCCCAAAATCCTGCAATAGTTTGGGTGGGAAACAACCTCAGACATCAGCCAGTGCCACCCCTGCCATGCCCAGGGACACCTCCCACTGTCCCAGCTTATCCCAGCCTGGCCTTGGGCACTGCCAGGGATCCAGGGGCAGCCACAGCTCCTCTGGGAATTCCAGCCCAGCCCCTCCCCACCCTCATTCCTTCCCAATATCCCACCCAAATCTCCTTTTTCCCAGTGGGAGCCATTCCCTGTGTCCCGTCCCTCCATCCCTTGTCCCCAGTCCCTCTCCAGCTCTCCTGGAGCCCCTCTAGGTCCTGGCAGGAGCTCTGAGCTCTCCCTGGAACCTTCTTCTCTCCAGGTGAGCATTCCCAGCTCTCCCAGCTTTTGCAGCCACCCTCCACCCCCGCAATCCCTCGGCAGAGCTCTCCTGGCACCAACCCCTGGCTCGGGAAAGCTGCTCCCAACCCCTCCTCACCAGCGAGGTGCCACCTCAGGGAAAAACCTGGGATCTGAGGGAGGCAGAGGGAAAACTCCCAGCCCTGGCATCCCTGCCAGCTGGGAGGTGTTGGGAGGGGTGGAGTGACGGGCATGGATGGCAGGATTGGCTTCCCTTTCCCGGAGCAAAACATGGGAGTGAGATCCCAGCCTGGAGCTGATTCCATGGAGGAGATGGCCAAGCCTGGGAGATCCCGGTGCCAGGGCGGCTGCAGCTGCTTTGGAGAGGTAAATCCCATCCCAAATAGCTCTGGAACGGGGTGGGATGGGGGCTGAGGGATTTCCACCACTTTTTTGGCCATAACTCACTGATTTCCCTGCGCTGGAAAACCAGAACCCCTTCCCCAACACCCTTTGAGCTCCTCACAGGAGCTGCCAAGGCCAGGAGGGATCAATTCCAAGGAGGAATTGTTTTCAGGGAGGGAACAATTCCAAGGAGGAATTGTTTTCAAGGAGGGAACAATTCCATGCTGGGAGGATGGATAGGCAGGAAAACCCTTCCAGAACCACGAGTGAGGGGTGGGAATTCACATCCTGGATGAGGTGGAAGCCTCAAAACTCTCCAACAAATGGAGCAGGTGGAGTGGGGTCTTGCTGGGCACGGATTTATCCAGCAGGATGGATAAGCCAAGGCTCTGGAGCAGCCCCTGACCCCGTCTACATGAGTAATTCCATGGATTGCTGTTGTCTGGATGCATCGGGAAATAATGATCTTGGAATCAATAAACACTCACAATTCTACCCCACAAATGCCATGAACTCATCCCTAAAAAACAAGAAAACACCTTCAGAACCCACTCCAGGTTTTTGTGAGCATCCCCACATTGAGCTTTCCTGGAAATCCAGTGCAGGGGCAGGTCCTGGCACCTGAAAATTCCTTTTTTTTGGTTTTTTTTTTTTTCCCCAGGTTCTTTTCAGGCTGCTGCAGGATTTGAGCTCCCGCGGCTGAATGGATGCAGCTGCAATCAGCCTGCGGTGAATGATGCTCCAAATTGCAGCTCCTGGGATGCCGGCGGGGGGAGAGCAGAGCCGGGAGCAGGTGACGGTGTTTGAATGTCACTTAAAGTTCATTTTCATTATTTTAATTGTCACCGGCAAAATCTCCCCATCCAGGCCTGATTATGCTGGGAGAGAAAAATCAGGACTTAAATCCCAATCAATCAGAGCTGGAAGCGCTGCTGCAGCGCAGAGAGTGGGGCCTGAGCTGTGATTAAAGCGAAGCTTTGGTGATCCAGGAATGTGCGGGATTAGCCAAAACTCCGGGATGAGTTTTCCCAAGGATCGGGTACCATGGACAGCTCATTCCCGGCTCTGTCCCTGCTCTCCGCAGGGAAAAGGGGAAGGTTTGGGAAGCCGGGGGGGACAGGGAGCGTTATCAGATGGAGTTATCAGATTGATTTATCGGCTGGAATTATCAGATGGAGTTATCAGCTGGAGTTCTCAACTGGAATTATCAGATGGAGTTATCAGATGGAATTATCAAGTGGAATTATGAGATGGAGTTATTAGATGGAGTTATCAGATGGAGTTATCAACTGGAATTATCAGCTGGAATTATCAGATAGAATTATCATCTGGAGTTACCAGATGGAATTATCAACTAGAGTTATCAACTGGAATTATCAGCTGGAATTATCAGTGGAGTTATCAACTGGAATTATCAGCTGGAATTATCAGTGGAGTTATCAGCTGGAATTCCAGCCCGCAGCTCCACAGCCACCAAGAGCAGAAGGACCTGGAGCTGCTGGAGCAATCCAGAGGAGAACTCGGAGCTGCTCCAGGGCTGGAGCCCCTCTGGATTCTGGGAGAACTGGGAATGTTCAGCTGGAGAAGGGAAGGATCCATGGAGAGCTCAGAGCCCCTCTCAGGGGCTCCGGGAGAACGGCGGAGGGATTTGGGATAAGGGATGGAGGGACAGGACTCAAGGAATGGATTCCGACTGGAAAATGGGAGATTTGATGGGATTTTGGAAAGGAATTCCTGGCTGGGAGGGGTTGGGATGGAATTCCCAGAGGAGCTGTGGATCCCTGGAAGTGTCCAAAGAAAGGTGGGAAAGGATCCAAGGAAATCTTGGAGCCCCTTCCAGAGCCTGGAGGGGTTCCAGGAGAGCTGGAGAGGATTTGGGATAAGGGATGGGACACAGGGAATGGATTTAAACTGGGAGAGGGGAGATTTGATGGGATTTTGGGAAGGAATTCCTGATTGGAATTCCCAGAGAAGCTCCAGGGAAACCTCAGAGCCCCTTCCAGAGGCTGAGGGGACTCTAAAGGAGCTGGAGAGTATTTGGGATAAGGGATGGAGGGATGGGACACAGGGAATGGATTTATACTGGGAGAGGGGATATTTTATGGGATTTTGGGAAGGAATTCTCGGCTGACAGGGGCTGGGATGGAATTCCCAGAGGAGCTGTGGCTGCCCCCGGATCCCTGGCAGTGCCCAAGGCCAGGCTGGATCCATCCAGTCCAGTGGAAGGTTCCAGAGCTGGAACTGGATGGGATTTAAATCCCATCATTCCAAACCATTCCGGGATTCCGGAATCCCACCAGGCAGAGCCAGATCCTGCTCCTTTAACGCCAGCAATTAAGGGGAGAAAAAACCAAAAGCTGCTTCAAAAAGGGCTGCAAAGTGGAAGCTCCTTCCAAACAAACCAATTTGAGGAAGATGGAGCCAGTGGGATCCAGCAATAATTTAATAACCAGCTCAGAAAAACAACAATGAATTTAAGAGCATTTTTTTGTTGTTGTTGTTTGTTTGGTTTTTTTGTTGGTTTTTTTTTTTAGTTGTTTGTTGGGTTTGTTATTTTTCTCTAAGAGAGAAACATCAACTCCGCGGGGAAATAAATGGAATAAATGGAGCCCAATCTACACAAACATTTGTTTTGTTATCTCTGGAAAATCAATAAACACGGGGCAATTATGGCCTCGATGAATCCCCCAACTTCGGATTCTCTCTCCAGGCTTCCTGTTCGATGGGAATTCATTACATTTCCCTTTCTTCATCCAGATAAATTTGCCCGGTTTTCCCCCCTTTTTCAAGCCCAAGTCGGGTTTTTTTCCTTGAAATGTTTCATTTTTCTTTCCCTGCATTGTGGAGGGAGAGGGAAGCTCGTCTCAGCTCTGATCTAATCCAATTAAACGTAATTTAATTGCTGGGCAGCCTCAGATTCGTCAAGAATTTCAGCAGCAAATAAATCAGAATAAAAAGCTTGGCCTGGCATGGATCTTCCTGGTTTCTAGCTAAAATCTCCCATTTTGGGTTTCAGCAGCTCGGCCAAGCCCGGCTTTACAAAAACCGCCCTTATTCCTTCTCCCTCCCTTGATTTTGGAGCGATCTGGATCAGATCCAGGGAGGGAGGTGGATCCCAAATTCTCCTCTGGCCCTTGTCCTGCCTGCAGAACCTTTGGGATGCTCCAACCTTTGGGATGCTCCAACCTTTGGGATGCTCCAACCTTTGGGATACTCCAACCTTTGGGATGCTCCAACCTTTGGGATGCTCCAACCTTTGGGATACTCTTCCCTACTTTCTGCTGGAGCCATTCCCTTCCCTGCCCCAAAATCTGGGAATTCCCCGCGGAGCCAACAACAGCCTCACCCAGCCTTGCCAAAGCACAGAAATAAATGGGGGGCAATTATTGGCCAATTTTCAGCCAGAGGTGCCCAATTATCAATTTTTAACCAAATTAACGATTTTTAATGAAGGAAAACCACATTCCCAGCCCAATGGAGAAGCCACTTCCGAGGGAATTCTGCTGCACACGGAGATTTTACCTCTTCCCACAACACTTTCCATTTTCACTCCAGGTTTTTGTTCCACTTTTATTTTTCCATGTTTCTGGGTTTGTGTTTTGTTTTTTTTTTTTTTTTAGGTTAAGATTTTCCCATGGAAACGTCTTTGGAAACACTGCTTTTCCAACCTTCTGGAGGAACCTCTGGAGCACCGGGAGAGAGCCTGGTCTGCTCAGGAGGCTGGAATTTATTTGGGATTTTTGGGAAGCTTGGGAGGATCATTCTGTGTCCCCTCATCCTGTTGCTGTCCCCTGGGAGCTGAGCCCAACCCCTCCTGTCAGGGACTTGTGGAGAGCCACCAAATCCTCACTGATCCCCTTTTTTTATTCCAGCATCTCCTCATCCCGGCCACACTCTAAGCTTCCAGGATGCAGAAATCAGACCAAAAAAACCAAAAAAAGGTAAAATGGGCGGGGAAAAAAAAGTCAAAATTAAAGAAAAGAACAATCCTGAAGGCAGGGAACGGTTCCCACTCTCGCTGAGGGTTTGGAGCCGCTCCCTCGCCACTTCCCCCAGGGATTGCCGCTTTTTCCCCGGAATTAGCAGCCAAGTGTGAGCGCTGCGAGGAGCCAAGAGTTTCCCTCGGATCCCACTCGGGCTTTTCCTCTCCTTTTTTCCCGCTGTTTTCTTCTCACCACATCCAATTAAACGCGGACCCGCTGCCAACAAATCCCTCGGAGCAGCTGAAGCCTCCCCGGAGAGCTCCGGAGCCCGCGGGGTGTCCCTGGCACCCCCAGAAGGAACAGCGACAGTCCTGGGGGTCTTTTCCACCCCCAAATTCCCTGTTTTTTGGGGAAAAACAACCCAGAGGCGGGAGCGGCTTTAACCATTTATAGTTCTTTTTTCCATTTGCTTCTCTTTTGCTTCTTATTTAAAACAATTTCTACTTCTATTTTACAATTTCGACATGAGAAATATAATTCCTAAAGAATAATCATAAATTTTTGCATCAATAATTAATAAATATAGAAAATATACTTTAAATGTATTATAAATAATTATTTATTTATTATAAATAAATAATTAGGAAATAGAAATATGAAACAATATATAAAATAGTAAATAGTAATAAATAAGAAATAAATAATAAACAATATATAAAATTATAAACAATAAACAATATATACAATAATAAATAATAAATATAATAAATATACTTAATTGTAAATTTTAGAAACAATAAATTATATAATGAATACATTTCATGATTCATAAATTCAATAAAATAAATCTAATTTTTAAAATATTTTTTACAACTTTTTCAGCTTTTAACTTCACCAGCAGGACAAACTTTGAAATTTTATTCTCTCCAAGCCTCACCCTGGTGCCA